>NW_026623745.1:43279-359623 GCF_030028575.1 Malurus melanocephalus | reverse complement strand
TTCTGAGTGTTTTCAGGGCTGTGACATGAGGACTAAGGTACAGGGTCTATGCTGGCTTTATTTGTGCATTGGTGTGGTGGGGGTTTTACAAGGCTTTCTCCGAATATTTCTTCGAAAGTTTCTGGCTATCTAATAAGTCCTCAGAACTGACATTACTCATTTCTTTTTTTTTAGCTGACATCCAGCTTCAAAGTTGAATACCTTTTATKTGTAATTTCTCCTTCGGAAGATAAATAATGTTTTTGATGTGGCTGCCAGTGCCAATGTGCATCCAGGGCTCCCTGCACCCTGCTTTGCCCGGTGATGTGCTGTGCAGAGCTTGCTGCTCTCTTAGTGCCCATACCCAAAGTCGTGAGGGTTTCTGYTGATTCTTTCCATGCCATTCCTTTATTGACTGCTCTCAGCTCCTGACCTACAGTCATCCACATCTCTCCTAGGGACTCGCTGCAGTGACTGTGCATCCAGCAGTGTTGGGATAGGAGTCCAAGTAGCTGTTTTCATGTGATCAGATTGCAATGCCTGATGTGACCTGTTCTAGTTCTGCTAAGGAAGTTAGGGGAGAGGATAGAGTGGGTAGGCGTGAGATGGGAGTCTTTGACTCCTCTTTCATCATATCTTTTGCCAAAGTTCTGGTGGAAGACCATGAGAAAAATGAGTACAGGAGAGATTAATTGSTTTACCTCGTGAAGCGGAGATGTGAGTCTCAAATAATGTAGTTAATAGCKCTTACATTACCGGTGTGTTGTGTTTGGTTTTTCCTGTAATCACACAGCAATATAATGGAAATGTTCTGACTTGATGYRTTTARAAATAATTAATTGAAGCTAGATTTRTAGTGAAGGGTTGTATATAGTAACAATCTGCTGGTAACTAAGCCATAGAAATTCAGGCTTAGTGCCTAGTAAGTTTTATTCTAAGTCRCAGTTCGTTACCTTTGATAAAATGGCAATTAATTTCTGTGTGAGTTGTCTGGATAACTAAAGGTTTAGAARGGGGCCTCCTGACTGAAGTCAGAGGCAAAAAGAATGGAAAGCTGGATGCAAGCGCTTGTATATATCCTRTGGCATCATGAGAAAGCAGCTGATCAATATTCAGAGTTTCCCAAAAGTGTGAGCCTCTCACACACCAGTTGGCAGATAGGTTTGGATGTTTTTTGAGTATAGATATTTTTCTTCCTTCCTTATTCATGGTCATAAATTTTAGAGGTCTTGGTTCTTTTCTTTCTGCTGTCATATTTGCTGTKTTCTGGAAGCATCATTCTTTCAAATAAAAGTAGCTTCCACAATAAGTGCAATCTCAAAACCAGAAGAGTCCTGAAAACTGAAGGCCCACTTTAATCAAAGGTAGTCTTAAATGTCTGTTGTTGTAGTCCTTAAGGTTTATATGGCGCTGCTTCTGTAATGTGTCTTGAAAAACTGCTGTTATTCTTCCTTCTGCATTATGACTGTTTTCMTAGAGGTGTATGGATTTCAATCATATTTGAAATAAGCACTGCTGGATGGAATCTGATGCCTTTAACAGGGATCAGCTTTATCCATCTCAGCGTGAACTCCAAACTGAAGTATGTTCCCTTGGTTTCCCTGATCATGGAAATAAATTTAAAAWTACTTGARTAGTMACAATGCTGTGTTTTAGRTATAGGGAACTTTGTACTCTTCTAGGACTGAAACTGAGGTGTAGTRAATAATTTTTCAACTAAACTTAAGTGATATTTTAAAGGTTTGTCTGACATGTGGTATCTTCCTGTGCCCTTCTTCCTGTGGAGAAGAGCTTTAGCCTTGTGTGTTAGGTGTGATTCCCTTCCCCCCCCACCTTGGTATTGCCAGTTGCTTTAGTAGTTCATATTAAGTACTCAGTAAGACTGCATTGAGTTATTTATTTTAAAGAAAGTGATTATTTTCAGGAAAATGTTTTTCTGCTGGCAGTATACTCAGTTGCAATTTGAAAGTGATACTGTTGTGCCACCACGCTAGAGTTTGTAATGCTAATTATTAGCTTCCTAAATTAGATTACTTCTTCYGTAAGCAGGTGGTTATACAGCAGGAATATTCTGTACTCTGCATGTAAAATGAATTAATTCAACATGACTACAAGTTATGTTACTTAAAATGTCAACACAGAATTAACTACAATAAAGTATGTGCTTTACTGAAAAATACTGCATCTTACAAAAAGATAAGATCTGTACTCACAGACCTGCTAACATGTAGTTATAGCTCTGCTGTGGGTATGAAAGGTGTCGTGGATTATGTGGGGCAGGAGGGAGCAGAGGTATGTGCTTTTCTAAATAATTTAAAACTAGGCAGCAGAACTTAAAATGAGAAAGAATTGGAGATCAAAATGGTCTTTTATATATAAAGACATTTTAAGACACAAGGTCTTTAGATAAGGGCATTTTCCCTTTTTTATGCACTAGATGAATTTTATACTGGAATGAATATAATTTAGACACAAAAATATGTAAGGAAAGTGGCAATTTATCACTRCATAGAGGAGCACAAGTAGGAAACCAGGACTCTAAATTTTAAAGTCCAGGTATCGCCTTTTATTTTAAAAACAGTAATGGAATTTAATAATCTAAGGACTATAACAAATTTACTCTGTTCTTTCTCAAATCAGCCAAAAAAGTTAATCTAATTTTTCCATTTTAGGGGTGGTTCTTGTTGCTTAGTGTGACTTTCATAACACGCCAACATACCATTTTCAACATGTTTTTGTAKTAGTGAAACTTTGGCTCCTGTTTTCTTCAATATACAGATAAAAAGCCATGCTGAATATGTTTTCCCCAGATTAAATGTAAATTTGGCCTGGTACCAGGAGCTGTATCTGTGTGCAGTCTGTCAACAATCAGCGGGTGACCAAAACAAGAATAAATCTAAGCACTTTTGAAGAATTGATTCTGAAGACAGATTTAGTAATTTTTTGGAACCCTAAGCATGTATTAAACAGAAACCGAAAYACTGTGTGTGATTTTAGTAATAGCAGTGGCCATGTTAAAACATACAAGTCTGCTGTGGCATTTTGGGTCTTACACCCTTGCTTCTGCTCTAGTTTGGAATGATTTTTATGTTGGGTTTTTATTTCTCTTATCTTCTCATCTRCTTAAGCAAGAGGAAAAAAAGCCCRCCTAAATCTAGGTAGGTGTTGTCACCTTTTTATTAAACTGATTTACAGTYCTATTGTAAAGAAATCTGGTAGGTCTTCTTTCTCTTGGGAAGCTGTATGAAGTTCTTGCAGATTGTGAGTATTGTTTCTCAGCAGTGAACTGCTATACCAATGTTACATCTAGAGGAAGGAGATAATGTCCAATTATATGGTTAGGTCAACAAAGACTGGTTTTTACTGGTATTGGAAATACTCCACAGCATTTGTGGAAGAAAAGTAGTTAGGTAGCTTTAACTGCAGGATCACACCTGTGCTGAGTGACGTTTTCAGAAAAGGTTAAGGTGATTCTGCCCTTAGGTGTATTTGATATGAGGATTTCCTAATGATACAGAATCAAACTTGCTAACTGGATCTTAGATCAGTAGTTCAGGGCAGGAGTCTCCAAAGAAGCCTTGCTGATGGATGTTGTCTACTCAGTAAACCTGATAAACAGATGGACTTCTGCTATACAGTACACATTTTTGTTTGTTGTAGAAGAAAAWGATGTTCCTCTTAACTTCTTGTTATGGCTTTGGTTAATGCCATTACTGCTGCAGCTGTAGGAACTGTAGGAGGGTTTTTATACAGCATACGGAATTTGAAGATGCTGAGGCATTGTGACATATTCCTCTGATCCTTTCTCCAACTTAGCTGAGCATGTTAGATTGAATTTACCAAGGGGTGGTTTGTAAGAAAAGTTACTCCCATGTATGATAACTTAAGCAGGATCTGAACAGTTTGGGTAGTGAGTACTGCTGGTGGCCATTGCTCTGGGCTGCCAGCCTGCATCTAGAAAGTGTGAAGGGGTGTGAGTAAGAATAGAGTACTTGTGAGTACTTAACTGTTGAACTCTGTGTCCTCCTTCTGCCTGATTATTTTTCATTTTAAACTGCTTTCTGTTCTAGCTGATTCATAGAGTGTGAATACATACATATGTATACTGTGGCTTTGYGTGTATTTTTGTGGTTAAATTTTCTTCTTAAAGGAAGAAGTCTAATTTGGTTCGGTATTACTTGAAATTTAGGTAACGTGAGGGACATCCTAAGAGTACCCCATAGTTAGGAGAAGTGTAAATGATGGGTTTGGGAATGGAGAACCAAAGCGAAAAAAAAACCCAAAAAAAAAAAGACATAGGATCAATATTTCAATCTCCCCTTTTCTCAGAGTTTTCAAGCTGAGTGTGTTAAAGCTGTGCTGAGATCATGTCTGTCCCAAAACACCTTCTCTCATGTAGTAATGTGGTAAGCCTCACTATGTGATTCATGTATAAAGATACCTTTCCAAATATTTATGGTAGAAACCCACATGTTGAGCTGATGTTTATGAACATGGTATCAAACTACTGAAGAAAAACATCAGCCTGAAAGTATTACTATGCCTCTTGAACGCTTTGTAGGTGACGCAGGCCTTCTAAATATGTATGTATGATACATTATTTTTTCATCTAACAAATTATTATTACATAGAAATTATTACTGGGACTATTGCAAATATGTTTTTGAAATATGCAGTTTGTCTGAATAACTAAGGAAGATGCATACAAGTCTCCTTAGGTTTTTTTATTTGCTTATATGGTATTTTTTAATTTTGCATTTTAGTCTGCTGGTGTTTCCATGCCTGAGCGCCTTTGYGCTATATAAGGGATTGGCCCAGCTTTAACCATATTTGAAAATGTGGGAGTCATAAAGATCTTGTCTGTAAAGACCRAGATTTTATGGAAGAAAAAGAAATCTAGGGTAACAGTCAACTTCTTCTGCCTCTTCTACAAAATTCTTCTCACTATAAATTACTGCTTTTTGAGCTTGTGGGCATGTCACAGTGTGGTGGGGTATGCAGTAGAAGACTTTTTAACATGAGAGCTTTCTGGGAAATAAAGTTGAATCAGGATTATTGTCAAAACATTTTCATTGCAGTTTATAGTAATGAAAGCCTGTTTTATAAATTTGAGGTATTCAAAACAATCCTTTGGTGTCCTGTTCCTTTTCTTCAAAATGAAAGAAGAGGTGGCATTTTGTTTCTGGTAAGATAAAGTTCTTTGACTTAAACTTTGATRTAAACCAAATTACTTGTCTCCCATTTATCAATTCATCATTAGTTGAATCACTAGTTCTTTAGTTGCTGAAATTGCTTTTGACGTAACTTCTTTTGAGCTTTGCAACAATTTTATGCTGACCATATACGCATACTGAATCTGGGTTTTTTTTAAAAACTTTTTTTAAAATAATACCAATTTTTAAAAGAATGCTCATTTCTAAATACCCTCTGAGGTGTCTGAAACCAGCTTGTCAGAGCCTTATAATAGCATATAAGATTCTGAAAGCAGAAGTTAATGGTTATGAATTAACCAATGCCATTGATTTGGTTTGTTTTGATACGYAGATAAAAGGAAATCAATAAGAGAATATGATTCTTCTGGACGTACTTCAGAAATAATAGTTGGTATGAGTCATAGTTTAGATACAGAGTTGTTTGACCTGTGATATCTTTCCCTTTGCTTTTCTCTATTCTTGGATAGTATAAATTAAACTTGATACTATTCTTTCCTAAGGAATTGGAAAATGAACACCCCACCAGCAGCTTCAGAGCTTCCYTGTGGCCTTGCAGAAGTCAGCTTCTATGTGCTAACCTAGAAAGGCCARTAAAATTTCAAATGTATGTGTAGAGCTGCTTTTGAACATTCAGGGTAAATTTTGCATCACTTCTGAGAAGAAAATGAAATTCTTATCTTTGGCTGGTGTTTGTGAACACTTAATGAAAGTRAAGGATTTACAGAGCTGGAATATTCAATGTAGAGTCAAATGTGAATAGCAGTGGGGAAATGGTATTTTGCTAAGAAGAAGGGGAGAGTGTTTTTATTTTTAACAAATGTTTGAATTCAGTAAATTCTGAAATGGAACKGTTTAGAGAGGTCTGGTATTTTATCATTTGTATAACTTTTAGGTCATACGACACTTTGATTCCCGGTAAGACTTTTCTCMGTTGAATGAGGAGAGAGTTCTGTGAAGTTCAGAAAGAAAATGTGTGATAAGAAGTAAGAGGGAGGAATTAAATCAAGAATTTGCTAAAAGCGTGTGAAATGGTGCAAGCCAGTTGTCAGATTTATATGTTTGACAGAATTTGTAGCTGTCCAAGATGGCATGAACTGATCCAGGACCCTTCTTTGGTTCCATCTGCCATGTACTAAATGCTTTTCTTCTTTTGTGGCAAAAAAAAAAAAAAAAAAAAAAAAAAGAAAAAAAGATAGCATCTTTCATTTTTTAGACAGTCTTAACTTCTTTGAGGAGATTTTGACATCTCACTGGATGAAACTAAAATTCTGTTGGGGCAGGTAGAAAAAGTAGGTAGTGTAATTAAAAGATGTTTCTTTTTTGAAAATAACTACATTTCTTGGAGTTTCTTCTGGCATATGCCACTTTCTCTCTTAGCTGGCAATAATGGATCATCAGGTGTGAAAAGAGAAGGTTGTACAAACCTGCCCTATCGGCTAGGGAAGTATCTGATAGTAGACTTCTTCTCTATTAAATGGAATTAGTTCAGATTTAACTTGCTTCATAAGGCCCTCTCATTACAAAAGTGAGGTTCAAGAATTACCAATCCTTTCCTGGCTTTGGGGGCATGTGTTAAACCAGCACACTAGCCCTTGTGAAGTCTGTTCCATTTACCTCAGCTTTTCAAGATACTTTTTGATCCCTTTTCCCTTTTGAAAGGCCTGTGGAATTTCCATCCCAATGCCAGGGTTCAGGTGAGAAGCTGTGTCCCATCTCATCTTGAATCCCATTAACAGGGTGCCTGGGAGAGGGAGGAACAGAGGTGTTTCTCAGCCTTCTTGCATATCATGTGATCCCCATCCTCAACCTACTTCTGGTGTTTTATTCCCAACAGCTTTACTAAGCTTCATGTACCAGTCTTTCAGTTTTTGCTAGATWGGCTGTTTTTATTTCCTTTCATTTTAAATGGCATGGCTCTTTTTTGTTTGGTTGGTTTGGTTTTGCTTCCTATGGTACCATKAAAAGAGCAGCAGTGAGAATTTTAAAGCTTCTTTCTACTTGTTCCTTATTCAGGAGAATTCAGATTTTATTTGTAGGYTCTGCTCTGCATTCCTGTGTGTTTGTTGCAGAGAGGATCAGGGAGGTTAGTAAAGGGACTGATTCTGCAGTTTCAAAATGAAGTAAACATGCATTTCTGACAGAAAGGATGTTCTGCATCCAATTGCACTTTCCCAGTGCCACCTTATGCCAGCATTAGAATTTACTTGGCCAACCAGTTGTAAGTTTTCTGCCAAGTTGGGTGTTCAGCTGGATCAGTTTCATGAATTTACTGTGAGACCACACAAGTGCCAGCGCCTACAAAAAGGGAGGYGGTGGAAGCCTGTGCTCAGGTTTGAAGTGAAATGGAGCAATGGCCTGCATAAAGAGRCTCCTAGAAAAAGGGTGGCAATAATGCTGCTAAGGAGGTATCTTTGAGCGGAAGCAAAGTTTGAACTCAGGCTGTTTTTATGATGTCAATTTGCATATCTAACTTCTTTTATAACTTTTTAACAGACGTGTTAACATATCTAATCATCWAGCATATAAACTCTCAGTGTTTTAATTCCGCTTAAAAGTTGATCCTGTTTCTAGTGTGTGGTTGGATTGGATGAACTCCCAAAGTCTCTTCTTACCTGAATTATTCTATCATTTTTCTTTATGTTTTAAGCTGTCATTTAAATTAGCTTTCAGTCTCCGGTTGTGGCTTGCAAATGTAAGACATCTTTTCTGCATAAAATACAAGTATTTGCTTAAATATTAAATGTACTAGCCAGAAAAAAAAAATAAAGAGGCTATCTTTAGAGAGGTGTTTTGTGAGAGAYAGTGAGACTTCTTAAGTCATTCAGATGCTTGTCAACTAAATAGATAGGATTCAAAGCTCTTTGCAGCCAATGTTAAAACACAGTATTTTTCAAATGGAACTCCTGTTAAATAAATAACCTTTGTAAGACCAGCATTCCCATATTATGAGTCATTGCACAAAGTTTTGTCTGCTACACCCTGATGTGACTACGAAATTCTCCTTAAGAGCTGAAAATCTGGAACAGGACTAACGGTTTTCAGCTGAAGCAGTCTGGATTTATGTACCATGAAGTTGTTACTATACTAGAAATACGAAACTAGTTTTACTTGGCTGAAAATAACTGTCATATGACAGACAAGAATTGCATTGTCATTTGGCTGTCCTTATCATATAGCAGCATGGGTCGAGTGTACATTAGTTCAGTTGTAGCATTTCTACCTGAGAGATTTATATTTGCAGTGTAAATTGCATAACTTTTGGCATCTGTTTATGTGAAAACTTCAGTTGAGAGAGTCCAGTACAGACTACACTATTGTTTTCATAACCTCTGTTTGCATTCCTTTAGTTAGATACTGGCTCAGTGAATAATCCAAGCGGACTGAAATAGTTTCCTCTCAGAACATTTTGAAGGATGCAACACCAAATGTAAAATCAAATGTATTGACAATCCATTGTCTTATATTCTGTCATTGTCAAGCCTTAGTGGGAAGGTGGGAAGAAAGCAAGTGCATGTCTAAGAATGCAGTGTCTTCCTGTTTCATTTTTAAAAGTAAACACAGGATATGCTGAAGCATGAAGGTAGCTGTAAAACCTTGATTGCTCTGATTTGAATTCATTATACAGTGTTATGATCCACACATCTGCTCCTTAAGTTTGTAGGTGATCTTTTTTTAAATAGCTTACTAAAAGAAAGAATTGTGTGGAGGAAAACTTTGTGGGAGAACTGAACTGGAACTTAACAGCTCGGGAAGCTCACAATTTGCTTTATATTTAAGCATTATTTCTACTTTACGCTACGTGGTTCTTCATGCCTTATTTYGGATCTGCATAGCTTCACAGCAAAGACCTGTGTCTGTGCTTTCTCAGATGCCCTTCTTCACACAGCATATTCTTTAGACGAGTGAATAGGTTTACAGCTTTATATCCAAAAGCTCAACAAGAACTCTTGYGGCTTTTTTCTGCAGGTAAGAGTATTAGAAGACATGCTCTGAGCTGTGAGTTTTTATGTTGGTTTGCAAGGCAAACTCTCAGGACTTCTTGTATTTAGCGTGTTTGAGCTCTCTGCATGTTTCAGGCTGACTGTTAAAGTAATGAATGTATGATACTTCAAATGAGGAGAAGTCTTCTCTTCATTTGCTAATATTTCCTAATGCAGTCAGCTTGCTTGTCCAGAGTTGTAGTTTGTTTTGAGGCAAGACTTCCCTCCTCCCCCAGGCTGTTGATTCATCTTGCTAATTGTTGAACTMGAATGCTAAATTCTCTCTTGTGTGTGGCTAGGAAGTTGTCTTAGTCTAGTAATAAATTTTATGATGCAGACTAAATTTGTATCTTAAAATGCGGTGTTCCTCACTCAATGGCTTTCTCCTAAAATACATGAACTAGGAAAAGAACGCTTTTCCACCCACCTACCCTCTGGCAGTTAAATATCAAATGGCAGCCAGGAAATGATAAGAGAGTGTTTCATGGAGGGAACAGAAAACCAGTGTTCAGTCATCTGACTTGTATATGTTAAAAGATTATTCAGTAGAGATTAATATATTAGTTTAAATTGTGGTAATTTTTTGTTCTCTATTTGTTCATGCTAGTCTTTATATTGGCTTATATTTTAGGGAAGATAGGCTTTGAAAGTGTTTGAGTTTCTTTTTTCTCTTAAGGGTGTGCTAGCTGTGAGTACACAGTGTCGATGTGAATATGCCTAAACTGTTCATTTGATAAAATCACTTATTTCTGTCACATTCGTGTAAGTCTTTRTAATGGATTTGTGTAAGTCTTTATAATGGGAATTAATTTTCTGCTACATTTGGCTATGTATAAACCTTTTATAAAGGTGCATATAATATGTAACTGTGCTGTTTTCAGGTCTTAACATAGATATCTACTGTCAGAAAACATTTGCCAACAATTATTTTTCTGGTCCTTTGTGTTTTGAAAGTTTAGCGATACAGTTGATAYTTCTTTCCAGTGCATTCTGTCTTTCCTGTATTCAAGTGAATAACCAAAATTTTACCAATCTGATAATTTTGTTACTTTTGATTTTCCAAAAAAAAAGCCCTAATGAAGTTTGGTCTTAYTAGTTCATTAAGGTGTTCCATTACACACAGAGGCATAGTGACAGCCTGAAACTAGATCTAACTTGGAGGTTACTTAGTATACAAATAAAGTTTTCATGTAAGAATGTGTACTTTAATTTTGCTGTTGGAGACATGAGGAATGACAAAAGTATTCTTTTAAATAGTATTTCATGGTTCAGAGATATGCTTCCAGCACACACATGTTRTTTATGTCTACCTAATTTCTTTATGCTGAAGCCTTTGGGTTTCTGGCACAGCCAGTGAGGAAGTCTGTTGTACTAGTAACACCATGACAATAAATCTGACAAAGCTGTCAGTGGAAGTACAAGTGTATATAGACCTGAAATCAGGATTGGGTGTGGGGAGAGGCTCTGCATGATGGTGTTCTGGATACAATGTGGGAGTGGTAGATGATGGTAGTCAATAGTTCTTGTTTGTGAGTGAGTGTAGACAGGACCATTGAGGACTAATGGACAACTTTAGAAAATGTTCAAATGTTTACCTTTTGAAGTGGAAATGGGAAATGGGCAGTCGGAAAACTTGATGGGATACTGGGAGAGAATCTGTATTGGCTCTGGTGAGAGACACTTAAACTTTCATTTTCATTCACTCTGACTGAGTTTGGTATTTGGGATATAGAATATTTGGCAGATATTTTGTAAAACTGTTTAGTGTAAGAAGTGGAGTACTTCTGCTTGAAGCAAATTCTGCTAAAGGGATGGAGTAATTGTAGATTTAAAGTATTTATCCTTCATTGAGGTATCGATTCCTATCTTTGTCCTTGGGGAGCGAGCTGATCAGCAATATGTTCAGTTTATCAGAAAGCAGTAGAATGTACCCACTTGCCAGAGAGAGATTGGTTCATCAGTGTTCCTAAAATTAATGGGTTTTAAGCTCTGACAAACCACTTTGGAATTTCCTTTGCTGTGAAGTTCCGATTCGTGATTCCCATGTAACACATAAGATTCTAGTTTAGTTTTAACTCATAAGAACTTACAAGGTCATTTGCTTTCTTGCTGGAGACTTGCAGTGCTTGGGGAAATGGCTTTTCTTTTTGTCAACCCCAATTGTCTTGAGGRTTTTCATTTGTTCTAGTTTCTTTTTCCAACAAAGTTATGAACTCCAGCTCTGCTTTCTGCTGCTGTGGTTGTTTGCATTGTCAGCMACATGGAAATAGCATTCCTGCATGTCATATTCCTGGAGAACGCAGTGCRTAAGTAAAGCTCTTGCATTGTGATCTCCCACTAAGTCAGTAGAATGGAAAAAAACTCTTGACTTGGAGCAGTTCAGATTAGTCAATGGCAGGGATCTGAGATGTCATTATTTCAACAGAAAGTAACTATATGAGCTTGTGACAACGAAAGAGAACATTGGGGAATGGGACATTGAAATAAATACCTTCAAAAACTTTTTTTTCCAACATAGTTTACAAGTTAATTTCAGTTGTTGTCATTTGACCCTGGCTGGATGCCGAATGCCTACAAAAGTTTTTCTATCACTCCTCTCCTCAGCTGGACATGGAGTAAAATGCAATGGGAAGTTCGAGGGTTGAGATAAGGACAGGGAGAGATCATCAGTTAGCAACATGGGCAAAACAGACTTGATTTTAAGGGGAAATTAATTGAGATTTTTACCAATCAAATCAGAGTAGGATAATGAAAAGTAAAACTAATCTTAGAAACATCTTCCCWTAACCCTCCTTCCTTCCCAAGCTTCACTTTCTTCCTGATTCACTACCTCCTCCTCCATGGACTGCAAGGGAGTCTCAACTSTGGCACCTRGAGCAYCTCCTCCCCTCCTTCTTTGCTGACCTTGATGTCTGCAGACTTGCTTCTCTCACRTATTCTCACTGTTCTTTTCCCTGGACAGAATTACTTCTGTGCAATATTTTTTTTTCTTCTGAAATAAGTTATCCCAGAGGTGTTGATGGGCTCAGCCTTAGTCAGCAGTGGGTCCATCCTGGAGCTATCTGGCATTGGCTCTGTTGGGAGGGGAGTAGGGAAATAGCTCCATATGGAAAGCTTCTGGTAACTTTCACAGAAGCCACCCCTTACGGCCCTAATGCTTCTCCCACTCCAAAACTTTGCCACACGAACCATAAAATTTTTAACTGTTCAGTTAGAACAGAACTCTTCAGTGTATTTTTGAAAAATGGAAAGGTCAGCAAGCTTAGCATTTGTGTCCTAATGGTTTCTCAAATACAGTCAGCAGTTTGGGACTGTATTTATTAGATGCAGCAAATCATATAAGGCAACAAGAATAGTGGACTTGACGTCAACAYCCCTTGGTATTGAAAAGAAATAAAGTATTTGTGCTTTTTTTATTTTTTCTTAGAGGCTAGTTTTACATGGAGAAGCCTTTAGCAAATCCTTGAAAATATTTTTTTTGAGTTGGAAGATACAGTCGCAAATTAGCTGCTATTTATGCAGATCTCTGAAAATAACTGTGGCATTTTACTCAAGGGGGTTGATTTCATTTTAACTGTCATCACTGCATTCTTCTAACTCAAGCGATGTCTTTTGCAGGAAAGTTATTACATGTGATTAAAAGCTGYGTACAGATCTTAGACTGCTGAAAATATCTGGTAGTTGTACTGGGCTGGGATTCAGGCCTGCAACAGCACAATCAACAGTGAAAGCTGTGAGAGAATCTATTGCCAATTAGCACAGTCACGTTTCCTGTATCAAACTGAAATTTAGATACCAGACTTGGGCACCTCATTCCASAGATGTCTTTGGTGAATGGAAGGGGTGAACAGAACTCTTTTCAGGAGGTCCCTTTTCTCTCTATAATAAGAATCTACAGTAACGAGGTCGTAACTCCACTGCTACTTTTTACATGCTTAAATTTATCAAGGAATAATTTAGGCCACAGCTGTTAGATTTTAATTAATACACGTAGTAAATATTCTGTGGTAGAACTTCTAAAAAAATAATTAGCATCTGTTATAAAATCTGCTAGAGATTAGGAAGTGACAGTGACTTGGCKGCATATATTATTCCCTGCATGGGAYGGACATTAACCTCTCCAAGAGAAATTCAGCCTAAGGAAGGCTCTGCTTAGGAGCAGTCAAATAAATTGGTATTGCCATGGGCAAGATTTCTTGAAGTTAGATTTCAGGTAACTGACTCACTAGGTGGTTGTTGGCAGTTCAGGCAGTTGTCTTAGAATTAATTGACAGAAATTTCAGGATTATTACTGAGTAGCATTTTAGGCAGTAGGTGTTTGGTTTTCTCTTAGAGCTAGAATTTGCTGAACTTAAACATATAGGAGCAAACTAATTGGACATTATGGTCAGTATCCGCATCTCCAAAGGACTGTATTTGACTAAAAGATGTCAGGTATATCTCTCCAGAGGCCTTTATTTCTTTTTAYTGATGATAAAGTGGGTGTAGAGTGACTTGTTTATTCTTGGACATGTAAAAGACAGAATTGTGAAAATTAGAGAAAAGTARCTCATCAGTTGCAATTGCTTACTGATTAACAAAATTTGAATTGTAAAAACTTGAAATCTTTGAAATTACTGTGAAACCATTTGTAGGTTAACAGGGTCATTGAGACATAAATAGAATATTCTTTTGTCATAGACTACAACCAAGATCTTGTGGGTATGAGCTGATTATCACAGTTYGAGCTACGGTCTGTACAAACATACAAAGTGGGACAGTAGATGCAGATTAAAATGCAGAAGTGATGAGCTTAAGTATCAATTATAAACTGCTCAGTCTTAAAAGACTTATGTGCTTCATGTTATGATTCAGTTGTAGGCAGTAGCTCTATAACGTGACTGCCTACTGCTGTCATTAATTAAAGTGGTATTGCTTTATGATGGCTATTTTTGCTGCTAAATGGGGCAGTGAAAGAACATAGTGTGTTTGTAATAGTTGAACTAGAGGTAAAGAATATTCAAGAGACCTCCAAATGCTTGGGTTATCTTCAACATCAATGATAATCAGTAATAGGAGAGGTGACAGTTCTGTGCTGCATTTATTAGAGGGATAATGTATCCAACTCCTCTTTTTTCACTCTTGCTGCCTCTCCATCCTGTCTGTCAAACACCCAATAATTCTAACGCTGGAACATTCCTCCTCCAAGACCAAGAAGATACTGAATCTTAATYATTCAGCTACTTGCTACACATCCTTTGTTTGAAGGCAGAAGCTGCCTTTATACAGGGACTGGTTTCAGGTGTGGGTAAAACATCTTCATGCAAGTGGTGCTGGACATAAGCAATGTCTGTGCATAGAAGCAAGGTTATGTCACTCAGGTCAGCACAGCTCACTCAATTGGGAATGCTGCCTGGAAGTGAATTGGTGCTGTTACTGAAAATCTTTGCTATAGACTCAAGATAGTTTGCCCGTAGTTTACCCATGCTTTCTCTGAAGGGCTGGTTTTGTAACTGCTTCTGTGAAAACTAGAGTATATTCTCTCAGAAAATGCAGGAACTCCTCTCCAAACATGTGCAAATAAAGTAAGTGAATTTACATTAGAAGCAGAGCAATCAAAATGAAGTATCGTTTAAGGCATATATGGGCAAGTGTTTTACTTCCCAAAACACAGGATAAAGCAGATTCTTTAGTTTCCAGTTTTGTTTTGAAAATAGCTTAATTTAGAAAGAGAATTTATATTTTTTTATAATTTATGATCACTTTCTTTGCCTGCTTTTTTAAAATGGAAAAACTCTTGAACAGAGTCTGAAGAATGTTTTGATGCAGGGCATTGCAAGACAAGTATTTCAAAAGACTATATCAGTGATGGCTTGCAGTCATAACATGAGACAAAGTGTCTGTGTCTGCAGGAAGCTGGAATCTCAGGAGAKGCTTCCTGGAAACAGGGCCTGGAGRAATTCTGGTAGGGTGAAGGAGTGCATTGCAAACTGACTGCACTTTTAATTTCCTGTAAGTATTTTGTATTTTTGTATTTACTGCTGATCTCTTAAAAGATGTTAATCTGATCACTGTTTTTTTTACGTTTTATTTTTTTCAAATATCAAGTGTTGGTTTTGAATTCCAGATGTCCCACATATTAGCAGTATTTCTTTTCCCTTGTCTGTGTTGAATTGTAAAAATTTGTGTGTCAGGACAGGTGACTCAGCAAATGTTGCTCTGTACATAAGTCAGAGAATCAACAGGATTGTCAGATATCCAAGTGTATTTTAACTAAAATATTAAAACATATAGTATGTTGGAGAAAAGGTACAGGCCACCCTTGGGTACTCATTTACTCATTTATTGCAATTCCACTTAGAGGCTTCATCTTCCTTTTTGCTATGTGTGGACTTCAGTATGTTGCAGACTCTGATTTGTCTGCCAGGCAGTGTTCATCTGTTTGTGGATAATCAYAATTCTAGTGCTGTGGATGGTGTGTTTTAGTATTAAATTCACTTTCTGGTGAAAATTACTGTTCTAGAGTGACTGCAAGCCCAGGAGGCTTGCAGCTTGCTGCATGTTACATTGTGCAGATGCTGGATGTGCTAACCCAGTAGCATAAGCACAGGAATTTTCCTCAGAGGRTGCAGTTTCAGTAGCGTCCTTTCCTTATGCAGGTTTGGTTTAAGTACACTTACTCTGCTTTTTCTAAAATAGCTTCATTGATAAGAGGTGCTAAGCTCAGTCATGGGATAGATACTCCAGCTGGAAGATAGGCTATGCAAACATGATTTGTGTGAATACAGAAATTAAAAGCTGTGGGTGCAAATTGAAAAACCTTTTTACATGCTTGTAAAATCTTTTCGATAAATAATGAAAATACCTTTTTTTGCTTCAAAACAATGTGGTATTACTGAGTGGGAATTTTTGTTTATGTTGAATATTACCTTCTGTCATTTGTTCAGAACTCTTTTTCCTCTGAAGTACCTTTTTTAACATACAGAGTCAAAATAGTAAGACTGATATTTAAGGATGAGGATAATAGTTAATTTAGTTGGGGAGGCAGTCTGGGTTTTGATTCTACCTTGTAACTCAAACATATGATGTAGCATTCCTAAGTTTAGAAACTTGATTTAGCAAGGAGTGCTTTCAGTGTCTTTCCTTAGCAACCCAGCCTACCAAAACACACCAGAGCTGCCCTTCCTGCTCTCTACTGAGGAACAGTAGCAAACTCCATGGTTTTAAGGTGGAGTTTATAAACAGAAATAGGATAATGAGRCCTGCAATTGTAGGGGATTGGAATTCAGTGGTGAGAGTACTTTCCAGTTACATGTTTTGTTTCTCTTGTTTTCAACAAAATCCTATGTGAGAATAAGGGTTGCCCTAAAAGTCTAGAACATAATTTTTATTTTAAGTAAACTTATCTGATGAGTATTCACGAAATTGAATTGCTTGTGGGAGTTTTTTTGTTTGGTAGGGACTAAGCATTCTTCAAGATRTAAGGGGTGCTGGAGGATGCCAGCAGCTCCTAAGGGTTACGGCCAGCCTTTGCAGAAGCTGTGAGGACATTCAGGGAAGGATAACTAACCCCATAGTACTGTTTGGTGTTTGATTTTTCCTTAGACATCACTTGTGATTGTTGTGTCAGCAGGACCTTTGATCTCGCCTAGTGCATAGAAGTTTCTGTGCTATGTATTGCCAATGAAATGTATGATATACTTTGCATATCTTTTTCTAACTAATAACACTGTTCTGTATTCRGTGCTGAAATACAGCCCATTGAGGGGGACAGAATTGTTTGAGAGAAGAGAGAACAAATCTCGTAAACCTTAGAAATTTGCATGCCTGTCTGATTACTGGAAATACTGAGCTTTGTATATGAGCCTGGTATAAGAATTTGGTTAAATGCTTCAMTGGAAGAACCATAAGGAGTTACACATATGAGCTTGCCATGCAATCAGGTTAACTGAGGCTTTCCTCCCCTCGATTTGTCACTACATTAACCGAGGCCCGATTTAAACACTACCGCTCTTCTTGGTTTCACTTTATTAGGATGCTCTGCTTTCTGTTACTTTGTCAGAGGAGTTTTACAGTTTCAGAGAGAGCTAATCAGTGATCATTTACAGGGGCCACAAAACTGCCAGACTGTTAGTCTATACTCTTTATACTCTCTGGATTTTACTAGTGAGTTTCTAGTGTTTTGGCTAGGAGTGATACAAGGATTTTAAAATGCCTATTGTATTGATTTCTGATTATATTTAAAAGATGTTTTAATATTAAGGATAAGGTCTGTCTGGATAGTATTGGATGCAGTGCAATATGTAGAAGTTAAACACTTTTGCTGGTGTTGGGTTAGAGTCAGTCAAAAGTAGTGTGTGCATTTGTTGGGTTTTTTTGAGTTTAAGTGCTAAATAATAAGCACATAAGTTCTAACTAATGAGTGTATTTTACAGATGTGTTTGATTTCTTAGGATGCAGGTTAACTCAGCTTGAATTTTCATGATCTGGTGCTGCAATTTAGTTTGGATACCACCAAAAAAAAAATCCAAATTCTCCATTTTGCTCTTTGGTATTTATAAATACAAATTTGAAGTTTGCTCATTCCCAAACCAATAAGGGAATGATAYTTGTCATAGTTCACATAGATTTGTTCCGAATTTGTGAGTTACTGGTTACATGAAAAAGAATAGAAGGTTGTGCTTCAGTACCTGGAGATGTTTCAGGCTGAAGACGGKAAGGAAATTTAATCTGCCTGAGAAAAAGTAGCCTTGCAGAAGGTGGTCTTTGCTTCTTGAACTTAGCTTTTCTGAAAGCTGTTGCCCATTTTAGGCCTCACAGAACAACTGCGTGGTTCCCCTATGAACTGTGTGCTCCAGTGAATGCTAACAGGAATGAGCTCTCCCTGCTGCAGGAACCTCAATCTCAGTGAATCAGAGCTCCTGACTGCGGGGTTAGGAAAGCGGGCAGTGGGTCAGTGGAGTAAAAGGCAAAGAAACCTTCAGTGTTTTATTCTAGATACCAGCAAATAGGGTRGCTGACAGTTTGGTGCAGAGCCCAGCACTTCTTTTCATAGCCATAGACAGTTCAAAGGATGGTAAGTTGTGCTGTGACACTGGTTGTATAAGCTATTTTGAAAGCTAATGTTTRGCAGTCCAGAGAGGAAAATTTGTCTTCTGTTAACTGTTGAGAGAATAAGACACTCTGGCATGCAGTGGGATGGGAACATGCCTGGATTCTCAAGGGAACTGGAAAGGAATTTGTTATAGAGACTGGAAAGTACAAAAGAGGTCATGTTTTTGAAATGCGACAAGTTGAATATATTGTGCTAATGCCCTTACAATTTTATTTTAAAAAGCAAAATCTAGAATTTCAAGGTATTAAGACTTTATTTGTTGAAGGAGAAAAAGAAATTAAATTACTCCTGGGAGTAAGAGGGTAAAGTCGGTAATGTCAAAAAGGAGTACATTCAAGGTTTTTTAAGTGGTAAAATTTGGTGAGTCCCTAGAGCTGTGGTTCATCCTACGTCTTTCAGCAGTTTAAACATTTAAAATCTGGGTCTTTGCTTTCAGTAATTGCTGTTCTTGTGGGAATCTGAAGATGTGCTAATGTGGGCTGTCATTAAATGTTTCGTTTGGTAAACCTTGGTTGCACTACTTCTCTGTAACATGGTGTGAGAGCAAGACTCATCAGTGTAAATCCAGTTCTTGATACTTTGTTTGTATAGAGTCTTTTGCTATTAATTTTTTTATAATCAGTTCTGGTCTTCTGAATGAAGAGGTAGTATGGATAAAGACACTATTGTAAATGTTGGTAGTAAATGATCAAAATGTTAAACCTAAATTCTTGTGTTTTCTTACTTTAAGAAATGCTCAAAAGGTGTGCTGCATGTGAAAAATGTCTTTCCCTGGGTCAGGATATCAGACTTCTTTATAGGTTCTGGGTGTTGAGCCCTCAGAAGTGGAAGCCATTAAAAGGTTCCTGCAGCCTAATGCCCCTCTATACCTTCTACTTTTTTATTAATATTTTTGTTGTCCTGTCTCACTCTGAACTGAGCACGGAAAACTTGCAGTCCTTTTTGAGCTGGAAAGTGGAAAAGAAATGTGAGAAAGTGGAAAAGAAGTGTGAACATGGTGATCCAGGAAAAATTCCAACATACTAAACTGCAGTGAAAATAAAGCAKTTTGGTTACAGAGTTGACRTAATCTCTACATTGAAGCCTGAGTTATGATATATATTACTAATATCCAAATACTTGCAGATAATTCTGAAATCAGGCTGTCCTAGATGATGAATCTGTGGTGGTGGACTAAAGGCTTCAAGCTTTCTGTTTGGAAAGAGGTAACAGCTGAGCAAAGCAAACCCATGTGGCTCTGTCTGGCAGCTGTCCTGTGCTGTGTTTAGAGTAGATTCTGCACCAAGATAGGATAGAAAACCATGCCAATGTACTTCAGATATTTGGAAGGAAACTCTGTAACCTTTACTGACAGAGAAAGGGATTTTTGTCTCATGTTGTTCTTCAGGTGATTCAGCCTGGATGCTTCTGGAAGTTAATGATGGTCAGTTTTAAATTTCTAGGCTGAACCTCTTCCCTCCAGTTGGGGCTGCAGAGGCTGAGTGTCAGGCTAGAAGCAGGATTTCCCAGTTCCCTTACTAGCAGACTACTGTTCTGTCATTCTTCCAGAGCAGCTGCTTATAATGCCTATCCCGGAGGATTTTGTTATGGCAAGCTRCTGCTAAGTAGGAGGTTTCTGGGTAACTTTCTATTGTAGCATGCTTGCTCCATCTCTTCAAAAATAGCAGCACTTAGGCAAATTATATCTAGTTTTGGTATTGATGAGTCAAATTGCTGAAAAGTAATGCAGCTCTTGACAAGTCTCACTGCCACTGTGAGTGCAGCATATTTAATAGATGTTGAAGTGAAAGATATTCATGAAAAAATGAAACTGCTGTGCTTTGAAATRGCTCAGCATCCTTCACTTTTGAATTGCAGGACTTACTTATGGGCTGCTTTTTCAGTCATATCAGAGCTTTGGAACCTCTTTTCAGGCAGAGTTTTTCTTTTGAAAATGCAGCATTATTTTGCATTGCCAAAGACATTGTTTGCCATAGAAATTGGGAAAATACTCAGGTGAGAATATTCTGGTTGTGTTGCAGGGCTGCATAAGGATGGATTCTGAATCCTCAGCTGCCAAAACTATAAGCTGATCAGGTTTTTGCTGGGCTGCTAGCAAAAACTGGAATATTGTTGATTTTCTAAATGCTGTTCCAATGAATTTTGCAGTGAGGAGGAAAACAGAGGGACAACTGTCTCAATTGCAGTCCTGTGTATGTATTTAATATCGAATACATTTTAAAAATAAGCTTAGCAAAGTATCCTTTTTATATGATTTAAATGAGAAATACAGGTACATTTATAGTTATTTGTAAAATGTAAAACAYGCATTTTATATTTTGAATTAACTGTGTGCTTTAATTTTAGAGGAGCAGAAAGGGTAGATATGGGATCACTTTGTGGAGTTCAGGCTCTAGTGGGGTTCAAAGGGTGTGTGTATGGGCAGTGGTGGCTGCAAGGAAATAAAACTTTGTATACCTTATAAAGGATCACAGTTTTATTACTTGAGGCATATGAATTTTATTATAGTAGCTTTCCTGTGTTAGCACTGAACCCTGGTGTTGAAAAGATGTTTGTTTCAGTTTCTCCAAGCACCAGCTTATTTTATGTTTAATTGCTGTGTTGTTGAAGAAATTACTTTTCCTCTTGATGCTCGCAGTGACTGAAGTAGATAACTCGGGACAGGGAGGAGTACAGAGATCACCCTGGAAATCTCRTGCTGAGCAGCCATCTGTCATTTGTTGTGGCACCTCACAGGGCTTGAACTGATAGAGGCAACTCACATGGGATGACAGTGTTTGTGCTGGGAGAGTGTTTTGGGAACATTTGGTGGGATACCAAGTATGTGTTTCTAATGCAACTCTTGTCTTATAGGTGCAAATCTGATTCAAAGGGCACGCAATTACTTCTTTCATAAGAGTTTRTTTTGTTTTCCGATATGTTGTCCAAGCACTTAAATGGCTTATGTTCCAGTTTATAAATAAATACAGCCCTTAACCTTGCTTGGTATTACAGCTGTTTCTTTCCTTTGAGCGTGTTTCCACTTTTTCCAATATTTCCGTTTTACTTTGAGGGAATCTCATGGTCATAGAGCCATGGCAAAAACTCCAGGGTCCTTCTCCACCTTATTTATCACTGTCTTTTACTCTGTGTGCGTGTACTCTTCCGTGTGGAGGGGCATTAATTCTCTGATGTTTGACTTTTTTAAAAACATTCTTTGTTTGGTTGGTTGTTTATGGGCAATTACAGTCAAAACCTGTACTGCTAATTTGGTAACATTTAGGTTAAGTTCATACTGATTTATATAGGTCTTTCTGACTGTTCTTTCGTGAAGTACCCTACGGACATAAATAGTGTGTTTGACAAAACTGATTTTCTATATTCAGCCTGCTTCTGCACCTTCCAGATGTTTCTGTTGGAAGACATGGTAGCTGCAGCTCTTCCGTAATGATTTTCAGGGAAGCTGTTTCAAGAGTCCTGGCTTAATCCTTATACTGGAAACAGTCCTGAGCATGAATTTTGCTGTGCAAAAGCTAATCATGTTAATATATTTATAATATATTTATAATATATTTAAAACTTCAAACACAAACATCCCAAGGCACGCTAAACAGAAACTGAATCAGATTACCAGAAGTAATGTAAATAACAGTTGTTTGTTAGTTTAGTAGCAAGGGACTGCAGGATTTTGGAGAAACATTCATTATTAACATTTAACTTTCTCTTTCAGAAATACTGAATCCTGCAGTTCTGCAGCAGTAAATATTTTGTGGGATTTTCTAGTTATTCTGAAGAGACGGYTAGGGTATTTCTGGTATTGACAGGAGTTAGGAAAATTGCTTGGCTATCCCTGGAGGTGAAATACTGAAGTGACAAGAGACAGCCTGGCTGCTCTTCTTTCCTTTGCAGCTCGCCTTCTCTCCTATCAGACAGGAGTGGTTGTCTCCCCAGGTGTGTTTGAGAAGCCTCTTGGGTTGTGTCAAGTGGCAGAAGACTCTGGGTCAATTCCTCTGTGGAAAGGAGCAAATAGTTCACCTATTGYTGCTCCTTGTGAGAGAGCGGGAGAGGGGATTGCTGGCTGGAATACATGGGATTAAGCTATTAGCCCTGCTCAGCTCTCTTTTACCTAAAATGTCCTTAGGCCAGCCTGCTTCACCAACTGGAAAACACAGGAGTGAATAGCTGTTAAATTGAGCTTGAATATCACTATATGACACGATTTATTCTATCCATGCTGGGATTCTTCTTCTACTAAATTTCTCTGGCATTTTTGTGTTACAAGTGCAGTGAGTTTAGACAAATTAAACTGTCAGCTATAATCCAAAGGATAATTTCATTTTAGTGTGTTTTGGTTTTTTTGCCACACCACCTGGGTTTAGGCTTAATGGTTAAATAACTGCTTATGCTGTACATTCAGAAGGTTTTAGAGCACCTAATTTGGGCTTCTGTCCTGAATTTCTTTCTGTGGTATACTATCCCTGTCCACAGAATATGCATGAAGAGACTTTGAAAACTTACTGTGATACCCTTATACATTTGTACATTACATTTAAATGTAGTTTAAATGTAATTTAAATGTGCATTTAATGGTACATTTAGACAAATGCATTTTTGATAAAGAGGAGGATTTTTGTATGTAATTTTAGCTTTCCAAAATAAGCAGAAGGGATTGATGTCTAATAGAAGAGATGTTTGTGAAATACCTGGAAAAAACTGCTCAAGAATATTTTTCTGCATTGTAATTACATTAAGGAACTGTGTGACATTAAAGTGACTGGTATAGTTTCTTTTACCTCTGGACCCACAAATARTGAGTGCAAATGGAAAGAACTAAGCATAAGTAATACTGACTCAGATAAGTATCTGTTAAACATAACTATGATAATACATTATTTTTAATGTGGAATATGCTGAGTTGGAAGTGACTTRTCAGGATCATCMAGTCCAACTCCTGGCCCTATGCAGGACACTCCAAGATWCATACCATGTGCCATTTGCATTCTTACCYTTAATCTTTGAATGTAAAAAGGAAGAAACCCAACATTTGGGGGTTTTTATTGGTTGTTGTTGTGGGTTGGTTTTTCCTTTTAAATCTGATCTTCTTTTATTGCTTCCTTTTCTTACATTCTTCTTACATTTTTCTTACATTCTTCCTTTTCTTACATTGCTATAATACACAATTCATGAGAAGGTGGCTGGTTTGTAGCAAATTAGGTTTGCAGTTTTTGGAATGCTTTGGTCAATACCTGTAGTTTTGTATTTTCAGTGTAGTTGCTGGATTTTTTTTTTTTTTAGTTGAGTTAAAGTAAATAATACCTTAGCACCTATGTTTTAATCATAGTCATTAAATTATTGTTAAAATAACAATTTTTTTCTGATAAATACCTTTAAGGATGAAGAAGGCTTATAAAGTTAATTTTTTAAAGAAAAATTGAGTCAATTTTGCCAATATAAAGAGTATGTTGTGAGTTTGAAAAATAAAATAATTSTTGGTAAGAAACTACTGTTATTACAGTTTATTGTTAGTGGTTTTCTTCTGTCCATTTTTTCATTTGTTATCTTCCAGGACAGAACAAGGAACTGCATTCCTTGATCTCTTTCTGGTATTTTATTGATTGTTACAAAAAATAACTGTGTTTTGAATTGWGTTTTTGAAAGTGCAGGATATGAACATATCAGAAATAGGAAGTAAACATGAAAGTTGTTTAGAGCTGAGCACAAGCAGTTGTGTGAGAAAGCCAAATCTTGTCTTTTTAATGTGCAGAAATGCATCTTTTGAGCACTTCCAAGTGTTTTGCAAGGTAACATTTAATAGTAGAACATTCCTGCAACATGTARTATTATGATTTTTTGGTGTTAAACATGGTTCTTAAGGCATTTATTGCAACAGTTCTCTCTTGTTATACTTTGCTTTGAATAATAAATTACTGCACCAAGTGGTTGAAGTGACACAGTGCTTGCCCAACCTGCATGAGCAATTTACTAGCAGAAGCCAAGAGGAAAATGCTTTTAGTCTGTAATTGTCTTAGCTGAAATCTTGACTTCTGTCTCTTTCTGTCATGCTTGTCAATAGATTTTTATAGAAGAGTTAACAGATTTTGCATATGAATTAGTCTCATTCCTGCTTCTGGCCATAAAATGTTTGTGCAGTTGCTTCAATGCTCTTATGTCAGTCCTGACTGCTCCAGCATACCAGCTTCCGTCCCTCGGGCTTTCTCCTGTTGTCTGTGCATAAGATTGTTTAAAATCAAAAACTCCTAAAGCAAAACATAATTTTGCCACTAATATTGCATATAGCAGGCTAAAAATTATTTGGATTAGTAGATTGATAAATATTTTATTCTTTGGTTTCAGACAGCCTGGGTTTGGAGCATCTAAAGATTAAGTAAAGCTCAGYTTTTGGTTCAAGGTTGACTTGATTGAAAATTTTTGTCTTGAAAATGTAAGGTTCTCTGCTCTCTGTTTTGAGTGTCAGAACAGGCACCGAGCTGAACTATTAAAAGTGGAGTGAGAGAGCAGAAAAGCAATAATGGATAAAGGATGAGAAACAGGAAAAGAAGATATTGTATTATTTGTTGCTGATTATCACATGCAACTACAGGAGTAAACTAGGCCTGCATAATACAGGAGCTGGCTTAGTACCAGCTCAACAGTAGGAGCATGGTAGAGAACAGATAATTATGAAATCTGGAGAAAACTGAAGAACCACGTCCTGTTATGTGAGATCTTAGTAAAGACTGTACAGTAAATAAAACTGAAACTTAATAAATAAACATATATGGCTTCATTAGTATGTGGCTTGTGTTTGTATCCCAGCCTATCTCAAGCATTWCTGTGTAATTTGTGACTGAATGTGAAGAATGCCTGATAGCTGTAAGAGAGATGCTACATCTTTTCCTCCTTCCACACAGATCTACTGGATGTCATCTGAGTGCGTGGTGCAGGGAACATAGCCTGTGCCTTAGGGAGTTTATGCTCTGAATCTGGGAGGTTGGATCACCCTTTGGAGGAAGGTGAAGTTCATCAGGGCTGAGGTTATATTTAGAGCGGGAAGCTTCTCTCAGTCTAGTGTGTCTCTTCTGTTGAATGTCAACTGGATACTTGTACAGAAGACTAAAAATGAGTTGTGAACATGATAACTGTTATGTCTTGCATTACTCACAGCAGACAGGTTTGCTTTTGGTATTTCCATGATTTTTCTTTTCCTTTCCTCATCTGTATGTTTAATTTGTTGTTTCTATTTACTTTATTTTGTTGCTGTTCATTGTAATGGCTGTAGGATCATAGAATTCAGGAAAAGACATCTAAGATCATCGAGTCCAACTATTAATCTGACACTGCCAGATCCACCACTRAACTRTGTCCCTAARTGCCACAGCCGAAAGGCTTTTTTAACACATTCATGGATAGTGGTTCTACCACTTCCCTAGGCAGYCTGTTCCAGTGCTTGACAACCCTTTCCATGAAAAGAAAATTCTTACATCCATTCTAAACTTCCCCTGATGCAACTTGAGGCTATTTCCTCTTGTGCTCTTTTTTTTTTCCACTTGGGAGAACAGAGCAGCTCTACCGGCCTTTCAGTAATTGTAGGGAGCAATAAGGTCTCTTGAGTTTCTTTTTTCTCCATACAAAACAACTCCTGCTACCTCATGTGCTCCTGCTAAGGCTTKGGCTCCCGACCCTTTCCCAGCTCCCTGCCCTTTTCTGGGCATGCTCCAGCCCCTCACTGTTCTTCTTGTATTGAGTGGCAGAGAACTGGACACATGATTCCATATGCAGCCTCACCAGTGTTGAGTACAGAGGGAAGATCCCTGCCCTGGTCCTGCAACCCACACCATTTCTGATGCCTTCAGCCTTTCTGGCCACCTGGGCACACTGGTTTAGGTTCAGCTACTGTCAGCCAACACCCCCAGGTCCTTTCCCACAGGGCCTCTTTCCAGCCACTCTGTCCCCAGCCTGTGGCAATGCCTGGGGCTCTTACGATCCAAATGCAGGACCCCACACTTGGCATTTTAACCTCACAGCATTGACCTCAGCCCATCAATCCAACCTGTCCAGATCACCCTGCAGAGCCTTCCTGCCCTCCAGCAGGTCAACACTTCCACCCAACTTGGTGTAATCTCCAAACTCATTGAGTGTGTGATCAATCCCTTCATTCAGATCATTGATAATCGCAGTAAACGGGAGTGTCCCCAGCCCTGAGCCCTGGAGGATGCACTTGTGACCACCAGAGTTCCAGCCATGGATGTGACTCCATTCCCTTCCACTCTCTGGGGCTGGCCATCCAGCCAGTTTTTACCCAGCTAATTGTACACCAGTCCAAGCCATGAGCAGCCAGTTTCTTCAGGAGCGTGCTGTGGGAAAACATGTCAAAGGCTTCACTAAAGTCTGGGTTGATACATCTACGACCTTTCCCTCATCACTAAGCAGGTCATGCTGTCACAACAGGAGATCAGCTCCATGTCCTCTGCTGGCACCACGGWCAGAGTGACAGCCCTGTAGTTCCCYAGGCCCTTGTGGATGGGGTTRCATTTGCTGACCTCCAGTCACCTGGGACCTCCCCAGTTAACCAGGACTGCTGGTAAATGATGGGGAAGTGGCTCTGTGAGCGCTTCTGCCAGCTGCCCCCGTACCCTTGGGTGATTCCCTTCCAGCCACAGAGACTTGTGGTTGTCTAAGTGGTGGAGCAGRTTGCTGGCTATTTCCTCTTGGATTCTCCCTTGTGTGGAACAGCTCTGCAGCTCTCACCCTGAGCATCACTGATTGCTCTCTTAAGCAAATCAGARTGAAACATTTTGATCCAACATCATGCACAAGTCATTGCTGAGAATTTGCACGTTTTACTGTTTGCAGAGTCAGAAGGCAAATATTTTAGATAAAAAATCAAAATGTTATTTATTAGCATTGGGGTTAACAGTGTTCATTCTTTCTGTTCCCATAACTTTTTGACCATTGAGAGCAACTTGAGAACCCTGCAAGACAAAAACTGAGTRTAAGCTCTGTGCAGCTGCACATTTTAGTGTACATACTTATAACTGCTTGTGTTGCAAATGTAAAAAAACCAGGTATTTTTTGTTTTCAGAAAGCAAACAAGCTCACCACCCTCTAAGTACGTTTTGACATTCTATCCAGCATAAGTTTCTAGGAAATTAATTCTAAATAAATAAAATAACATGGTTCCTAAATCRTTCCATCTTATTAATAATTCTATTCTTTTAACTTATTCAGTAAAATGAACCATGTTGAATGTTTTTTCTCGCAGTCAAAACAGATTATTTTTGCACCACCTGTAATAGTTTTGAAAGATACATGATATACTTGAAAAATGTAATTTGAAAAAGATGYTGAGAGCCTTTCTTGACAGTGGAAGAGAGCACAATTTGTAATTTTTCAAGAATTAGATGCTTAGGCCTTGCCTTTGTTATGGACCTGGGGGTGTTGAAAAAGAAACAGACTGGAGRAATAACTGACACTACTGATTATGCTGCAGGGGCCAATCCTCCAGCATAGCAAAACCAGGGGGGTTTAGATAAAATTAAGGACTGCTCTGAGGGTAAATTGAGGGATATGTTAATGTCGATTGATAACACAAGAACTGAATAAAAACTGTGAAAAGAAGTTGTTAATGTTGAAAATACAGTCTTGTTGAAATTTGTCTTGTTGAAAATACAGTTTAAGGAGTAGCTCTGTCACTGACTGTTCACATCTGGGATATGCATAATAAAAATAACTGCTGTTGAAGCCAGTGGTACARTCTGTTATGCTATGAAGAGATTAAGACTTTGCAATTCGGTTAAGTAGAGACATTGCTTCACGAAAGTCACTATATGTAGGTCATGGTTTTTTAGTATGTTCAAAGGCTCTTTGTGTTTGGGAAGTGTGATCTGCATCTTATTCTAAAGCCTGTGAGTTTCCAGAGAAACGCTTGTTAGCTCTGCCTGTGCAGGGCTTTATTTTTGTTTGGTGATGTTTTCTGGTTGGGTTTTGTGTGTGTGTGTGTGAAATGTAAAGCTGCAAACTGTGCTTTCCTTCTGTGTCTGGACAACTGCTGTTCTTSCAGCATTTGATGTTTTCTTATAGCCGTGGGTACTTTCCGTCCCATGTATAAATYGTCACACTGTCTCTGACTGGTTTCTTCAGTTGTTTAGGAAAAAAAAAATCACTAGAAATGTCTTTCAGAGGGCTTTTGGCCGAASTTAAATCCATATTCCTGAGCTTCAACTCCACTGTTTAAATATCTATAGCCATGATTTATTGGTATTGAAAAAGATTTGGCGTGAATGAAAGGAAGTAGAAGTGCTGTCAGGACTCAGGCAGTCAGTCACGTGTCATGTTAATATTGGTTGACACAGGCTGTGTTGGCTGTGCTTGTTTTTTAGTTTATGGTGTTACAACAATATTTTATTCCAGATGCTATTAGAAACAACTCCAAAGATATATTTATGTAGTTCAGAAATGAGTTCATATTTTAATGTGCTTGTATTCTAATTCTCTTGTCAAGAATGATAACTGCTCTATATGTTGTCCACTATCAAGGGAGATCCCTAAGATTTCTTTTATTATAAATTACTGGACGCAGTTAACTAAAAAGGGTTCRTATTTGTATTAATTTTTTGGTTTGTGTTTTGTTTTGGTTTTTCAGGTACATTTTCCAGACACAGAGAGAGCAGAATGGCTCAACAAGGTAAGGGGAAGCATTGCTTCCAAAGGGGAAGGGGCAGGAGGGAAAGCTGARGTTAAAATAAAAGGTGAGGCAAGAATCTGAGAACAGAGTAGTTGTARCTAGATGTGCACTTTATACCATTGAAGTTTCTGGTTGCTGATCCAGTTRGTCACTAAAGATTAAATTTAGTTTCATGGTCCTGAAATTGTGAGTTTTATAAATGATTTTAAGTGGCGTTACAGTAATGACAGCTATAATTGTGTGGAAGTCATAGCAGCTGTAAACACAGTCTTTAATTTTCTACTTGTCTGGGATACTTTCCAGTTACTGTAGGTTCCTGGGCTACAATCTAAAAATAAATGAAATTTGCAGTTTGATTTGTGTGTGTGTTAATCTAAGATATAAATCTATGTAGCTTGCTTTTTTAAAACCATCTTTCATTCAAAGAGCATTGAACGTGGGTTAATTAGAAAACAGTAAGAAWAAAAAGCAATATAGAATTTTCATATATCAGAAAATTCAGATGCAGTAAAGTACTGATTTTTTTACATTTTAAACTTATGAATGTACTTAAGAGCTGTACTTCCATGTAGATTTTTTTTCTCCTTAGACTGTAAAACAGATGTGGCCTTTTATTTGTCAATTCATTGAGAAACTCTTCAGAGAGACCATAGAACCAGCAGTAAGAGGAGCAAACAACCACCTTAGTACCTTCAGTTTCACAAAGATTGATATTGGTCATCAGGTCAGTGCCTGGGGAAACTTTTCTAAGAGATCATGTTTTGCATATCATTTTTATGTAGCYGGTTCAAATCTAAACAGAAGTATTTCTCAGTGACACTTGATCATAAGCCTGATTCTGGTTTGTYGTAACATTAAAATAAAAGTGTGTGGGTATTTTTAACAGAGGCATTATTACATTTCCTGGGATCTGCGCTTTAGAAACTTGACTGAGGATTTGGAGAAGACTCAGAGTATAATAATGCCTTGTCACATGARGAGCTCACAGCAATGTGATTTTAATATTGTTCATGTAATGTTTCATGTTAAGTGAGCAGGGACTATTATCCTTTTGCCAGATGATCCMAGGGCAGTTGTCTTGTGACAGATGCACTTTTAATCATGTTATGTGTGGAGTCACTGAYAAGGCTGCTGTCTTGGCTTTCCAAAGGACTGCACATAATACAGTATCAAGGAGCATGAAGATGTTTRTCTTCTGTTCCATCCCGTGAAAAGAAGAGTTCTCACCTGCAGAAGAGCCTGTTTTACCAGWGCAAGCTAAGAATGACTTCTCTCTGCTTGCAATAAGTTCAGCACTACCTAATTTTCCCTGCATCAACCAGAACTTTACTGCTGTTGAGATGCAGTTTAACAGCTTTTGTTTGAAGTTGTCTTTTGTGTTCCTATTGCTTGTCATAAATGGAATTTCAAGTAAGGATTTGAAAATCAACACCTCCACACACCTCCAAATGTTAGGAAACCTGAAATTAATTTTCAGGTGTCATAGAGAGGAATTACTGTTCTCTCTTTGTGACTCTTATTTCATGCACATTATAGTTCATTATACTTCACTGCACCTTTTTTCTGTTGGGTTTTGTTTTGTTTTTTTTTTAATTTTAAATTCTTTTACACAGGGCCCCTGTCCTGCCCTAGATATATTGCAGTATTACAGACTGTAGCATTCCTTTTAAGTCACACTAATTTTAAGTAATTTTTAGATTCACACACCTGTATGGTTCTGCAGCTGGATTGAGTAATCCTAATCTTGGACATGACAAACAGCTGTTCTTACTTTATATTGCAGCCTTGTTTGAATTGATTGAGCTGCCCAGCCCCAACACAGCAGTGAGATTTTGATTTTACATAAATTATCAAAAAGGGGTAAATAGAAATATGCTTTTTTTTCCAGAAAGAAAGAACTCAAAAGTGAGGTTGTTAGTCGTCCTCTTCTGCCTAGTGTGTGATGAGCATTTGAGGCTTGAGTGTGTGTACTGATACATCTAATTCTGTATGAGGAAGGGAGAGAGGGAGAGCATGAGCACAATGATTCAGAGAGAGAGCAGAGTGGTTGACACAACTTTTGTGGGAATCATGGATTCTTTTCCATCTATTCTCAATAAATTCCACTTAAGACAACTACCTTTATGTGAATTAAATTTAGCTTGTTGTTGTAGTTGCACAGAAAAGAATGCTTTGAGAGTGTTAGATATACACCTGTACAGAGAAATCGGGTATTTATTTATGTGGGGAAGGGGAAAAGCTTGATTACTAAGTATTTTGTAAATCTTGAAGTTTAGTGGTCTGTACCCAGGGGTAATTGCCACAAGGATTGTGGTTAAATGGTTCCCTGCAAGGTAATTTTTACCCTTGAAATAAGAATTTGAGCTAAGCTGACAGCCTTACTTCACACCCTTTAATGTTTGTAGTAGATTCTTAACCTCAGGCATGAATGTGCCTATATTCACCTTTGTTTCAAAGTTAAGAGTTTAATATGGTTCTGTAGAAGAATCCAACTTTTGCTTGCTTCACTATTTCAGCCTCTGAGGATAAATGGTGTAAAGGTGTACACTGAAAATGTGGACAAAAGGCAGATCATTTTGGATCTTCAAATCAGGTAAACTTCAATGGGGTCTGTGCTTTATAATATGCAGTCGTTGACAGTCCAACAAAGAGCAGCCTTCTCTGTTCCTCACTGCTTCCCTGGCAGTAGCCGGGAGTGTCATCAGGCATCTCAGTTTCAGAGTCACTTCCAAAATTTAAAGGTGGTTATTCTTAATTTTGAATAAATTGTCTAAAGCTCAGCTATGCTGAAGCCTCTGCTGCTTTGGCAGAGCTGTGCAGTCCCCAGAGCGACAAGAGAAAATGCTGCTGTCTCCTTGCCTGGGTTCCAGGGTAGATGGGGCCTACATCTGTGAGCAGAGTCCAGTCTTTACTGAATTGAATCACTTTATKTCTGTAGGAAAAAGGCAGCTGTCCAATTTGGGTTGGTGTTGCTGGATAAAATACAACAGGATTGGCTTTTGAGAGCTTATTTCGCTGGATGGGTGTGTTAGCTCTAATGGAAAAATTTCCTTCAGTTTTCTTTTTGTTGCCATTTTTGACACCAGCTGTGAGAGCGGCCTCATCTCTTCAAATAAGTCCTGAGGAGAACAATTTGTCTGACCACAAACAGACCATAGAAATTGTTTTTGGGAAGTTGTTTCTGAGACATTAGAAAGGCCAAGTCTTCCATGACCACTTCTTTCCTTTAAAGCAGAACTATTCACACAGGAAGACAGGGTATATCTGGGGTTTTGTTTTTTTTTTGTTTTTAATTTCTGCTCATCCTCATAAGTAGATAAAAGGCTAGTAGGTTTGTAGAAACATTTCAGGAATAATGTCRTATTACGTAGACCTGAAGGAAATCTTTACCCATGAGTCTCATTGTATTACATTGCAACCTACTTAGAGAGGTGGTAGACAGCTGCAACAGAATCCACTGTAAAAGGCTGGAATAAATTCCTTGAAGAGGTTTAAATAACAGTAATAGTGCTGGCTCAGCTAGGTGCCTGTTGAGCCCAGAGTCTGCCCCTACTGCCTGTGGCATAGGCTTCCAGGAAGAAAATGGAAACGAGAGCTATGGAGTGACTATCATAGCWTCTAGGAATTAAGGCTTAGACAAAACCATCATCAGAGGAAGTCCTGTTTGATATTTATGACTCGCCCTTGACACCTCATTTGGAAAGGGCTCTTTTTGAAAGGCTTTTAGTATGCAAGAAGACAGAGAAGCCCCCCTGGCCCCCAGGATCAGTTGTTACTGTTTGATGTTGTTGTTTTTTTTTAATAATTTGATTTATATTCCCTCTGAGAGTCTTATCACTGGGATTGTYTCAGCAGTAAGAGGAAGAGTAAGTGTCTCTTGATACATTAAGATATAAAGTTAAATACAGACACTGACCCTAAATTACGTCTTACATTGCAATTTTGTGAGATTATGAAGGGCACTCTCACTGCTGGACATAAGTCCRTACTTTGGATTACTTATCCCTGTAGATTTTAATCTCCAGTTAAGTTAGTTTGTTATAATTTTAATTTATTTTTAAGTTTAAACTTAGGTACTTTCTACAAAGCCTTCATTCCCCAAATATAGTTGAAAAAGAAAACAACCTCTCTAAGCCTTTGTAAGAATAGTTGTAGGAAGCCAAGCCCTATGGGGTGTGTGGTGAGGGAAGGAAGGAAAGATTTTATTTTATTTATATTTATTTTTCTGTTTAAAGTACATTAATTCTTTTAAGAATGCACTTTTATCCTTYGGTTTCACTGTTGTGGTTTCTTTGAGCCCTTTCTACTGTCATTTTYTTGTGGTGGGGTGTGTGCATTTGCTTTGGACCTCCCATAGTACATTTAATTAGCTTCAATGTGTCTCCAAAACTCTGGAGTATTTTTTTTGCATATCCTTGAGGGTACTTTTTTTTTTGTCTGCTTTTAATTTTAATTGCAAAAGGAGTGTGTTTTGGTTTAGTTCCTATTTGTTTCTGCAAAGATATTGAGTGCATTATGATCATTGCTTCAGAGTATTTTTCAGAACCCTTCAAAACAGGGTTCTGTGCATCTCTGAGGATCCATTTAAGAATTTAATTCTAAGTAGCTTGAATAGCTAATCCACAAAAGCACTCACTGGAGAACATATTTAAAGTTTCTKTTTGAGGACCATATTTGTGAAGGGAGCCTTTACCTTTCTCAAACTGTGACATTTATGCTAAAAAATTATCAAAACTCATGTTATGGTTTGAAAGTAAGTCTAGTTCTTGATGACAAAAATGGACAAAGGAAAAGTTTAAACTACTTGAGCGAATGAAGATAAAATAAAAATAAATTGTTAATAAAACGAAATCTTCTATTTGCTGAAGTGCATGAATGTAGTAAGTACATGGGGAAAGTTAAAGGTTATGGGTCAATAGAAGAGAAGATGAATTCAGTCAATTTAAATGAAAACTGTAGCAAAGGAAGCAAAAAAGATTGAGAGATTGAAGAAATAATTATTGATAGCCTGATTTTTTTCAGGTTCTCATGACACAGAAACATTGATGTTCCAAAAGAGTTTCAGTCTGCTGATTTAAACACATGGAAATTTTTTTCAAACATGACATACTTGAATGGGGAAACCCACTACATTGTACTGGCAGAAGATATAAAAATAGGGTCTAAAGATCTTCTAAAAACAATTAAGATAGACCAGTGTACAGATATGACAGTGTACACTGTAATATAGGAAATATTTTTTCCTAACCTTTTACTTTCTCTTCTTTTTCTTCTGGGTATCTTTCAAGGGCTGCAATGATCACATTCAGTGTATTGCACTTCCCTTTTGATTCAGTACAGCTGCTGTTAATACTCTTAAAAGAGTGTCCTCATTAAACTGTAATCTATCTCAGTGTTCCATTCCTTAAAGGGATCATAAATATTTCTGGGGTATTATGATCTGGATGTATAGAATTTGCTTACTAAATGAGCTTTAAAGTTGTGTGGTATATTACAGTGGAATTGTGTAGGCTGGGTCCATGTTGATGGACCTAGCCAAATATCTTGGGGGATAAAACCATATTTAGCTTTATTATAAAGTTAAATGTTGTTGACTTAGTCCCCTCAAATGCAGTTTGTTACTATTTTTACTTCAGTTTGTCTTTGTGTTGTTATGGATTTTCAAACAAGCATATTGCTTCCCAGTCTCCATAACACAAATAGTTCTGATGCTGCAGAGTGCTGAGATTGAGGTTTCAGTTGCAGGTTTTAATTGACCTTGCTTCTCTCTGTGTCATGTTGTTATGCAATTATATATATATATATGTGGGAGTGTATTTATATATATCTCTACTATCTCTATATATAGTTAGCTAGGTTAAAAATAGAAATTACATCRTTTTAAATTGTGTATTTAAAGTTATATACCTATTTTTAAACTGTTCAGTCACACTACATTCTTTCCAAGGAAAGCAACTGTCACCTTCCTTTGACATAGACCCCATCATGTTGTTGTCTTCCAGTTCCCAAACTGGCCATTGAACAAAAAGCATTCTGCATGGTGTTATCTTTTGAACAGTCAAAAATAAATTCCAGTGTTGGATGTTTACAGGAAAATCTTGGTACTATAGTTTATTTCTGTTTAAGGGATTGATAACGTTTGCATTTTTTGAAATCCCACAGACAGAGCTGCCGCACTCAGAGCGGRGGAGGCTACAGATGATTTGGATAATGTGTGTGTGGAATGCAGTAGCTCTCACCTTTATTTTCATTTGCTAGTACCTTGTGGCCATCAGGCTCAGGGGGAGGGAACAGCAATCCTGCTGTTCTGCTCTTACTTTGAGAGTAATTTATTTTCTATCGCCTCAAGCCTAGAATGGCTGATGAGGAGAGCAATTCCRTTTTGTTCACAATTCCCCAAACATTTTTATAGTAAGACTCCTTCATGTTCCCAAACATGGCTAACAGTGTTTCACTGTACRGGCCAGGTCGGAGGAGCTGGTGTGCAGAAAGCTGGGCTCAGCTGCAGAATGTGGAACATTCTGGCTTATAGAGGAAACAGTTTCCCCTCCTTCCAGCAGTGTCTGGCTTTAAGCTGTCTCATCTCCATGCCCCTTGGTTCCTTCTTCCATTTTTTTTTACTGGGCAGTCTGTTCACAAGGCTCTTCAGATTTCATTTTTCCCTCTGTTTTAGCCTCTATCTCCTYAGCCAGTGTCCTCATCCAGCTCATCTCCCCCTACCTGGAGCACGGTATTCAGSCTGCTGGGTTTTGCTTTTAGCTCTCATTCTGTAGAATCATTGACCACTTCCCTTGCTAAATCAGAGTCTTAAGCTTTGTTCTGGGATTCCTTGTTGAGTCTCAAAATTTGTTTGTTTTCAGAACCAATGTGTCTCACAGCASTACCAGCTCTTAGAAAAAAGTTGCTCAGCTCTGCTGGGGCACACTGGTTGGACTTGCATGTAGCTTCAGGGAAAACAGCTAAAAATCTAAGCCTGAGTTGTGGTTGTGTACAGATAATCTTGCAGCCTTGTAACGTGGACAAAATAGATGGGACTTGTTACTACCATCTTCTACAAATCTGAGATACAGGGGCAGCATCTGGAAGATTTCAATCACTTGACTCTGCATCCCCAGAAACGGGATGCAAGAACTGTTYGGGGGAAGATTTGCATAATTTTTAATCTCTAATTTGCTTCCTGCCTTCTCTTCCTTCAGAAAGGGCTCAACTGCTTTTGACTTAAAACTTGCTTAGAGRATCATTCAACTCAGCATGCCCAGCTTACTGAAATTCTAAGTACGCCTGGCTTTGMAAGTCTATGAATATTTCAGACAAGTTTCATTTTTAGCTTAACAGCCATCTCTGTCTAGTGCTTCTCATGATTACGTTAGTTGAGAGTGGWTTTGGGTACATTTACTATCAATGAGATTTGTGGAGAGCTTTCCTGCAATGGGGTATGAATTGTGTGTCCCTTATTTCCAAATGGACATTATTTTCTGCTGATTTTCTATTCTGCATCCTTCTGGAGATGGTAGCAAACCTAGGCATTGATTCAGATGATTTTGATTACAGTGGTGGTGTTTTGAAGGGATGTTTTTGCAAACTTTACATTGTTTTATGTTCCGATATTTTAACATACATTTTTTTGTGCATACACTGAGATACAGAATATGTTGTTATGACACTGCAAAACAGAAGTAGCTGTTTAATGCAGTTTAGTCCATAAAAGTGAATTATGTACTTTTTTTTTGGTTTAGTTTTGTTGGAAACTGTGAAATTGATTTGGAGATCAAGAGATACTTCTGCAGAGCTGGTGTGAAAAGTATACAGGTAAAATTCAGTTTTTTTCTTTTGATTTTCGTATCACTTAATCATTATTTTCTGATGAAATAATTGATAAGAAAAGTAATTGTGTAGTTTTGTTGCTTACTATTTTTTTTTCTTACTTGAATAATATTGATATTGCATAATAATTTCRGTAACATGACTTAACAAAAGAATAAATCCCCTTAAGATTTAGRACTATTTCAKATATMTAGCRTTTAMTACATGAAAAGCTGGAGATARCTTYRYATCAAGCCAGTGTGATGTGTCSTGTGTTCAAGKGATGTGTCAGTTGATACAGGCACCACAGAGCTTAATATTTTATTTCATTTAATATCTCAGTGTTAGATGGAATTAMTAGTTTRGAKGCAATTACTATTAATATCCTTGCCTTCTCATATTGTTTCTGAGGTTTCCTTTACTTTCTGATGACAGAGTACTCCCTAAATATGAAAATTAGCTCTTTTGCATGTGTGTGTCTTGACACACSTATAAGGATTTACCTGCTTTTGCTGTGGTACCTGTGGRYGCCMCTGTGCTTCTTGTGTCACATTTGTTTACACTGAGCTGTAGAAATAATCTACTTCACAGCTTTACAAGACTACCACTAACCTGACAGCATGATACAGATGAATGTAATGAATTTTTAAGCACAGCTATTAAGTGCTTGTGTGAAGTTTTTGGGGTTTGGATGACATGTCAGGAAAGTTATATATATATATATATGTAAAATTCTTCCATGTGCAAGAATTTATTGAATTAGAACTGTGAGAAGTGCCAGCAAATAATTTTTTTAAAACTTGAACTGGAGTAATTTTGTSTTTTTTTTCTTCCCCTTCCACAGATCCATGGCACCATGAGAGTTATCCTGGAACCACTCATTGGAGACATGCCCCTAATTGGAGCACTTTCCCTTTTTTTCCTTAGGAAACCTGTAAGTACTTTTATCTCCCTTTCTACTTAGAGTGCTGATGATGGAATCACCTAATTCCACTGGAAAATGGGCTAGGCCAAAGTGCACATTTATGCAGGAATAATAGTGAAACAAAGGTTAGCCAAGAAGGTCTTGCTGGTATGAAAATGATACAGCCAGACTGGCATGTGTAAACAAGAGGACAGCCCTCAAATGCTTTAAGTTTTAGGCACAGTGCTTCAATAAATCTTGTTTTATAAAAATATAAATGATAACAAAACGCACATTGCACACTGGCTGGTGGAAAATTCTTTGATGTTGTTTATGTGTGTCTGAGACAGTTTCGGCAATTTGAAGTTTGATATTGCTTTTAGTAAGTATCAGTAAGAGAGCTTAATAGAAAATGTAAACATGGAAATTCTTATGCTACACAGATTTCTTTAAAGAAATTAATTGTTTCTGTCTCATACTTGGAAATATATTTTCCATTGAAAGCTTTTGTTGAATATATTTTAATTAAACATTAAAACTTAGAATGCCAAGATTTAACAGTTTCAGACTGGCAGGTCACAAATTACAAGTGGATGGGTTTAGACACTTGGAAGCATCTCAAATCGTTCATCTTGGTTTCATCAGCAGTCTGAAATTCTGGAAAATTGATTTAGTTTACAAAGCTTGGGGGGTTAGAGTGAATTCTTCAACAGCTTTAGGAGGTWTGTTGTTATTTTCTTCAAATAAATCACATTCTTGTAATACAGTTCTTTTGAACAAATGYCCCATGATAAATTTTTGCTAGCTGGTTGAAAAGATAGGTTTGGTTTTGGGTGTGTATGGGTGGCCTAGAAAAAGCTTGTGTCACTTGTGGCTAATTTCATCTGTCTAGAGAAACCATATGTGCTTGGGTAGAAGGAATAGAGAGTTAAATCTTAGTAAAATATACAAGAATTTGGAAATACTTCATGCCTGATCTAGCCAGTGTTTTTGTAAAAATGAATTAGTTCATGCAAAACTGATAAAACATAGTTGCTCTTATTTGGAAATTGGTTCATAGGGATGAACCAAATTTGGATTTTCACAGATTTCTTTGAAGTGAGTCTAAACATTAGATGTCTGCTTAGGTTTCACCTCATTTTTACTCTCTGGCTGAGCAGTGAGTGTAGGACATCTGTTAATCTTCATGTTTATACTGACAAAGTAAGCATGGCCCTGACAAGGATTGCATGCTGTCTTATGCTGGTTTGCACTATGTAATTATTTTGATATTATTCTGCTATTTAGTCCTCTCCAAAACAGTTTCCAGACTTAGCACAGTGCCCAGCTCATTCCAGGCACCATGCAATAAACAAGTTAAATGCAAACATTCTTGTTTRGAGGAGCAGGGAGAAAAGTGTGATGCATCTGCAAAATGCTTAACTAAGACAGCTTGCACCTGAGAGAAGAAACTGAAAACWTACCAAGTGAAACATCTCTCATTTGGGGTCAGTTTCTGAACTTTGGGAAATCCTTTGTCCAYAGTAATTTTGTCTTTGTTCTTCGTCCCCCATGGCATTTTATTAGGGATTTGGTTGACTTAGTTGGACAAAAAAAAGAAGGGAAGAAGAGTGGAGCATGAGCTTGGACTATTAAAAAGTTAAGCGCTCTTCAAAAGTATTCAGTTACAAAAATGTAACTGAAAAGTTTACAAAAAAGGGGTATTTTTCACCTTCCTTTCATTTAATGACTAAGATAGTGGTCAAGATCTGAGCAAACCTAAGGGTGAATGGTTCAAAAAATAATCTAAGCCCAGAATTTTGACAGTTATCCATGGCTGTTCAGCCTTTTCCAAACAGATTTTTCACTGCTGCATGTTTTCTCAGTGTTTATTTTTCTAATTTCTGTAGAAAAAGGTAAAATGATRCTTATTATAGCAAGCACCAAATTCTGTCCTCTTGCTAGAGAGCAAGAGGCTGCTGCCAAGGAAAGTTTTTCTCAAATATTTTTGTTAGAAGAGGAATTAGTTGGCAGCTAGCATTAGATTTTGTTCTCATATTTTCCAGTCTAAAGTAACTGGCAACAATTCCTCTTGCTCTGTATCATCTGTTTGCTGGACTTAATGACTATATAAGGCAACATGGCCTATGAGTTTACCAGTCTCATATTTCTGAGTAATACATGAAGTTTTTGATCTTTCAAGAGTTCTTACATCTTATGAAACTTTTTAGAAGCYGTATGTTGTTGTTATTATTGTGAGGAAGATGCTAAAAGTTGCATCAGCTTATAAAATATRCTCAAATATTTAGGAGATTTCAAGGGAGGGAAATATGTGCATTCTAATGTTTGAAGCAGTCTTTTAAATCTCTGAGAGAGAGAGAAGGTAGCCCTGGATAAAGTCAGGATTTGTGAGGTTCTTGGCATACTCATTATGTTAATGTTATGTATATTTACCAGATATTTGGTTCTCCAAGTTTTAGTTATCTTTTTACTTTTAGCACAAATCAGTACACAGTTATTTTGATTTGGGGTTCCGTTATAGAAGGTTATATGGCTTASAGTTGTAGTGTGAGTTGGTAATTTTCAAAAACTTGTTCAGGGRCACATTTGAAATTAAGGGTGTGTCCTAACCCAACCGTTTTCTCTTAATAAAAGCCCAAACCCTCCCAATAGGACAAACACATATACTATTGTTCTAAAAAGAACAATGGCTGGAAAACAGGATGTTTTCCYGGAAAAGTGGGCAGCTCTTCCAAAGCTCTCATTTTCAGATTCACAGTTTTGCTTTCCASTTGCTGTCTTCAGTATTTTAGCAGTCGGTGGTCAGCTCACTAAAGAGTCAAGAGAGTGTTGAGACTGTTGTGAGGGTGTGAACCAAAATTCAGACTGGTAGAAGGGTAAGAAGGAGTAAAGAAGGTGGAGAGAATTGGATTGAATGAAACTGTGAGTAGTTGACACTATGGGGAGCAGCAGGTGTACTGGATTTGTGTAAAGTCCACTGTGATCCTTCTTCTGGTCACTTCAACTCGGAAACTTGTCTGCTCTGCCTTCTACCCCCTCAACTATACATCTCACCTCTCTAGCAATTGTCTCACTTAAATCTTCAGAGAGTTAYAACTGATAAGCTTGTAAACCAATTTCTGTGTGTAGATACGGAGTGTTTCCTATAGCAACCAACAGGACTACTACAACTACTCTCTGTAGTATTATTTGAGAGGTTGAGTTTATTTTATATTTCCTGGGAGACACACTAGATAATGTTATGTATTAAATTATTACAATAGTGTAGGCACTTCAGAATTGTAGGTGCTGATAGGCTTTGCTCTGCTAACAGACAAATTGTACCCTGTCTCTGACCATTCACAAGTAGCAGAAGTGGGCATATTAGTCCCATCCTTATAATACATTCCTGAGAAGAATCACAACTTATCCCATGGAGTTGTATGATCATGCCCCGTAGTAAAGCTTAAGCTTTTCCTGCAGAAATCTTACACTTCTATAACTCATTTAGCAGGAAGTTGTTAATCAGCATTTCAAAATACTTTCTTCCGAGAATTAGTAGTGCTTATGGCAGCCACATCAAGCCACAAAGTTGGCAGTATTTAGAGGCTGCCTTTTGTGCTTCTATGAATTTTATTMATGGCCTTTTGCATTCTACATTCCAGCGTTGCAGTACATATTTTTCTCTTTCTAAAGGCTCTAAGCTATTGAGAACACCCAATGTGTATAAAGATGCTCAGCTGTTTTTAGACTGTCTTTTCTTATAGGCTGCAGGGGTTAATTTTTTWATTTTATTTTTTCACCTCTTTCAGTGTATGTGTTGCATTAGTTCTCAGTACAGAGCTTTGGTAAGACATGAATTTCTTGGTTTTCAGGGAGGTAACAAAATCTGTTTTCACTTGTCTGAGCAGAGGAAGATTTGTAAGAGGTTTGAATAAAAAGAAACACAGACTACTTCATCGGAAAGTGTAACTGGTGTCTGGAATCCTATTCTTGTGAGCTGCCTGCTAGAGTTTGCAAGGCACATCACCTCTCTCAGTTGCAATGTGGTGTGGACAGACACGATCATTTCTGGCTTCTGGCAGAACTTCACTTTGTGACAAATCCTGCACACATTTTTTCCAGTGTCCTGTTAGTTCTGCTGCAGAGAACCAGCTGGCATTTTTTGAATTTAGCTAAAATAAGAGAATTATGCATTGCTTAAAGTGGTGACAGAGAAGGAAATTATATTGTTAAGCCRTTTTTTAAATATGGAAATTTTTTACATTTGGTGCTTCATAAAAGATTCATCAGCTGGCAGTCTTTTGTGTACTCCCTTTTTCTCCATAGGGCTCTTCAGTTAGYTGGGATGGCAACGTTGCTGTAACTTCGGTCAGAACTACAAGTTAGGGAATCATCTGCTTTTCCAGCAAGTGATGGCATGSCAGTGCCCAAAATGTAGAATAAAAACCCTTGTTATTTCTCTGGACTGTGGCTGGGGGACTCCTTCCTGCCTACCAAGAAATTMTTTGTCTCCTTTCTTCTCAGTCTGCTGCATCTTTTTTCTGCTATTTCTATACTTTTGCAGGTATAAGGATTTTTTGTCTGAACTGGTGTTGCCTTTTGGCAACTCTTTTTCTGTTGCAAACAGTGTATCTGTTGCTGGTCTGATTTTGTTTGGAAACCAAGCGCAGACTTGGAMCAACCTTATTGAAGGAATGTCAAGGTGATGGCAGGGGGAGATAGAACACTTAAAAAAAAAAAGAAGAGGAAAAACCACCACTATTTCTCCCTAATTCGTGTAGACTCATWTTAGAGTGTGTGTTACTGCTGGGTACTTCTGGTAAAACGGGAAAGGAAGCTCTGTGGCAGGCAAATATAGCAAACTTTACCTGCAAGGCAAAGTTCCCATCAAACCCCAAACAGTAAAAGCTTGATTATGCCAGGAGTTTGAAAGCTCATGTTCCTTCCAAAACATTTAATGGCTTAAGATTTATTGTCAAAGCTTTTTTAATAATCCTGCAAAGTGCTTAGCCATTTTTTAATTCCTGAGCTTCAACTTCGAATGGAAAAGGATTGGTCTTTAACAGTTCTGAAAATGGTCTTTGTTCCTGCAGAGTAAGTGGATGAAGAAGAGGTTCTGATATTCTRTGTATACTAATTGCATTTCTTGGCTAAATGACCACTCTTAGTAGAACTGATTTCAGGTTTTTTGTATAATTGTTTTCCATGCTTCATGCTCYAGGGACTGATGATGGAATGAATGGGTGGCCTTGTTTGTGAGCAGAGGTGTGTAATAATCAAAACATTGAGAGTAAGGTTGTACCATAGGCCCTGTTTGTCTTTCATATGCTGTGGTGCAACCTTTAGAAATGCTTTTTAGTCACAGCAGTGGAAAGTGTCAGTTGTCAGTGACATCTCTTAGGTTGTTCTTGGTTTTCTGTTGGGCTGTGGCAGTTAATACAGAAACCACTGTGATAAATGTTTTTGTCCAATGCAGGGGACATTTCTCAATGCTGAGTTTCAACATGCATTGTGTTGCTCAATGCATTTATTCAGTCAAATCTATTTAGGAGACAGCACAAAMCTTTGCTGTGTTAATTGCTGTATGCAGTACACTGTACAAAATGTGAAAACAAAAGGAAATGCAAATATTCTCTCATTTGCTATTTAGTCTGAAAACATCATTATGTAAAACGGTTAAATACAGAATGCAGGTATGAACACCTTAKGATAGGGACCACTTTTTGAAGGTATTTATGGTGTGCATTTTCTTCTATTTTGACTATGAATAAAGAAATAATAAATCATACAATAAACTGGGTTCTTTGTCTTAAAACAGTATAAAATTACTTCTTCTCGAACCTTGGTAGACTGCATGGATTTTTACAGTGTCACTTTATGTACAGTCACAACTTGTGATTTGAACAACAGAATTAGTCTGAATACTCAAGTTGTGGTTAGTCTTATCMAAAGCTACTTGTTTGCTTTATTACTTAAACATTTGTGAGTCTGCAGGATTGAGGAAGTAGTACAAAACTGAAATYATTCACGCTAAGTTGGGCTTTTTGTGCTGGTTCAGTTATTTATTTCTTAACTTTTTTGTTTCAGATTTAAGATGAGAAGATTTGAGAACATGCACTAATAATTGTAGTAAATTGGAAAACTAGAAAAATGTACTAAAATTCTTTCTGTTTCCTAAATGAAAATGTTTAGTGTTCTAGTTCATAATTTATTATTGTAGAACTGTACAGCTAAGTCTTGCATACCAATGTAAAAGAACCCATTTTATAACAAATTATTTCCATCAAGGGTTTATTAGCATTCGGAAATTAAAAACTTGATAGCTTTAAAATTGATAATGATGTAGAAAAGAAATTACAGCACCTCAAAAAAAAAAAAAAGAAGAAAAAGACTGTTCAATATACAGTATGAGTTTCAGCTAAGAACTTAGTCTCTTCTGGATGGTATTACTGCCATTTAGCCTTGCTATTATTCCATAAATAGATATGCATTAGCTTTTTCTCATTAAAATAATCYTACTGGTACTCTAATAGAAAGTGGGCAAAACTAGTTGTAAATGAGGTGCTTTTAAAAAGACATTGAATACAAAAYGGTGTTGCAGCCACTGATAGACGTGTGCTTTCACCTGAAGAAYGATGAAGGCAATCTCTGTAGAACTACTGAGGAACTTTTTTCCCTCTAAATTCTGATAATCTGGTTTCATATGTATATGATCTGGTGGATGGCTTAGTATGAATTCACTTTCTCTCACATAGGCATCTAGTGTGACTGTCTGTAGAGAGGGGACATCAGAAACAGGATCTCTGACTTTCTGGAGARACTGCTGGGTGGAATTATTCCATGKTTTTTCCTCATGAAGCCCAGGGTAGCCTTAGCCCTGTTTATGGCAAGGGCATGTTGCTGGCTCATGTAGATTCTTGCAGTACATCCCATGATATGTCTTGCCTTTTGTTTTGGAATATCTGGTTATTACATCTTTTTTCATTGAAAGGAAAATGATTTTTTTCTTTTTTCCTGCTTAATTTTGTTGCAGGTAGGCCTGGTAACATTGTTTACAGGTAATATTTTTGAAATAATTGCCACCGTTACAAAAGTATATCAAGTAGCAGTGCTCCATATATGAGTAAATGTATTATGTGTTATCTTTACTGGAAGTATTTGCAAAGGAAATCATTAATGGCACTATTAATAGAATCTTTGTAAAAGAATGGTACGTACTATTTTTAAAAAAAGAAAGTGAAGATAGGGTGATGATTCTTGCCTGTTTGTGAAAATAGGGAACATTTGTTCTTGCAGAGATTTGTTGTTTTGTTTTAACATGTAGCTGAAGCACCACAATTAGTTTCTTAAGTGAGGAATATCAAAATCCTTTTTTTAAGGCAGTTTTGCATAGTTTGGGTGAGGTGGATTTGGAAACATGGTGATAATTGGGTGGGTTTGGATTTGTTTGTTGCTTAAATATTCAGTTAACTTCTATGAAGGTAATAGAAATCACACCGTGAGGAGAGAACTAAGGTAACTCAGGTCTGTTGGTTTGTTATCTACAGTTGGAATATTATAGAATCAAAAAGGATGTTTTTAATTAGTTGTTATGCCAGCAGTCCTGAAACAGAATAGGTACCTTCATACAGCATAATATCCTGTAAAGATTTTCAGGGACGAAATGTATGATCTAGCAATAAGTTATCCTTATTAATTATTTCTGAGGTTTTTTTCTCACTTTGATACATAAGCCTGTTAATACCTCTCTATCAGTGAGTGATARAATGGATATATGCCTTGAAAACAGCCTCCTCTTACATTTGCAAGCTGTTATCACATCTTCCTTCCACCTTTTAATCCCAATTCTTCATTCTTTCTGTTGGTTATACCTTCTAGAGCTCTTATTTTCCTGGTCTCACACGGAATTCTTCATCAGTTTATTATAAATTGCAAACTCATTTTAATGGCTGTTCATCTGTAATGGGTCATGGTGACTCCAGAAATATTCCTCCACAAAACAGGACCACATTTCATTATTTTATATTGTGTATTTATATGCATGTGTGGAAGAGTGGATAAGAGGATGGTGAAACTTTTTATAAGCATTTTACAAAATGTATCTAAAAAATTTTAATTATGGAAGAGAGTTGTTTTATTTGTTTGTTTAAGAAAATCCTGGGAACTGGTTAACGCTTCGCTGATCAGAATCTGAAACAATTAGGTTTATTTCTTCAGTGTTATGAATTCTCAGTTTTTTTTTCCCCTTCCTTTTTTCACCCCTCCCTCTTTTCTGTGTAATCCACAGCTTTTGGAAATTAACTGGACTGGACTGACCAATCTTCTGGATGTTCCAGGACTGAAGTGAGTATGCGTAAAGCAGTATTTGATATATCTGCACCCCAGTAAAGCCTAGAAAATCTGATGACCATCAGTTGAATCACATTTAGGTTAGATTACTCTGAGCACTTCTCTCCTAATGCAGAATTATCTGAAACTGCTCCATTTGCAGAAGGTAGGGGTTTCTCTACAAGGCAAAATAAACCAGAAGTATATCTAGTAGTCTTGCTAAAAATACTTTCAAAATACATTTTTTAATATACTTCTTTTAGTATTTTCAGCCTTTTCTGATTTCCAGAATCTTTTGAATTTCCTATCTGCCATCTCCTAGGACAGCAGAAAGACACAGAGCCTTCCTTTCATGTCAGTGGGTTCATAACATAGTGGCTCTTGGCTTTGTATACAATCCATCCCTATTTGCTTGTGTRAAGGTAGTTAGAAATACCTTAAGACTATTCAAATTAAATAAAGTTTATARTATTTTCAAGTGCTTGCTTTTAAAGCTTTCAGTTTATTATGTGAAGATCAAGTGGAGTAGCAAAAATATTGGTTATATAGCTATAAAAATGCTTATCTTACTCAGAGCTTTTCCTAATACCACAGGATAAAATCCCAAATTAAAAAAGCATCAATAGAGATGAAAATCAAGCTGCTTTGAACCATTGCAAGCCTGATAAAGTTAAATCCATTAATATATTCATATTTATCAGGTTTTATTAGTTACCCAGGGGCTTTTTAATATGGAAACAATGGCAAAGGAGATTATGGTGGATCTGATACACACTTGGATTGTGTTCCTACCCYTTTTATTAGATCCCATACTCTCAAGAGTTGGCTGATTCCAGGACTATTTTATATTGTTTCAAAACAGGAGTTTGAATTTAAGTATTAAATTAATCCCTTAGTAATCAGTTGCATGATTGAAGTGCGTTTTGCTTTCCTTGGACACGTGAAGCCATTGCATGGAATCCCAGCTGAACAGTTTGAAATTAGAACTTGCATTAAGTAGGTTAATGGCTGCAAGAATTACTCATGTTTCAAGCCTGCTGYAGGTTGTCTCTGAGGAAAGAGGTTTTCTTGGTGAGTGAGAGAAAATGGCTTCCAAAATACAGCTCCCGAGTAATAATTTGCTCTTTTGATATAACATGACTAAATTTACATTTAGTACTTAAGTTTACTAGGCTCCTGAGATTCACATCCTGCCACATATTTGCCTGACTGCAAACACAAAACCTCAGATGTAAACAAAGTCTCGCTCAATATCTGAAGTTTATGGTTTCCAGAGCAACCAAACTTGGCCACACATGCACAGACTGGTGCCATCTAGACCTGGTATAGTTTCTATAGTAACTGTAACTGAGGTGACTCATGCTCTGCCTTGCCAAGAGGTTTCTGTAGTGCTGTATTTGTTTTCCTTATCTGTAAAGATAAGTTGTATATTTTGGTATGACAACTTGACATATTGTAGTCGGTACAGACAATGATGAGCAAGAGATTGCTGCCACCACAGGTACGTTTAGTCCTGGGGCTGTTGGCTGCACATATGAACTGCATATTTGTAATGAGTTTGCAAATACCTTCTACTAATTGAATTTCTGCATTAGCTGATGGAAGCTTCCCCTGTCAGCTGTTAACAACTTTCATTGTTCTTCCTATATGACTCCACAAGGAGAAGGACACACAAGTAGTTCATACTCCATCATTAGTGCAGCTTGCAGAGAAATGGAATWAAAATCTCTGTGTGAGGAGGAGCCAGGCTGTGAGAATGCTCTAGTGCTGTCAGGAGGGGATGGGGATGATAGGAACATGTAATGGTTGCTTGAGGTACAGTAAAATCCCTCTATGCAGCCAGAGATGTGCTGCCTGCAGTATGAATAAAGACAATGCAGGAAAAACACACAGCTGATAAAAATTTGTAAAAATTAAGTGGAGCTAAATGGAGAGCAATACAAAAGAGTAGGCAACTAACAATTACTGTTGTGCAATAAAGTTGAGCTTTTAAAGACACAGTCTAATAAACTGTATAAAACATTGCACACTGCTTTCATCTTTATGAACTGAAAAAATAATTGTACATAGAACATGACTAAAGTTTTATGATCTTAGGAAGCTGTTTTTTAATGATGGATCAATATAAGAGTTTATATTGGTGCATCTTTCTCTTTTGCTTGGTCAGTATTTTGTTTTTGTTTACCATATGTCAGACCTCTTAATAAGTGACAAAAAATTCAGGAGATTTTCATTTTTGCCTTGTATTCATGAAGAATACTTCCCATCCAAGAGCACCCCAGCAGGCTTATACTAGGTGAGATTTAAACAGCTAGAAAGCATCATGTTGTTTGAAAATTCATTTAATTCATTAGTTAGTTATAATTTTCAGTGTTCTTTGTTCAGCTCCCTATATTTAAAGTTAAGATATACTCTGCCTTCTAGGATTCTGGTTTCTCTGTGTAAAACTTGGTKAAACTTCATTAATGCTGGCTCATTTTTCTCAGATGTTTTAGTGAAATTCAAGTATTAACGTTGGGATAAAGTTACGAGAGCGACCTTTGGAATCAGAGTTGGGGTTTGGTTCTGGCAYAAAAGATTATGAGTCCTGCCAGTGATTGGGCTGTGTTTCTTTCTTTTACTTAAGGAGATTTGCTGTAACTCTGAACATTAGTCATTCTCTGCAYGTTAGGCTAGTCTAGAGTAGGTTTAGCCTCTGGCTTCTTTCATAAAGTCTGATCTTAAGGAAATTCTAGAAAAGAGCAGGACAGCCTTTCTTTCAAGGCAGCTCTGATACCACTGCTTTCCTTGCATTGCTCCTTTGCTTTCTCTGACCTAGGTCAGTTGGTTTTCTCCATCAGGCATTTGCTCTTAAGGGACTGAGCATAAAGGCAGAGCTTTCTCTTCTTGCCAGCTAAGTACACTAACAAAAGCAGGAACAAAAAAACTATACTAGAGTTCTGTCATGAGACTTGTRTTTTGAAAAGTGTGATTGTTGCTTKTATAGTWACCATCACTTCAGCTTGGGTTTTTTWATTTTTTTACCTTTKAATGTTAAGACTGGTAAAGATGTTTATCTTCAATTTTTTGTCAGCTTTAACAGCATAATCAATTCTATTTTCTTGGCTCATTTTAGAGAGTTAAGCATGCATAAATTGAAAACTAGATGTTGGGCAAAATGAAACTTAAAAGTTTGAAAAGCAGTATGTTGGCTGCTATGATGGCTCAAGAAAGCTACTCTCCAGATTCCATCATTATCTTGTAGTATTTGTCTTCAGAATTAATGAAACTCAATTTTTAGGGCTCACATAGAATGAAAATCTTTGTAGGTGTGATTGGATAAGCTCTGCAGGGATGGAAGGGGAATGAAGACTCTTCAGGACAGATGTGAATTAGCTCWCAGAGGCGGAGAGGAGACTTTTCCTCGGAGCTGTATCTTAACATTATCCACTGTTGCTTCTTTCTAACCAGWGGTTGCACAGACCTGTGCGTTGATTTTGATGCTGCCTTGAGCTCCTTCTGTTCCCGTTGTTCTGAGTACCATTAAAAAGTCAGCCATGTTCCATCATGTAGTTATCTGGGTTTAGAGTGGAAGTGGGCAGCCAAGGCGGTGGAGGCTGTGAAGGTTACAAATCTCTGGCATGAAAATCAGTGTGCATTTCTAATGGGTCAGGCAGTATTTAATGGGTTCATTCTGTTGCCCATCTCTAACATAATGTTAATTGCACACCACAACATTTTCTTTCCAAATGGAAATGTAACATCTATCACATTTCACTGCAGGTTTTTTGTTTTTGTGTGCTAGCTCCTGAACTACTCCCAGCTTCAGATTTAGTCTTAGAAAAACTTCCCAAAGTACTCGCACACAAGTGCTTCATCCAAAAAATGTTCRAAGTAATCAAACATTATCTGCATCTTGCTTTCACAAAGACTGTGAAAAGGGAATCATGGGGTGTATTTAGGAGGAGAAATTGCAGCTCCACCAGCTTTAGTGGGAATGCACCTCCACAGTGCAGAGTATTTCAAGTATTTTTGTAATTGCCTCTGAACTTTTGTACACACTCCTGAGACCTTCCTGAGTACTTGTGTTCCGTGTTCTGCCTCTTGCCTGTGTAGTCAGTGTGTGCAGCCAGTGCTGTTTGACGATGAACTGGTTTGTTGTCAGTTCAGACCTGAGCTGGGTGAACTTGTAGCTGAGGAAATGGTTCTCTTTTCTGTGTTTGTGGAAGGGTGTGGGGTTGGGTTTTATGTGATTCATTACCARTGTGGTTGCGCTGCCACTCCCTTTCCACTGAACAAAACCTGTTTTGCTTCCCTAGGCTACRTTTTACTCAGCCATGAGCTTGTGTTGTGTGTGCCTGTGGTTTACACGGTGTCCTCCCAGCTCAGGAGGACAGCTGATTTCATAACAATACAAGGAAYGGGTAGCCAAATATCCAAGCACTTMAATCATTATTGAAATATGAAAAAAAATAAACACCATCTGCTTGTTATATGCAATGCAGGCAAGAGAACTTAGGCAATAGCCTTTTACTCGGGCTGGTTTTAAAAGGCAAGGGTGAGGGGGGAATCTGSCTGTGGCAGGGAAATGGGAACTTTATATTCATCCTTGTGATTTCTGCTATTCAGTGTCAGCTGCTTCCACCTGGTGGCCGTTTGGGCAACAATTCTCTATTTTCTTTTAAAGTGTTTAAAAGCCAGATGTGTCTTCTATCCCCCCAGAAAGGCAAATATTTTCTCTGTTTAGGTTGTTAAGCAGCAAAAGATGTGATATTGGTGTGATACAACATCTTTGACTCCCTTGAAGTAACTGGGGATTCTTTTYTCCAACAGTGGCTTATCAGATACAATAATATTGGATATAATATCCAACTACTTGGTCCTTCCAAACAGAATTACAGTCCCCCTTGTCAGTGAAGTGCAGATTGCTCAGCTGCGATTTCCTATACCAAAGGTAAGTATGTTTCTGTTAGYTAACAGTAATAATTGGGCATTTARTTTTTTCTTTAGTAACTGTTCAAGRCACATCTGTGTGAATTTCTCAATACAGTTACTGCAGTCGTACAAGTTGTTGTGAATTCAGTCACTGATAATAATTGATTTAATGTGTAGACAATTTCTGTGAAATTAATGTTTCAAAGGAGCACCAGGAAATATTTATTCTCTTTTGGTGGAATCTTAAGCATATTACTTTCTATGATGTAGTTCAACTGTACAGATTAAAAATTAAGTAGCATATGTTTTATGTTATCATAGAAAATTGCTTTTAGTGTGCCTCACTAAACAGTTGTTGTATTTTTTTCTGCTCACTACCAGTACTGTGGTATTTCTTGATATAATTGGCATGTTTCTGATGGCTGATAACAATTTTTCTTCTCAGGAGTCTCCTGGGTGCTAGGTCTGTTGTGTGTGTGGATCATCACTGATTTCTTCTATTTACAGTATATCCAAAATAAGTTTCMTGTTAAGGAAAAGGCAATGGAAATTATAAACCATCCATTGTATAAATTGTGTTGACATGGAAGCTTTCAGATTACTACACAAACTCATCTTTTCCTTTTCCAGGGTGTTCTAAGGATACACTTTATTGAAGCTCAGGACCTGGAGGGGAAAGATACTTACCTAAAAGGGATTGTCAAAGGAAAGTCAGATCCTTATGGAATCATCCGTGTGGGCAACCAAATTTTCCAAAGCAAGGTCATCAAAGAAAATCTCAATCCAAAATGGAATGAAGTTTATGAGGTATAACTAATGAAAATATCCTGTTGTATATTCTGTAAAGTTGTCTTCTAAAGTTCCATTTGTTAAAGAGGATATTTTGTGGGGGTCCTCAAGGAGCTTCTTGATGTCTCCCTCTAAAAGCCCAGAGTTCTGTAGCAAAACAGAAATTCTCCATTGGTTTATATACTTCCTTTTCGTACAGACTGAGCATTACTAATTCTGAAAAGCAGCTTGTGCTCTTTCTGCCAACATTAACAAATTTCATCTGAAAAGCTCTTGAAATTGCTCTGCTCATTAAATTGCAATTTTTTTAAAGCACTTGCATACTGATGTATTTTATTGCACAAAGGTGCTTCAGCTCAGTGTTTTACTGTTGCTATGCCATTGAAACAAGCTGGKCAGTTTTACTGACCGTGCCCTCTCACTGTACTTGCAGGCCTTGGTATATGAACATCCAGGACAGGAGCTAGAGATTGAGCTCTTTGATGAAGATCCAGATAAAGATGACTTCCTGGGAAGGTAAAKGTTATGGAGAATATGTTTGTAGGTATTCGAAAGAAGTTAAATATTGCCATTTTTCTTTAATTAYAATTTTTATTTTATTGCAGTTGTTCTGCTATCTAATTGTATTTATAAATAAATTATCTTGTTTATAAGTAATTCCTTAACTACTTAATATATGTAAATATATTTATATGAAAGTGTGCTTGGGTGTCTATGTATACATCTATGTGTTTACATCTTTAAAAACCAAAGTAAGTATTGTGGGTATCCAGAATTGCACACTAGCTGCTTTTATTTTTGTAAGCTAGCACTAAGTCTTAATTTTTACTTCAGGCAAAGTTAATACAGTTTTAATACGGTGTATCTTCTTCATCTCATAGCTTCTGAATGATTGTCTCAAGTTTATTTTTCTCTTAAGAGCTGATCTTAACTATTTGATTAAAGAAAAAAATTTCCTGTAATGCTTTTGCAAACATGACTCACTCTGACTCCATAGGCCATAGGTGTTGACCCATAAACATTTCAGGGTTTTAGTGAGCTTCTTTCTCCAGTAATTTGTCCCCTTTATTTCTTGCRGTTTTGGACTTTCCCATTGTTGCTTTCCATAAGAGTAAAACTCCCTTATCTTTCCAGCTCCTTCTCTCTTTACAGGAGCAGCRGTACCTACTTCTCATTAAAATTAGAAGTAGGTAGTACAAAGGCTTCTTTTTCTTTTCACTCCCCTAATGTTACACTGAAGTGTTGTAAGAAGCGGTGGTGGGGGGAAGTGACACAATCTGTACATCAGTTCGTATAAAGTAAAAAGCCACACAATTATTCCTGCACTGGCATGCAGTTGTCTGCTCCATTTAATTTTTAGCAGATTCATTCCCTGCTACAATTTTAGCTTGTGTGAACTAGAACTCTCTCATACACTACCAAAGCAGGAATTTGGTCAGAGCAAATGTCCAGGTGTTATTTCCAGTGGGTGGTTTGGATGTGTTTTGAGAGTTGGGTCATATATGTGAATCATATTGTGTCAGTTTGCCCTCATGGGCATTGCCCAAAATGGGCTCTAAAGCAGGCATATGTTCTGTTATCCTGCACTCATCTTTGTTCATTCATTTCATTACCTACTTCTTCTTTTCTTAGGGGCTAGAAGAATAGTATTTTGCTCTTTTGATCTCAGTGGAATCCTGGATACTCRGCAAGCACAGGGTGGGGTTTGAGTTCTGTGTTAGATCTTTTGCTTCTTGGCTAAAATATTACCTTTCCCTGCTTTTTTCTAGTTTGATGATAGATTTAATTGAAGTTGAAAAGGAGCGTCTCCTAGATGAGGTAAGCAAGTTCAGTGAGCTKTGGTTTAAAAAGACCCATATGTTGAGTATATAATTGTTCTTGAATTTTTTTTTTTCTGGGGATAGTTCCTGTATGYGCAAGAATAACCTCAATGCTGTAGAAATAGATTCCCTGATGATTGTTCAGTGCTTTAGGGGACATCTGAACTGGTGAAATCTGAAAAATAATGCTATTCTTTGTCTTTCTTGGGGTTTTAAGGATCCTACTATGCCCATGCAAAAAATAGTAACTTAGATATTTGGTGAGAGGGTTTTTTTTCTAAGAGAATAGTTAATTGCTTGGTTTAAGTATTAYTAGATTTAGCAGACTAATTTTTGTCCTGTATGTAAGAGAGATTTTATAGAAACATTGTACACTATTTGTATTCCCAGAACATTTTTACAGAACTTAAAGAATTATCTTAGTATTTTAAAGATGATTTTATTATATAACAGACATTTGTCTGGCTCGTTTTGTCATTCTGTGTTGTAATATTTTGTGTGAAATGGGACATTTTAATCAATCACATTTTTTCAGGTATGTGGATTTGAGCTCTAAGAGATTCCTAGTAGATTTTAGTGTTTCCTAAATGTCGTGAAGAACCAATTGCAAACATATATTTGCCTGCCAGATTGTTTAACATTACTTTGCTTAATTTTCAGTGGTTTACTTTGGATGAAGTGTCCAAAGGAAAGTTGCATTTAAAACTGGAATGGCTCACATTGATGCCAACTGCTGACAATCTAGACAAGGTATAAAATTAGCATATTACTTCCATTCTAATCTTAATTGTCATAGGGTGATTTTGTTGTGATTTTTTAATGAAACCACTCTCTACCTGCTGTGAATTTTAAGAAACCTCTAACTTTATTCCAGAATGTCTGKCTTTAGAAATCTCAAACCAGTCATAAGTCTCAATGGTGTAAATGAGATTTTAAAATGCTTTTGTCATTCTCTTCTTTTCTCTTAATGTTACTGTTTGAGAATATCTGCTAACATTTAATTAGTCTGGGATATAAAGCTGGATATGATATTACAGTCTGTCCAATCTAAAAAAATCAAATAGGAAATGGGGTGGAAATTCCCATCAAAATGTTTTGAAATGTCTGTATGAGTCTTGAAAATTTGTTTTTTATACTCATACTGTGAATGTTTGCTTTTTAAGAGATGGTGTTTTTTTCAGAGAAATAATGATAATTGATTWCCAGAAAGGCTTACAATGTGTTTTTGGTCTAGGTGCTAACAAGCATTAGAGCTGATAAAGACCAAGCTAATGAYGGGCTTTCATCTGCACTGCTTATACTGTATTTGGACTCAGCAAGAAATCTGCCTGTAAGTTCTGTTCTCATGGATACCCTTTTGTCACRGAATCTGAGTACTCCCAGCATGTCTTGCTTGGTAGTGTGACACACTGCTTTACTAACACACATTGTGCCATCTTCTCTATAATTTCTCTCCTTTCAAGATGTGTAATGTAAGGTCCACTTTTTCAGTAGTATAGTATTATAGCTATGTATTTAATAAAACATTACTCTTTAATCAGTGTGATTTTTCTTTAAAGAATGCTCCTTTCCTGGACTTGAAAGGCTGCATGTTTTTATTACATGATGCTTTCCATAAATCGTAAGGGATTAGCATTAGGAATTTTAAGGAACTAACTGGAAAAAAAAAACACTTCCATGAGCTCAGGTAAACTTACTTCCTTTGGCTTAGGGTATTGCTGGAGATTTGAAGGTACTGAAGTCCTCATCATGAAATTAATTCTGTGCAGTTGATGTTTCAGTGCCAGAATGCTTTTATGAGATTTYTATCACGTTGTTTGCGGGATGGTTTATTTGCTTGTGCAAAATATAAAAATAAATAAATGTTCTCTCCCTCTATGGATTTATCCTATGGGACTGTGAAATAACTTGTTTTGGAGTTTTTTTCAGGTTAGTCAAGTACTGTTCCTGGTTGTAATTGATAGCAGTAATAACCTTACCATAGATACATAAAGCTTAACTGAGTTTTGCTGGTTTCCAGCATTGCTGTTAGAGGAGAGGTTCTGGAAGTGATGACTAAAATACTAATCAGAGAATAGAGTTTTCAAGCCCTGGATTTTTTCTTTTCTTTTGCATGCATTTTGCAGATTTGTCTGCTGAAATTTAAGTTAAAAGGCTGCATCAGAGTGGTAACAAATGAAACTTTAGAAGCCCAAACAATTTACATTACTGACTAGTGATTTCATGTCTGTTCCAGGGTGTATGGAGAAGAATTTGGAAGTAGTATTTCTAGGCTATTTTAAAAGTGAAAAAGACTTATTTGGAATAGATCCTCACTTGCTCTTTTCAGCCTCACTGTATACTGAATTCAGGCAAACTTTGTAACTTAGCAGGAAAAAAATAAAATTACTGCAGAACAGAGTAAGAGTAACAGAATAGAATAGGTTATGGTGTGCTTAGCATCAGTTTCAGGATACTGCAACACACAGAAAATGTCTTTTGTGTACTAGATTCAATTGAATCAATTTGTATAACTTCTCATTCAACTACTGAATTTTACTAAAACAGTTACAAATTAAATGTAAAATACACTAAAGCCTCTTACTTGAATGGTGTAAAGTTCTCTCATACACCAGTTCCAATCTTTTCCATATAACTCTGATTCTCTCTGTTACATTCTCCAGCAAATACTCTGAGGCTTTGTCATAAGTTTAATTTTTTCTCTTAAACATTCTCTAACATTGTCTCCCTCTTTTGGAAAGGTTACATTGCAAGTCTTAAGTTCTGCCTATTTTTGCAGATAGTATTTTAATTTCAGTACATTTAACCAGTAGATCTCTAAATTCTAGGTCACAGAAAGGGCAAGTTCTTTGCACAAAGCTGACCAGTTAGGAAATTTGAGAACAGGATCCCAAATTCCTTATTGCTGCATCTGATATTCTGTCTACAGTACCTGATTGCCTGGGTAGATTGAGAGTGATGGTCAAAGTGTGAGACCTGTTTAATCCTCTTATTTTTTTCTTCCTCTACCACCCTAGAGAAGCAGTTACTACAAATGACTCAGTATTTACTTCAAGTAATTTTCTTTCCAGTATTGTAAAGAATGTAATGGAAAGTAAATGGAACAATTGAAAATTCCATGTCCAAGTTTACAACAGTAAGATAATRTGATTCTGTGTTAAATTAAATTTTCCAAAACCAGATACAAAATTGCTTCACAGTTAGGTGAAATAGGGGAAAATACTGTGGGAAATACTTTTTTTATGCAGGAGAACTGAAAAGGTTCCTGTACATTCTGGAAAGACAATTATAATTATAGTAGATACAACTTTTTTATATCCGTAGGATTCTAATATGGAGCAATATTAATTAAATATGGAATTTGCAAACTTCTCATGTTTTACTCAAATTCAGTGTTAGGGTTTGTGTAGAGCAATAGCAAATTAATCTCTTGGATTGCTTGTATTTATGAAGAAGAGAAAATTCAAGGAGAATGAAGGGGTTAAAATTATACTGACTCTTCTTAATAGTTGGAAGGCTTTTGTGCAAAACTTTAATGTTATAGTGAAATGTTTTCTACATGAATAATTACTTTTTATTACCTTGAAAATTGCCTTAAATTAATGTTTATTACTGGTACCTTTTAGATCATGTGTTCAACTTTGTTTTGCTTGAGTTACAGTGTTGAGTTACTCCAACACAGGCCTTTCTTTTGCACTGTGCATCATAGTTGTGAGTTTCTGACACACTGGGATGATTTATTTGAAAAAGAAATAGAAATGGTGTAGAAGCCTGGTCTGTAAGTTAGTAATATATTAGTTGGTTCTGCTATATAAATCTGAACTGCCAAAAGTGAACTTGGAAAGTGGATTAATATATTTGAATACTTAATAAAAAAAAGTTTAAAGAGCATTCATCTTGCAGTGCTACAGAAAGTCATTTATTGGATCAAACTATGTGTAATGAYAAACACTTTTTGTTATCTGCTGTTTTCTCTGGAATCCTTTGACTGTTTTCCTTAACTTTTTTGTGTAGTAAAGCTGCTTATGCATTCATTCTGCCACAATCCCATCACTCTGCTTTCTCCTTCCATTTCCATCTTCCTAAGAGTATCTACGAGGGAAACTTTGGGTGTGGATACTTAAAAGAGAGGAGAGCATCGGGACTAGTCTTTTGTGAAAACACTACCTCACTCTATAGAGCACTATTTGTGAGTTCTCTGGTATTGTTTGTATTGTACCTTTTCTCTGCCAGAGTGTGGATTAGTGCTACTAAAGCCACTCACTCTAGTGGAATGAGAGCATGCAATTTGTTTTCCTGCATGGTTTCAACAAGTGTGCATTGTTTTTGTGCTATTTTTATTGCATTTTAAAGGCTACTTAAATTTCATTGATCAGCATATCATTGGGTAAGTAATTAACCTTTCATGATAAAAACCCAAGATAAGTTTATTGTAAAAGCTCTTACATTTAACTTAAATTGCTGATTCGTTGAGAAACAAAATGCATACCATACTAGCACAGTGTGTGCTGGTTAATTGTTGGCTTTTATTGCAAAGAAATTAAAATAATAAATATTGCAACCAGCATCCCTGTAGTTTTTTTAAAAGGTGACACACTCAGTGTGTGCATTGAGAAAAACTTGCAACCTCTCCACACTGGTTCAGGTTGCTTTAAAAATGGGTGTAGTTCTTTGTGCTTCCCAAACTATAAATTCCCTTGTAAATTCTATTTCACTCCATGATGCTCCTTGTTTTGCAAATTCCCAAGCTCCTTTTCTTTTTTTCAAATTAGTCTGTAGTTAGGAAAATCAAGGCTAGGGTGAGCCACCAAGTCATTTTTTTTCTCGAATTTATTGTTACAAAGTTAATAAAAACTGATGAGCCTCTGAGTATCTTACGCYTAAATCTGGAACTACCACCTTGGTACCTTCAAAAACACTGARAATCTGTTCAGAATAGGAATCTTTTTGCCAGAGAGGCAGGTTTGTCTCTGGAGATAGTGCAGATAAATTTGTTACTTGCAGGCTACATTATAATCTTGATTTTAAAACACCTTTCCAAAGCCCATCAAAATCCTTTTCTGTGGTMCTTTCTGTTAAGTTTCTCTGTAGAAGTTAATTTGAAGTATCCATAAAGTTACAACTATTCTAAAATCTTGTTAAAAATTAATGAATGAGAAAGGCAATTCATAACATATGGTTCCATCATGTTGCTGTTAAAACTGTGAAGTAGTTGCTGTTCTTTTAGTTTTACAAATCCCAGATAAATCTTTAAAGTAATTATTATTAAAAAAAAATCAAGAAGTTGGATTAAGGATGTAGCCTTTATGTTTTTTGTGGATCTTAGAATCTTTCCATTAGGACAGGTTGTCTATGTGGAATGACATCTGTTTAGAAATTGGACAAAACTTTCCAAATCCCTGAATCGATTTGTGAGTCAGAGTGGAACAGCAACCATTCCAAGAAATCCAGGTCTGGATTCCCTTCTGCAGCATTGTGAGCAGCCAGGGTCTGCAGTTGCCTGGGGGCTGATCTTGCTGCAGGCAAGGGGAGGGTTGTGGCTGGAGGCCGRGAGAGAGGAGAGCTCTGTAGTAGCCCAGGGATAACAACAGCTTCAGCAGTCCTAGAACTGCACTTGTTCCCAGACATCCTCAAACTTGGGGTATTACACAAACATTCACACTGCGAGTTCAGTCTCTAACATGTAACATGAGTTACTGGGGAAGAGTTAAAAAGGGAGTTCACTTTATTTGGGGAGAGGAAATTGAATGCTCTCTGTTCCTTTCTAGATAGCTTATAGACAGCTGCCAGTCTAGGTTTATGACACCAAATTTAGACATTTAACCATCTAAATATGATTTAGCTGAAGTTAAGGACTAGGAATAGTATAATTTCCAAATGTAACATCAGTTTTGATAATCATTAGTTCATAACAATTTTGCTGTCTATAGAATATATAAATTATCCMTATTTTAAATTAGCTCTTACATATAGTGACTGTTTTCTGATTATCAGGTAAGGATACACTTACAGATATCCCAAGCAACACTTAGTGAATCAAAGAAAATAATGTGTCATACTCCAAAGCATATTTTATTAGGAGCTAGCTGAATAAGAAACCAGTTTGTTAGTTGTATAATTTATGGGTTTGTTATTAGGATTTACTGCAAATGTTATTGGCTGTTAGAGAATTCCACTGTGTCATTATCAGTATATAACTTGGATAACCCATCCTCTTTTCCTGTAACTGCAGAGACACTCAGAACCATACCWAGACTATTTGTCACCCAAAGCAAGACCTTCCTTTGGCTTTTTATATTAAATACCCCCTTGTCTYCTCCGAGTCTCCTTCCTCCCAGCCTTTCAGCCATCATCCTCATGGACCTACAGCTTCTTCCCTTGAAACCTGAAGTCTGGCTTAAACATATTTGCCCCAGCTGATGYCCCTCTTGGCCTATCCTTGCTGTGATTCCAGAGGAATTGAGATGTGTTCAATATCCAGGACTCAGTGGTTGCCAGCCTTTATGTATGATCACATAGGTTTGGTTTTGACTTTTAAAAATATTTGAAATAATAATATAGGAGTGAAAAGATTGAATATTCAGGTGCAAATGGGAAGGAAAAAACGTGCAGTAAGTTGAGTGGCAGTTTAAAATTTAAAATTATCTTGGTGAGTTGCAGATGCCAGCTGAAAAAAATAAAGTACTTCTCTGTAGAGGACAGGCATTGCATCCTTACAAATACAGGATGGAAAGAKTTGTTTAAAGGATAGCCCTATAGAAAGAGATTTGTAGTCATGCTGTGTCATATTGTTATGAAAGAAAACACTGCACTCTGTGTAGAAAAGAGGAATGTAGCCTGTGAGATGTATGAACTAATCCTTTTGTTCTACTTAGCCAAGGCCCTGATTTTGGCTGTAGCAATTTAAGATCTGGARGACAGCACTGATGACCTTGAGAGAGACAGTAACCATGGCTGGCAGAGGAAGGGAGTTTAGCCTYAGGAAGCAAATCATGGAACCAGAGAAAGSCTTGGGTTGGAAGGGACATTAAAGATCARTTCATTCYACCCRCCCTGTTATGGGCAGGGACACCTTGCACTAGATGAGGTTACTCAAGGCTTTATCCAGCCAGGTCTTGAGCAATGCCAGAGATAGGGACCGCTGCAAACAAAGCAATAGTTTCATCTTTGTCAGAAAACAGGGARCAGTGCTTAAACTCCAGCAAAGAGCTGTGTAAATTATACCTGTGAGGCATTAAAAAATTTCCTCATGAAAAATAGTTAAGCATTAGTTTTAATGGGTCTAGGGATAGTGTGCTGTCTCCATCTTTGAAGATCCTTAAGTACAATACTAAGTTACTAATGTATCACATTAATAACTGCAGGTAATAATTTTATTTTTAAAAAAAAAAGTTTAAGAAAAATACCGCACAAAARTAGCCAAACCTTATTTCTGATTCTCTCAAGTTTAAGAGCTGGACTTAATGTTCCTGTGGGTCACTTCAAACTCAAAATACTCCGTGATTTTGTCCTGGGTAGTGTATGTTCATTCTAAAACAGAAATTTTCAAGCAGGATGCCAGGAATCTTTGAAATATATTGGMCATCTGGAGGATATGACATCCCAAAAGAAACTACAAAAAAAGTATTTCCRCATAAAAGTTAAATCTCTCTTCAGATTTTAAAGTCACTTTTAGAGTTTCATTTCAGAAAGGYATTGCTTTTGGCAAAGCATTAACATCAGTTCCTGTTCACAAACCARAACATTTTGAAGGGCCATTATGCAATTTTTTTATTGCCCCAATCTACAGATTCTGAAACAGAATTCTCCCTTGAAACAAAAATGTGTACCTAAAGAAAAAGCCAGCCATAAGAACACTAACTCGAAGTTTATTTTATTACAAATCTTACTTCCTGAAATTCTTTCTTATGAGTTGAATGCAAATTTTCCTTGACATTTTTGTACATGTCACTTACAGAACAATATATTATTCTTAATATAAAATTTTTAAATATCCTTATTGAATGGAAAGCAGTCGGAAGTTTTGTTCTGCTAATCTAGTTTAAATTCCTGTTGTTAGTGTATTTGCATGTCTTCATTCAACTGAGGAAAGCAGTAGACATTCATTCTAGTTAGCATGCAGTGTTTGCATCAGTTTTCTGAACAGGCTTAAAGAACTTTGACTTTTATAATGATCTAAATCCCCATCAATTAGATGTTGTAATTTCTTCTATAAAAGGTCTCCTTTGCATAATTACTTGACTTATCATCAGGGAAGCTTCTGGGTTGTGAAATTATGCTCAACCAGATTTCAAAAAGGTTAATTCAGAAGGCAGTTCACAGGGCATCAGGCATTAAATAAAAAATATTTCTTCAGTTATTTTTATTAGAATAGAAAAAAACATGATCAGAGAAATACAAGCAGACTTAAATTGGGTATATTAGTTTTAAATAAAAATATTTAGAGGAGAAGAGGAAAAAAAAAGTTTTGTCAGATTTTTTGTTGTGGTGGTGGTCTTTCATTGTTTTGTTTGAAATATGTTSGTTTTTTTTAGGTTGATTTTTTTCCCCTGCTTTGTCCTATGTTGTCATGTCATAATTAATTAACCTAGTGAAATTGCTTCATTGCATGACTTATTAACCCTTCCTATGTTCATTCTCTCCTGACTTAAAAGAATAATCCATTAGAATTTAACCCTGATGGCTTGAAGAAGGCTGCTGTTCAGAAAGCCCTAAAGGTAAAATTAAGTTGTCCATTTAAGGTCACAAAATCACAAAAAAGTAATTGGAAGTGCACGAATGCCTGCAACACTTTGTTTCCAACACTAGATGGAATTTYTGTTGCCAGATACGTATTTAGTGTAATTCTGTTTTACTTAAATTTTATTTCAAGAAACCAATGTCAAATCATATTCAAATGCTGTGGTTTGTGGTAATTTGAACTCTAGATCCATTTTGTGGAGTACAGGCTGCTSTAGAAGATTGGGGGGAAAAGCACTGAGAACTAATTTGTAATAGTAACTWAAAAATAAAGCTGACATGAAAGCTAAGACATCTTTTACATTCTGATTGATACCTTATCACTCAATTCTGAATGACTGTTTTGGAATAATCTTGTTCTTGTTGAATRTTTTTAGAAGGTTTTACATCTTTTATATAACTGCTAAAGAAATTTAGGCCTTCTTTTTGTTTGGCAAACTTGGAAGGGATAAGCCATGTGCTCAGCTGTGGGAACTTGAACAAGGGACAGACTTTAATAGAGTCAATGAGTCTGTCAGTAGCTGGTGSATTATATGTGTGTGTACATACTGCTACCTACTTAATGTGAATTAAATTTATTTATATTTGCATATCAGCATGAGTGTCAGGGTCGTTTTGTCAGCTCCTGTAGTTTCATCATTTTATGGAGAAAGTTTCAGGCACCATTTTATGGACAAAGGAAAAATGAAGATATGTCACCTACCATTTTAAAACACCATCAGCTGCAGTGTAATATGGCTTTCTTACTGTTCTGTAAACCTTTGTATTCAGTTTTATTTGAGAGCTAATTTTTTTAATAGAAATCATAAAAAAAGAAATGCAGCATTCATCCAAGAAAGGAGTGCTTTCTTTTTATTTCTAAAAGAAAGTATGTCACATGAAAGTTGAGAATTATTAGTGGAAGTATGATGCCCAAAATGGAAGTTCAGATTAAAAAAATTATCTAAATTATGCACTTTCTTAATTTAAAAACATGAAATATTTGAATCACTTGGTTTTCATTGTGACCTTACATGCATTAAGAAGATCTTAACTAACTTTCTGTTGATATATGTGGCTTTCCTACAGGGTAGAGCTCAAAGTAACCACGTATCCTACATTTCCTCAGCTTTTYAAACTGCATTAACACCCGCTTGAGATGATTAACTTTCATGTCAAAATTTTCTTTCTGTCTTGAAGTTTAGTTAGGTTAAATTGAAATTCGTGAAAGAAACATATAGTTGAAATGTTCCTTTGCATATATAATTTGTTTCTAAACTGATGTTTATTTTCACAGTTTGATGTTTTGCTATACAGCTGGTGAGCAAGGCTCAGATATGGCAGATGGTTGATTCTCTAATAAAGAGTATTTGGTAAACTGTAGAAATATCCCTCACATACATTRTAGTGCATATTCTTTCTCCCCAAACTGAAAAGTAGGGACTATCAGTGTTCTGATACTACATTCAATTTAATAGTTCTACAGCAGTGTATATAAAGTTCCTGAGTTTGTGCTTTCTTCATATCTCCCATCTGCATGCAATACTCATTTGGCAGTTTTAACTATGCTTCATTAGCTTTGGAGATTGTAATGCTCATTAAAAGATAAGAATTTGCATCTTACCAGTTTCATTTAAAGAAAATGGAAAGGAGTCTAAAACTCATGCTTATTAGCAKTATTTTGCCTCAGCATATTCAGGTAGTTGGATGCCTTTGTGTTGATGTGTTCACCAGCTACTCGACAGTCTRCCATTCCAGTGGGCTGAATAAAATACTGAGAATAATAGATGAGCATGTAGGAGAATGCATATGATTTATATTTTTAAGATGCAAACATTAAGTTTCAGAGAGGAGAGGTTTTGCTTTATTCTGAAGGCAAAGTTTTTGCTTTTTCTTTACCAGTCAGGAAAGAAAATAAACAGCAATCCCAACCCACTAGTTTTGCTGTCAGTTGGACACAAGGCGCAGGAGAGTAAGGTAAGTTGCTWCTCTTTATACTTGGTTCTGTCTTCAAATATTTGGTAGGTCTGTGAGTTTGGCATTTCAAAATGGCTGTGAAACCCTGGAGCATATACACAACAYTAAGTTGCCAGCAGAACTGGAATTGCCAACGAGCAGCCAAGGATTGAATGGGTGCTTACACAATTCAAACTGTCTGTGAGCAAAGGTGGGATWTTTAGTCATTTGTAGAAGTCCTTCCACACTGCTGCTTTTCTAGAAAACATTAAAGTAGTTGATTCTTTTAGTTAGAGCCTTGCACAGCAGACCTGAGACAGCTTTGAGTTGTCCAAAGAAGATATCATCCATGTCTCATTCCCAGTGAGATCCTGACAGTCATGAGACTGATCTTGATGATAATCCCTCTGCTTCTGGCCCAGTGTATTCAACCTACCTGTCATCCATAACTAACCTCCCTGTACTTATATAGCCCATTAAAATAAAATAATAATAGTGAAATTATTCCTAGATAGGTAGAGATATATGCAATACAGGTGTGAATATTGTTTTTTCTTGGAAGTAGAAGTGCCAGTGAGCCAAAAGTAGAGGACATCTAATTTGGTTCTTTGTAACCTGTAAAAAATTGTCAAAAGCCTAAAGCAAATTATATACAATCTTAGTTTCGATATCTACTAGAGAATGGAGATAAAAATCAAAATCCTTTGCTCTTGGTGATAGCTTTTTTAATRAGCACTGAGCACTTATTTCTCCCTCACTGCTTTCCTCTCTTCCTTCTAAGTGGATTGCTGAAAATTGTGATGTTTGGCAATCAAATCATCCACATGGCTAATTGGAAATAAGAAGGAAAATTTAGTTTCTAGGAGTTTCATTGAGCTATGAAAGCCCTTACAGAGTAGTATGAGAGGACAGAATGTGCTAGTCTGAAGATTTATCAGTTCATATCCTCTGTGTAATTTAATATGATATTATGTATGCTGTGACTAGAACCTACTTGGCCTTTGCTTAAACATKTCAAGTTTCAGACTTAACTTTTCAAAGAATCGGTTAAGTTGGAAGAGACCTTCAAGATCATCCAGTCCAAACATCAAGCCAGCACTGCCAGTGTAACCCCTAAACCACATGACCCAGTGCCAGATCCAGATGTCTCTYGAGCATGGTGACTCCACCRCCTGCCTGCGTGACCTATTCCAAAGCCTGACCACCCCAAATGTTTCTGATATCTAATCTGAATCTCCCCTGTCTCAGTTTAAGGCTGTTTGTCCTGGTCCTCTCACTGTAGTTGGGGCAGAAGAGACCATCCCATACCTCACTCCAGCTTCCTGTCAGGGAGTTGTATCATCTTTTGATACCACCTCTGTTAGACAAACTGGTTTATAATTCATGTACTTTCTTTTTTCTTAACTTTAGATTAGATACAAGACCAATGAACCAGTATGGGAGGAAAACTTTACTTTCTTTGTACACAATCCCAAAAGACAAGATCTTGAAGTTGAGGTATGTCTCTCACTCTCTTTAGATACCTTTCTTTCCTAAGGTGTTGAGGTAGTCTTATTCAGGTATGAAAGGCTGTTATGAAATGAGACTGACTATAATGTGAACACCATTAAAATTATACTTGAAGTTTMGACCAGCCAATTAAATGTTTATTTTCAGTTTCTTCTGAAAGGAAGAAAGACTATAACCAGGCTCTCACCAGAAGAACATCATTAATGAGTGTCTTTTCTAATTAAAAAACAAAAAAACCCAAAACAAAAACAAAACAAAAAAAAAAAACCAAACCACAAAAAAAGTAAATTTGGGTTACCACTTTGGAACTAGCAGTCTTTCCTATCTCATATCAAAGAAGTATTTGCTTTATCCAAATACTATATCCTTCTACACTGCTGATATTTCATTTATACAGTTCAAAGAGACTGAAGTATAAACGAGGACTGTCTTAGTTATTCTTCCTCTAACAGTTGTGGGAATTAATTTTCACACAGTTTGGAAACCATGAAGTTATTTTGACCATGGGTCAGGTAGATGCAGATGTGGTAGTTAGTTTTCTGTCTTTCGCTGTAGAAGGTAAGGTTGAAGAAACAGGGCATTAGGTGTATTTGTTTTTACTTTCTTCRGTGTAAAGTAATCTTAAAAACAGGGAAATTTGGTTTAAGAACAAAACTACATTCAATATTATTTCAATTTTTTGTTTTTAAATAAAAATGAAATTTTATTCTTTGAGCTCTTACAAAGCAGATGGTAGAAAGTGATTTAATTCTGTTTTCTTTCAGGTGAGGGATGAACAACACCAATGTTCTTTGGGGAACTTCAAGCTGCCTCTAAGCCAGTTGCTTGAGAGTGAAGATTTAACTATGCATCAGCGGTTCCATCTGAGCAACTCCGGTCCCAACAGCACTATCAACATGAAGATTGCACTCAGGGTACTCTAAAAGCTTTCCCACTGTAAATGTCTGAAAGCAGATTTAGGGCTGTTGTGACTCCTGGTGTGCCACCTTTTGAAGAAGACCATACATTCCCTTTAATATCACCTGCTAGGTGTCCTTGGTTGTGGTAATGTATCAGTACATAGAGTAGCCTCTAAATTAAATACACTCTATTTGAAAACTGTACAGTGCTCAAAAAGAACAAAATCACCTGCAATTAAAACTGGTTCCCTGTGGTTTCTAGAAATCATGTTTGGAATCTGAATTCCTTCAGATCTCTTTTGAACCCAGTGGGCAGCAGATAAGTGAAATTGTCTTTATCTAGAAATGGAACTGAGKTTTTAAAGTTTTAAAAAATAAAGTGTATAAGGAAAGGCGCTACCTCTATAGTACTCGAAAAATTCAAACCAGCTTTCAAGCGTATTGGAGTTTTGAAAACAAAACTTGCATACCTGAAAATTGATTTGTCTTTTTTTCCCCATCTAAATTATTTGGTTTAATAAGATAGTATATCTCTTTGCAAACACTGTCAAACTTCTGTTACTTTTCTTTCTAAAGCCCTTCATTGTTTTCATATCATTAATAAATCAAGGTAACCCATAAAAGAGAAAGTAAGTACAATTAATGAGAAAAAAATGTGAGGTAAAATTAAATTTCAAAAGAGTAGAAGAAAAAGATCACAGAATAGCTTTCCAGATGGCTAGAGCTGCAGAGTAGATASAACTTGCACAAGGAGTGCTTAGAATATGGGAAGTAAAAAATGAGGAGAATAATTCTTATAATGAATGGAAATTTCACATTGTTTTATAGTTACTGCAATTGTCATGAGGAAGGTGGAGAAGTGTTTTATCATGCAAAGCATTTCATATTGTAGAGTTAGTAAATGGGAATGGTTTTGGTCATTCTTTAATGTATGAACTTAACAACTTGTCACCAACCAGTATTCTTAGAAAAAACAAATTTGTTCCTKTTTCTTACACTGCAAAATAGTAATAATATGTGTATTTTTCTATATGTAGGTCCTTTCTCTTGAAAAGCAGGCAAGATCTCCAGATCATCAACACTCAGCCCAAGTRAAAAGGCCATCTGTTTCCAAAGATGCAAGAAAATCATCATTTAAACCTCAGGTTCCTGTCTCGCCAACAGCTGATCAAAACAAACCTGTTCCATCATCCCCAGTGACTGATAGTGATAAAAAGACTGATTCATCTGAAAAAAGTCAGCCTGCCAATGCCAGCCCGCAGTGGGCAGCAGATCTCAGCCGAAGCTCCTCCAGTCTCCACGCCTCCAACTTCTCATGCTCTCCCAGCCACCTGTCGGTGAAGGAGCCCACGCCCAGCATCGCCTCCGACATCTCCCTGCCCATCGCCACGCAGGAGCTGCGCCAGAGGCTCCGGCAGCTCGAGAAGTATGGCCCTCACTGCTTGGCTTTGCAGTTTTTTCATTTACTAAGATTGCACCAAAGCAGGAGTGCTTAGTTCACATTGCAGTAATATGTTTTGTTGCTCAGTCATTGGGATTTTCTGCCTCTCCCTGGTACCTCAGACAGGTGCTGTAATTAGAGTTGCCTTACCATTGTGATCATCTGCAAGATAAAGTCCCACTTCTTCTCATAGCTGCACTTTGTAGTTTCATAGCAGTAGTTGCCTGTTTCACCACTGAATCCTATTAGCATTAATTAAGCCAATTAAGCTGGAAATAGTTGGTCTTTTTAAATAACTCAGAGGGATAGTGGACTATAAAGAATGTTAAATAAGTAGTCAGTTACTATGCAGTCAGTGAGGATTGCTGCAGCCATGCTTTCTTAAATTCTGAAATTTTTTTACTTGCCTCATTGGGCAGTTATACATATAGCTGAGCAGCTGTCCTGCTCTGAATAGGGGACTGGAAACTATTCATTCCCTACTCATGGAGTTTCTCTGTGAATCTAAGTAAAAAAAATCAATTTTTTTTTTCTAAGGGATTGAACCAATTCACCTTTTTCTCTGTTAGAGCTCATAGAATCAATTGAGTAAGAGAGATTGGACAGAATCTTTGGAGGTCTGTTATCCCTCTTTTCAAAGCAAATTCTTCAAAGTAAGATCAGGTTTCTTGGGTCTTGTCCAAACAACTTTTGATTATCTCCAAGGATAGAGATGCCATAAACCTTCTCAGCAACTCTGGTTCTAAACCACTGCACTGTAAAAACATTGTTCCTTATTTCTGTTGAAATATATCTTGCTACAACTTGACCATGGCCTCWTGTTATTTTACTGTGTACAGCCATGAGCAGTCAGACTTGGTCTTCTCTATAATGTCTGTTTTAAATAGTGGAAGGGCTGCAATTGAGTTTGTTGTTGGCTGTCTCTTCAGTTTGTACAAATACACCTGTTTGTGCTCCAGACCCCTTTTATCTTTATAGGCCTATGCCAAATGTCATACTTTCTCATTTGGTAAGAGTGGTAAAGCTGCAGCTGAGGAGGTCCTTTATTGCARACCACATGTTTGGTGCTCTGATTATTATTTCTTTTTATTTTAACTAAAAAAAAAATATGAGTAAACTCTGCAAATATTKGCCATACTGTAAAACACACATTCTTAAACATGGTGCTTGCTTTTTATTAAACATGACTTGTATTTGTAAGCATAAATTAATTCTAATCTTATTTTCATTGTGATATAAGCTATAGAAAAGTAAAATGGTTGTGTTTACGCTGTGATTTGAGGTTTTAAGACAGTAAGTGGATTTAAGTTATCACTATTTTAATCCCAAGAATATCTGCATTTCTATGATATAGAAATATTTCTTTACTGATAAGAGTTTTCAAAGTACTAAGGAGCAGCTGATCTCCAGACTGACAAGAATACCTGGCTTATTTTGGAGAGCAAAGTTGYTGGACAAGGAGCTGAAGGACAAGAAACTGATGAGGATATGCTCACATGCTTACAATATGCCCTCTTCTTTCACATAGGTCTAGAGAAGTTAAATGGATAATACAGTATTTCTGTAAGACTGCTCAGTTGAGTCTTACTTTTAATGTGCTTTTTAAAATCYGAGCTAATGTTCTACTTTTTCCTTTAGTGGAACAACTCTGGGGCAGTCTCCATTAGGACAGATCCAGCTAACAATTCGTCATAGTTCACAAAGAAACAAACTGATTGTGGTAGTGCATTCCTGCAGGTGAGCATACAATACACAGTTTCACAGCTGGATATTTCTTTTATAAAGTTTGTTATATCTTGACTTACTCTTAAGATGACTGGTTAATCTTTGTTACTTTTAAAACAACATGCGTAAAAATGTACAGATCTGTACTCAGAATGAGTAAAAACTTTGTGGAAGATTTTGCTGTGATTTTATATTTTTCTRTTATGCCTCTTTCAGATTTTATATGAAAATGGCACGTAGATTTTCATCAGTAGTGTCTGAAAGCTGTCTCCGAGAGACCGAATTTTTTATGAAACGTTTTTGAAAAGCCATATCTAAAATTTGAATTGGAATTTAGGAAATACTGTATTCCCAGCTCTGCTCTCTGCTTGTCATCTGATCTTGTACAAATCACTATTTTTTGCAGGATGTTTGAGAACTGCTTCATGTACTGAATTAAGTGATAGTAGTGTAGACATGTATTCAGCAATGTCTCGTTGATTTTCTAAGTGCTTTTCCTTGGTTTTCACTTTCACAGAAATCTAATAGCGTTTTCCGAAGAAGGATCCGATCCCTATGTGCGAATGTATTTATTGCCAGATAAGAGACGATCGGGAAGAAGAAAAACACATGTATCAAAGAAGACATTAAACCCGGTGTTTGATCAAATGTAGGTTCTAAACTATGTGTAATAGTTTCATATATAATTACAAAGTTGTCAAATCAAGGTTTCTGAGCTTACCTGAATGGGTGAGCTGTTACAAGTTCCGGGTTGTCACCACTAGAGTTGATGATAACCTGCTCTTCTGCTATAGTAGCTCTTCCTATCCTTCTATTCCCTGTTATCACTACAGCTCTTCTTGCTGTTAGCAGCCACTTCTGTCTTTCCTGCCTTGTCCTACATTACATCCCCCTTGTGTTGGTAGCTCAGCTGCAGCTTGCACTCTCCTGGCAGGTGGTGAGAACACGAGTGCCTTTAGCTGGCCAGTGCTGCTGGTCTCCCTCCCTGCCAGGAGGCTTRGCTGGCTCATTTCCTGGCTGCTGCTGCCAGCCATGCCTGTGCATGGGCACATTGCTCAGTCAGTCTACTCAGTGGCACTTTGCAGCATCCTGGGAGTCAGGAAATTTCCTTGGAGATTATATCCTGGTTCTTATGTTGGAAGTTGTACAAGCTTGTGAAATAYTATATTGCATAAAAATCCTTATCCTTGCGCTTGTCCTTTTGATAGCACAAAAAGACATCTGCTCCTTACTTTCTCACCCATCACTTTTCAATAAAGATCTTTCTCTGCAGATATAAAATTMACTCAGGGAAAACAACACTTCAGTCCCTGCTGTCCAAGGCARATCTGTAAATTATTAGTTAAAGGCTCCAGCAGATTGTCTTTGTAGTGCAGCTCTCTCCTGTTTATTCCAGGTAATAGATTTACTTCACTGTGCCTTTCCAAGTAAAATGCATTGCAAAGCAATAAACCTGTTTAGGAGCTGTAGTGGCAGATAGATGTAGGTTGTGGTATAACCTTGTCTTGAYTTTCTCTTAAGTTTCTGCTCTAGCAGAAAATACATTCTTCCTTAGAAGTTGATACTTTTCCCTAGCATGCCAGGAAAGGAAAGGAGCTCTGGTTATCAAGTACCAGGGAGATCAGTAAGGCTGACCAGTCTTTCCCTTTTGGAGAATACTGATACTGAGCTGTCAATACAGCTCTTTTCCTACGGTCAGTGCTTGGCCTTTCCCTTGTTTTGTCTTGTGTGTTTGTTTTGCTTTACCAGTGGCTTCTAGAGGCCAAAGGTAACAGAAATCTCAAACATTTGATGTTGATATTGATCACAGAAAAATTTGAGGCAAAACATTGGGATCTTCATTTGTCTCAGACTTCATTTTTTGATTTGGGGAGTGAGATGGTTTGATTTTGATTTGAGTGGCTGTTTGGCAACAGGAACTGAACTTGCATCTCAGAATTCCCTCTAAGGCATCTCTTTGCTTGTCAGGTTTGATTTCAGTGTTTCCCTKCCTGAAGTACAGAGAAGAACACTAGATGTAGCAGTGAAGAACAGTGGTGGATTCCTGTCCAAAGATAAAGGGCTGCTTGGCAAAGTAAGTTGACAATAAGCAAATTCTGTTAATACAGCTTGTTACAATGTAAAACAAAAATCCTCTTGACATACAAATTAGTGTTGATTGAAGCACCTGATTGAGGTATGAAACTTCAAAAAATTATGGGTGCCTTAGATGTCAGGCTTCAGTAAAGGAGGGAACAAACTGCAGAGACAGACATAAAAAGATGAGGCAGTGATCTCTYCTAGAGAGCGATTAAGTTCACAGTAACAAAAGAAATGTGGTTGTCAAAGAAAGGAAAGAAGCAGTAGAAACCAGGCAATATTTCAGAAAATGTTCAGACAAAACTGGAAAGATAAATAAGTACTTAGGGAAACACACAAGTAATTAAATTTCCAGTTTGTAAAATCCATGAGAAAGAACTGCTACTGGAGACATTCCCAATGCCAACACCAGCTGTTGTGTTTGGAACTTCAGTGTTCTGTAAGCGTATATTAAATTACCCGATTTCCTACACACGTGATTTGGAACATGAGAAAGGAACAGTAMATTCCTACAGCCTTTCAAATTGCCATTTTTGAGCTGTGTGAAGAGGATGAGATACAGAATCGTGGTCAGTTCATAGTGAACAGTGTCCTCAGTTTTCTTGTTYATCCAGAAAGCTGTTAATAGGGACACATCTGCTGATTGCCATTGCTATGCTGTGACGTGCCCTGCGACGGTACCAATGAACGGCGTGGATTTTAAGGTCAAAAAGGAACTTGAAACTTTCCTACAAGTCAGTCAGATAGCAGAGAGCTATGATGASAAGGATGCAAAATACATCATTTACTAATGGCATTGCTTACGCTGTAGTTTACGGGATTGTCACATTTGATCTTTAATAAACACAGAATGAAAGGCACACACARTGTACACACATTGACTGGTAATTTAACTTTCCACAGTTATTAATACCTCTGGCATCTGAAGAACTTGCTAAAGGCTGGACCCAGTGGTAAGTATAACATTTTCTTTATTAATAATACTACTGTGTTAATAATAGTATTAATGATACATGCAAAAAAATAAAAAAAATGCTTTATTTTTTTTTTCTTTTTCAGGTATGATTTGACAGAAGATGGTACAAGGCCACAAGGTGCAAGTTAGGCCCATGGATACCGGGAAWTCCTCATGCATAATTTTGCCAACCTTTATATATTTTTAACGCGTTGTTTTCACAGATGTACCAATATTATTTTTATAGCTTTACTGATTTAGTTCCTAGACACATCCCCAATAATTTTATAACACTTGGTCATTTTATGTAGACATAGCCTTCCTCATTGTTAAACTTCGTATTTTATTTTGCTAAACAGTTCTATGTGTTACTGTAATGTGCAATAGTACAGTAAAGTAACTTTTTGTGTTTAAATTGACCTTTATGATGGCTGTACCTATTAGAAAGTGAAAAGAACATGTTCTGCTGTTTTCCTGCCTTGTTTTGTATCTCACTAAGGTATACTGTACCATGTAAATATATACTATTTTTTTATAATTCTTTCATGCTGGTTTGAATTCAGAAGAAAATTAGATAAAGGAGACAGATATTTTCTTCTAAATGCATGTTAATTTCTTCAGAGGAATCTCTTTTGTCTTTGCAGCACAATGGTCTTAATCATTTTGTGATACTTTGCAAAAAGAAACTGCAGGAMAACATTTTTACTTTATTGTGTTTCTGGCCCAATGGGGCTAGCTTAAAATGTACAAAATATTAACATTTTAATATTTATATATAAATGTATTATTGGGAAATCATGCTATAGAATATTATAAATAAAAAGGAGAATTCTATAAATAYTGTATAAATAGAGGAGGAGGTCCACAAATCACAGTTTCTAAATCTGAGTTTTCATTTAATGGAGTAAACATAACAGTACAGTTTAATTATACAGGTTCAGTTGGATTTTGTTATTTATTCCTGTACTCTGGAGTACTAGACGTGATCTTTTAAAGGTATGAGGACATGAATTTTTCTGTATTATAAAGAAAATTTGTAACCACTTTAGACTGTCCTTACCACCATCTTTCACTGATTTATAAGCAGACAAATCAGCTTGCAAGTTAAGTTCATATAGTAGGCATATGCACAAGACATATGTTATTTTTATWATACAATACCATGCTAAAATAGTGTGTTATGCGATACCTTCTGTAATCCTCAAATGAACACCAGTAGGTAAGAAAGTGTGAAACTGAAATGAARCTGACTGTCTTTGACAGTTGCTTCATTGCTAGTTAGTGTGTTTGGTGCATGAACAAAATTACTTCAGTGGTCCAGACAGGTTTCTTGAGAAGTGCTGTCCTTCTCCTGAAGCATTGCCATGGGCTGGGCAAAAGGCAGCAGGGACACCATTAGCACAAACTGATCCGAGCAGGCAGTATCTGACGGGAGAGTATCAGCTCCAACAGCTGAGTTCATAACTAATTTTATGAGTTTTGGGAAGATTATTTTGTATTCAGAACTGAGTTTTCTTTTTCTGGTAAGTTTTTTCAGACTGTTAGAAAAATGCGCATTAAGAATCCAAGGGAACAGTTTGGCTCTTGCAGAGCCACTGTCCTCATCCTTGGATAAGTATGCAATCAGACAAAGTATATTATTTAGCTAGCATTCTAGAAGGAAGTCTCAGCCAAGAAAGAATTTTAAAGCAGAATGATAAACTCCTGGAATTAGCTTTATTGTAAGATTACTGACAGAACCTTAACTCTAGATGTAGAATTTGCCTACATTACTAGATGTACCAAAGTGCCTACCATGGATGTAGCTTTTTGTCTTTTTCAAGTCTAAAAATTTCAGTTTGTCTAAATTCAATTTAACATGAACATTTGTTACGGATGTGTGTGACCCACACCATACACCTCTATACAGTGATGGCCTTCTCATTGCCACGTTTTATACAAGACAATTTTATTATCAAACAATCTTACATTGTAAATTGTACTGTAACTGCTGTTACTGAGCTGGAAATTCAGATTCCTTGTAAGAAAACATTTCCATTTGAAGGCTTCACTCTATATTGGAATGTGTGAGTAGCTATATATTCACTCATCTCACACAAAATACTATATATTATAAAATRCATACTTTCTTTGCTAGTTCTCCATTAAAATATTAAGAATGGAAAGACAGGGAATTGTTCTTAATGCAATGAAAATGCAGAAACCAAATGCAAATCTGAATAAATGAAGTCTAAGAGTAGCAGTTCAACATAATTGTCTTTTGCCTTGGTTCAGCCTGAGGTGGAAGGATTTTTCTCCACATTTTGGCCAGTGACTGCCRGTGGAGTTTGATCTGCAGCCAAAAATAGGGTGTTAACTGATTCAGTGTTTGAAGTCTTAAGTGAAGTCTTAAGGGGACAGAAAACTGCACTTGAACAAAAAAACATTCTGTCTTTCAAAGTTCCATGGTGGAAAATAAGCCATGTTCAGGCAAATGTGAGAGGATAGCACAAAGTGAGTAATTGAATAAATATAGGGCAGTTTTCCAAAAYAGCTCACTACCTAACATTAGGGATTGGTTCTTAGAGATCCCATTTTCCATTTAGGAATCTGAAATGAAGAGATTGAAGTGTCATTGCAATTCAGCGACAATAATTCCCATAGTCTGTAATCAGTTCTGGATGCCAGATCATCAGACACATTCTCCTGAGTGAATTTGGATCAGACTGTGAGTGCCTAGATGAGATTGATTATTGGATGCAACTTTTGTATTACCAAATTCCAGTTGTTCCATTTATATGGAAGTAGGAAGGACAGTTTTGCCTCTGGGCAAAAATTGCACCTCATTATCAAGTCATTTATTYAATATCAACTGATAGCTTTTCATGTAGTTCTTGTTTATCCTGTGCCTTAAAATATGAACATATGAAGATGTTTAAGAAATGGTTAAAAATAAGCTTTGTTACCTGTATGTACCAACACATGTTCTGTACTATTGAAACTGTTTTTAGAATTACTCTGCTTCACTGACAAGAAAACCAGCTTTCTTAACTATAGCAGTGGTATAACTCGAACTCAAATCAGCATGCATATCACTTGGAGGTGGACTTAAAAGAGTTTTAATTTACTGTCTTGAATCCTTTATCAGAGCTGCAGCAAATGGCAAGAGTTGAAATGAGAACAAAGGGTAATCAATTTTGTACAGATTGCCTTTTTTGCTCATGTAATTCTACATTATGATGCATGTATTTATTCAATAAATGGTTCGTATGGAAGTCAGTGTGTTGCTTCCCTTTGCACACACATCCCTTCTCTCTTGCATATCCTTGTTCTACCTCGTAATACAACGAAGTAAATTTTATAAATCGTCCTGTGTACAGACTCCTATAACCTAGGGAGCCTTGCTGTAAGGTCTGCAGGCAGATTTTTGGGTCTTACATGAGAGAAAGCAGAGTGAGAGGTGCAGGATACTTGATGGGGATTTCTATGCTTGTTGTTTGGGAACAGATTCACACATAAGAATTAGTAGGTCCTTTGTTCARCTTCAGTATCTATTTTTTTTTTCTCAAATGGATCAGTTGAACAAATTGTCATAATTATAGAATTTACTAATCAATTGTCATTATGCTTTCAAAAGGACCCAGACCTATATTTTATTGCTATAGTTTAGAATTGGCAGGTTTCTACCTGCGGCATTCTTTCCTATCCCTTCACTTGCTTGGTAGGGCAGATATTGATGGAAAATGTAATGATATACTGCATGAATATGAAAAYGGGTATTGTATCCTCTTATCTACTCCAGAAAAACTGCCATAGAAATTATGCTTTTTGCATTAAACATGACTTTATAGTTAGTCATAATTCTATAATTACTYGTGATACCTCTTCCCATAAGCAGCTACAACTTACCTGAATTCATTATATTCAGTCAGTTTTCATCAGCCATAAATCTGCAAAAATGCATCACCCAGTTACTATCCCATTTAGAATGGGCCCCACTGGCTAATCTTTAATGTTACTAACTACAAAATTATGTTCCATTCTGGTTTGGGTTTTTTTCCTTAGAGGAGATACATCCTGTTTTAGGCTTCTGCTAATCAATGGTAAGGCAGCTAAAGCCAAGGAAAAGCACGGTCTCTATAGCTCCCTCATGGTTCTGCGTGCCACACTCCCTGGCAGTGCCAGTGYTGATCAGGTGTCAGCATTTTCCTGACTTGGGTCAAAATCAAACATTCCATTCAGTCCTGCAAGCCAAGTGGTACCTGGATTAACACTGCTTATGTATTCACAGATCTTAGAGAACAGAAATGATGTACACTACTGACACTAGATCTTAGAGAACAGAAATAATGTACACTACTGACTACAGACACTACTGCAGATGGCTTTGGTATTAATTTGATGGACACACCCCAGCCTAGGATTCTTCTCAGTATTTGCTGTACTGTTTAAACTGGGTTTGGGCTTTTTGTTCATCCAGTCTCCATCTAGAAACAGTGTTTGCCAATAAAGTTACCAGTGTGGCTATTTTTATTATTTTCTCAGCTCAGAGCTGAATAAAAAATCTGTTTCCTATGAAGTACCTCTTTTCATCAATTTAATTATTTATATTCTCCCCCAAACAAACTCAGAATGTTGGATGGTACTTTTGGTAGAAAGAACCAAAATTGCAGGTGGTCCCAGAACCGTTTGTAGTTTTAGCTGTTTGCTGAAGCARTCAGGCTATTTAATCCCAAATGGTGGTTTTGCATATTGTAAAGTGTCCAACTTTTTCACGCTTTCCTACTGATTTTGAAGGCAATCAGGCTCTCAGCAGTATTCTCAGGCAYCTTCTGAAATATGTTTTATGAGAAATGCAAAAACCCACTTGTATTTCTTTCAGTGTTATGCAGTAAATTTCGCTGCCAGAGTAGATGGCAGCTCTGGGAGAGAAGTTCTCCAATCTGYATTCATGTGATAGAGGTGATACTCTCTGTTCTCAACTGTCTGCAGGGAATATTGCTTGCCAGTCATCTTCAGTGGAATCCAATTTGAGCAGGGTCCTGCATCTGTRTTTCCTCAGACACCACCAAAGTGAATCCAGTCTGTCTTTTATGTTAATCTTKTAGTGCTCAATAGCTGTGAACTTTATAGCAAGGGAATTAAGGCCTAATAATGATCATTCTTCCCTTTAAGATCCTTATAGAAACATGTTCAARGACAGACTGAAGCTAGGCAAGATTCCAGCCTGTGGTAGGGCTGGTTCCWGCCTGGGGTGGTTTGTGGCCTGGAGACGTGGGCTGTTCCTGCCAGGACTTGGTGACCCAACCCTCAGAGCTGGGCACAAAGCACCTCAGYCTCTGTACAAGAAGATGGAGTAAATTCTTTATGTCCCTGCCCTGCATCCTACTGTGTCCTGTGAATTCASTCATCAGCTCTGTGGTAAGGTAAGGTAACTGATGATCAATTTTATTTATTAATTACATAAGCAAAGTAGCTCCTTTTTGCAGGATGTTGCGCTAGATGACCTGGTGAGGTCCGTTCCAGCCTCAGTTCTATGTCTGTCAAGTATATGTTTTTAAACATTAAGGTAGGCTCAGTAAATGTGCTGGAGCTCTGTGCGCTCCTTGCCTGTGCTGTAGATCTGGGCATTCTGCTTCTTGATCCCAAGATCTCRGGGATGGGCAGGAACCAACCCTGGCTGGGCAGAGAAAAGGAGTCACACAGCTGGAAGCTGCAAGCTTTGCTAAGTCAGAATGCAAAGATTTGATAGGAATTAGAAGTACACTAATTTATGGATAGAACTTGAGTTGTAATGTAGATAATGCTAGCAAAATGGTAATTGTCTGTAGGTAGGTACTGAATGAAAATCAGCAGTTTTACTGAAAAATTGGGACAAGATCCCTAAAAACAAAAATGGTGCRCATTTAACAAAGGCTGTTGCCAGTATGAAATTTCCAGTAAGTTTTTATTCTTGAGTTGAATTTGCAAGCTAGTGTGTTATTGTACAAACTCTGAGAGAYTGACAACTTGAGCTTACTAAGCATGTCACAATGATTAATAATTTAATGCAGACTCTTTTGCAAGACAGTTTCATGCAAACTTCCCATGGGAGAAATACTTCGACTGATAGGCTGAAGTCCCTGACATATTTGCATGATTGTCATTGCTATCTGTGAGTTTAGCTGAAGTTACTGTGTTGCAATTTTCCACCTACAAATTATAGGMAAGTTTATCTGTTTTTGCATGAATTATGAAATTTTCTGAGCTCAAGTAACTGTGATAGCCACTGAAACAGGTGCTCTGTTGTGACTTTCAGCTCAGAGTCCCACTGTCATCCACTTTGTYTGGATGACAACAGCATCCAAACAAAGAACTTGGATTGTCTTTGGAGCTATCATTTATCCAGGTGATGACAATGAAATAAAGGGTAAAAATGGATTAATTGAAAGGGGTGTTCATGACTCATGATTTATATTGGTAGCAAAGCTGGTTCTTTGTTTTATTTGTAAATCACTAATTAATTTGTATGTCAAATAAGTTGGAATCAAAAGTTTAAAATACTAAGATGAGCTTTCTGAAAAGACGTATCAATCTTAGAGTTTTAGGCACTTTGTTYTAGGCCGTATTTTTTATTTAATATGCTTTTTTAAGTTCAGATTATTTGAGATACAAAAATTGCTTCATTTCTTTTTTTTTTTTTAAGTAAAACAGTTTTTCTTGTCTTTCACAATGTGACATTAAAGTTTTTGGATGCAGTCATACTGCTCTCTTTGCTATTTTTGAWGGTACTGTTACATTCCACTAGATGGTACTGCAGACCCTATTCTCAGAATCCTTTTCTGCTGCCTGTTTGCTTCGTTTCTTGTACCATAAGGAAGTGGCCTCGATGAGAGGCATGTTTGTGAGTGGAGCCTCAAGTCACCCTGGCTTAAAAGCAGTGAACAACGGTGTGGTCCTCATTGTGCTCTGCTCTGCCCCTTTGCCCTGGGGTACCAGAGACCCTAAAAGAATTTTCATAATGGGGAATTCTATTTTGTAGAAGTATTTAGTCATGTGGTACAGGGAAATTTAAAAAAGGGTCTATCATGTGAGGAAACATGAAACTTCTGGAAGATCAAGGTTCTTATTTCACCAGAACTTTAGAATGCCTCTGTTAGCAATTCACCATAGGTGTTTCATGCCTTAGATACCAAATTAGWTTTGATTCTAGAACTCCCTTGTGTTGCTGACACAACTTTAATAAGATTAAATGAAAAAAGTTGAAATTAATCAGAAGCAGGCAGAAGTGAAATTACAGTTTAGGACATGGAAAAGGGCATTGACCTACACATTTGAAACATCATTATGCTTTAAGTATTTACTGTTGATTCAAGAAGGTGGCTAGAAACTCAGGATATCTAACAATGAAAACCATAATGGAGCAGTACTATAAACACAAGGGTAAAGGGAAGACAGATCAAATTCTACTAGAAAAAATAACTTAAGAATCATGTCCTTAAGGACACGATCAGAAAGTTTGCCAAAATACAGGTCTTGTGATAATAAAACTGCTTGATGCCCACAACAGGAATAAATGACAAGTATTTCTAAATTTAGTGGATATGTAAACCCTAATAGATGCCTGACTCCAAATGTCCSCTCCAGTCTGATACTGCACTGAGCAAGTGCTGCACTTCTGTCAGTTTTGCATGAAGGAAGCAGCACGTGCAGTCTGTAAACACCCCCAATGGGCTTTGGTTTGGTTCCTGATCCGGATCAAGGGCATGGGGAGCACCCTTGCTGACAAAGCCAACACTGATGTGAGAGACAAGTAAATGCTGGTATGGTGTCCAAGCAATGTAAAGCAGTTTGTCATGTGTTTGTGTGTGTTTATATATGTGTAAACTAATGTGGATAAGCAAATCATATCCATTCTGATATGTATACAGTATTTTCATGTTTTGTACTAGACAGATGGAAYAGAGATGGTGTCATATCTAAATGATGCATGTCTATCACAATGAAATTTCCAAGAGAACTCATAAAATTAATAATAAAARCATTTTTGTACTTTAGAAGCAATTCTTCTCTTAAAGAGTAAAACAGAATGAGAGTTGCAAGGAGACAGGACACTTACAAGAGCAGTAAATCTCTATCAGAACATAATTTAATAGRGTTAAAGTAATACAGACATGGCATTTGTAACTGGAGTGTTTCACATCTGAAACAAATTAACTGACAAACTAGTATTATAAATTTACTCAATGACACATAATATATTGAAAGATGACARTGACTTTATATTAGAAAATGTTTGCTGTAGTTATAATGAAAAATTACACTCCATTTTTTTTCAGTGGGATGGATTCAGCTATGCAAATACTGTTATTGTAATTTCTTTTTTAGCATTTTATAACATTTCAGAAATCATTCCATTCTCATGGTACTAACAGTGAGCAGAGAAAAATTACAGTGATTTGTAACACTGCCTATAAGGAATGAGTTATAAYAGTAAGAGCATAGAAATACAGCACATAATGATTATAGGACCATAGAATGGTTTGGGTTGGAAGAGACCCTAAACATCATTCATTTCCATCACCCTTCCACTAGACYACGTTGCTCAAAGCCCCATCCAACCTGGCCCTGAACTCTGCCAGGAATGGAGCATCCATGGCTTCTCTGAACAACCTGTGCCAGTGCCTCACCACCCTCATCATAAAGAATGTATTCCCAATAGTTAATGTAAACCTGTCCTCTGTCAGTTTAAAGCCATTCCCCCCACTCCATCCTTTTACAGAAATTCCCTCTCGTCTGTAATGCCTTTAGGCCCTGAAAGGTGCTCTAAAGTTTCTCCAGAGCCTTCGGTTCTCCAGGCTGAACACGCCCAGGTCTCTCAGCCTGTCTTCACGGGAGAGGTGCTCCAGCATGTGGACTGACTTCATGATCTAATAAATATTTTCTCATAAAGCATCATAACAAAGCAAAGAAAATAAAGTTGCTCTGTTTTCATAGCTTAATCCCTACAGACCCCGGCAGTACCGGGGAGCTCCCGCGGGGCGGCAGTTCAGGACTTCAGTACCGTCGGCAGCGACTCCAGGGAGTGGCTCTCTCGAACAGCTTTTGCATTCCCTCTGCGCATTTTATTTCCTTATTTTTGTGCGAGTTAACAAGGATAAATTTTTTTCTTCTGTAGTGATTTTTTTTTTTTCTGCTTAATCTCTTAAACTCTAAAATTGATTCATGTTAATATTAATAATTTAAGGGAAATAAGCCTTTTCACGGTCTAATCACACCAGCATTGAGAAGTGACAGTTCCCTCTGAATAAAGGATGGCAAGATTGGCAGGATTACCTTCAGGCAAGGAGAGATCTGGAGAAGTGGAATAGTGTAAAACTTCATCTCTCTCCCATGCTGTTCGGATTATTTATCAAAGTATGTGAAGATCAAAAAAAAAAAAAAAAAATCAAGGGAAATGCATGCATGTAAATTATTAACAGGCTGCCTCAGAGGATGAGCAGATTTTGTTCATACTGTATTAACTATAACAAATTTTATTACATATTCAAAGAAAAAGAAATAGGAGTTACAATTCTAACATGGTAGTAGAAACTGTGTACAATAAGCTCATAAAAAACTATAATCTAGAAAATAATGTTGTAAATACAAAAAAATATTGTCAAGAAAGCATCTGATGTTCAGGGAACTGCTTGTTTACTTTTTATTTTAGTTATTGACTCTTATAGGTTAAAATGGTATGMTTGCTCTAGCCCAAATGACAATATTCTGGTGTGAGCCATTTGTAACTGCGATCTCTAATGCAGGCCACCAACAAGAATAAAGACTGGCTCATGAAGCAGTAGTAGCACAAAAGCAAATCTTTATTTGCTGTTGCTCAGCAACCATGTGCGAAAGGCCCATTTTTCATTTCTGCCTTAACTTAACTTGACAGGAAAATGATAATAAATACGAGATTATTATCACAGGGTATAGATTATTTTGAACAGATGAACAGATATGTCAAAGAGAGGCATGTAATTTGGTACTTTTGAAAGGGAGAATATTAGAGAAACTGAAAATAGAGTTGTAGGTTTATTACTGGCTTGCAGTTCATGCACARCTCTTGAAAAACCTAGAAAACATTATTCTGCCTCTCTGGTTTCTCTGTGTGGTCCTTTAAAATGAATCATTTGGTGTTATTCAGCCTGTTGTTATCTGTGTCAACTTCTAGTTCCAATACTATGAAAAAAAAATCATTCTGTGGTTGCTATGCAACAGAAATTAAAAGCTAAAATATGTTTTAGTTTGTTTGCTAAATGGATATGTGCCCGACTAAATAAACAGTAACCAGGTGACTAATGTAGCATCTAATTAAAAGRCTAATCAAGGTATTAATGAAATACTCAGTCTACATGAGTCATGATAAATAAATCCATCAGTTTGGATCAAAAACGGCAAAGATTTTTAATGTATGCAATTTTTTTTAATATAGGCAGACATTAGCAGAATGTATAAATGTCAGGTTTTATACTTTAYTATTTGCTTTTACAAGTCTACAGGTAGGCTGATTGCTCATGCAACTTATTCCAAGCAAAYTGTTTCACACACAGGTTCCTTGCACTTAGCTGAATACTTAACTTGGGAAATAAGATCAGGTCCACAGGATCTGAAACAAGCCAGATTCTTACATCAAGTAAATGTAGCAGAAAATGTGAAAAGTATTAATTTTTAATATAAATGAATACTGTGAAAGGTAGGATGATTASAGAAGCTTCTATGTCAAAAATTAAAACAGCAGAAGATGTAAGTGCTACTTTTAAAATGAGTGAATTTTGACATGAAATTCTAATTAGTATCTGAATTATGCCATTTTAAAAAAAAATCAATCCTGAAAAATCCAACCAGATGTGAGAACTTCTATAGAAATTACAGTTGGTTTTCTGTTTGTTTGCACAGTGAAGCAGTACAGCATGTACAGAAAGTAAATTACTCCAGTCATGCGCCTCTCTCTTCTGAACAGCCAAAAACACTGAGAAATATTATGCTACTGAAAATGTCAAAGATTTAAATTAAGCCCTTAACAAAGAAAACTTTGACTAGTTTTGGTTTGCAGAAGAGCTTAAACAAACGGAATGGGGAGCATTACAGAATTCAAGATCTGAGTGAAAAACATTGCAAAGAAGAAATAGAAGACATGATTTCCTGATATATTTTTAAAAATCCTTAGTTATCAAAGTCYAAATATCTTCTGGCTTACATAGTGTCCTATACATTCTGGCGTGTAGACTGTTTAACTGTTGATTGCTTTGGATGAAGAGTGCAAACTACTCATGTTGCTCACCAGGACTGTGAGTAAAGGCACAGCTGTCAGCAATAGCAACAATAACATTATTGGAGAAAAAAGTGTCATCAAATGAGTGATGTTTTTGGAAAAGCAGTATGTGCACGTTACCAGAGWTCCATGGAAGAAAGAATACTGTTTCTTTAGCATGAACATGAATTTAACTGAGCCGTTCGGAAGCACTTATACATTTGAGGTAGGTTAGGGAAAGGAAGCAGTGAGCAGGGCGGTGAGTTTGAACCCTGGCTGCTTCCTCTGGGGAACTGATTGGATGTTCTTGCGGGACAAGCCATGTCTTCCAGCCAGCCTGTGTTAGAAAGCAGCGGAGGAAGGAGCCTTTCTGCGGCGGAAAAGCACAGGCGCTGCCCGGCGCTGCTCAGGGATGGAGCTGGGGAAGAGCCTGGGGCACAAATCCTACAAGGAGCGGCTGAGGGRGCTGGGGAGGCTCAGGGGAGCCTTGTCGCTCTCTTATAGCTCCCTGAAAGGGGGTGGGGTTCCTCTCCCAGGTAGCCATCGATAGGATAACAGGACATCGCTCAAGCTGCACCWGAAGAGGTTCAGGGCGACCWTTAGAAGAAACTTCTTCACAGAAAGCTGASTGGAATGGGCTGCCCAGGGAGGTGGTGGAAACACCCTCCCTGAAGGTGTTTARRAAAGACTGGACATGGTACTCAGTGCCATACTCTAGTTGACCTGATGGTATTGGATCGTAGGTTGAACTCAGTGATCCTAGACCCCCGTCTGCAGGCTCCCTAACTCTGCAGTTCCGTGACTTTTGAACACGACCCCGTGTCCCGGGAGCCTTCCGGCCCCGCCTTTCCCCCACCCCTCCCTCAGCGGCGCCGCGCGCGGGAAGGGGCGGGGCAGCGGCCGAGCTCTCGCGACACGAGACGAGAGTTGGGCGGTGCGCGCTCCGGGCGGGCCGCGGGAGGATTTGAAAAGTGGCGGGTGAGGGAAGGACCGGGCTGTGCCCGGCTGTGCCATCCCAGCGGCTCCCGCCGCTGCTGTCTCCTCCGGCTGTGCTGCCGTACGGCGTGGGCTCCTCTACACGCCAGTCCGCCTCCGCTGAGGCTGTGTTCCGCTCCGCTGAGGCGGCGCCGCGGTGTTGGAAGCGTATCCCGCGGATCCATGAGGGTTCCGCCGCTCTGAGGGAGCCCGAGGTAAGCGGCCCGTCAGACTTCCCGCTGCCTGCTCTGCCGGGGCCTGGCAGGAGCCCCAGGTCACTCGGGCGGGGTCCAGGAGCGGTCCCCTACCTGTTCTGTGATGTGTAAGTCCTTCTCCCAACTGGAAAAGCATGTCAGGAGACACCTGGGATGGAGGGAAWGTTTACGTGCGCAAATATAACTCATGGTGGCCTTGCCTACTTCTCATAGTTTTCACTTGACAGTAGAGAAAAGGAGAGACTATTTTACTACCCTTCGGTGATTCTCATACAAGTAAGTACCGTTGTCAGGAATGATGGCCAGCTTAAATAGTRGGTGTGTGCTGGAGAATGCACTGTGCTTTTTAAAAATCAAAGTATCCGTTAAAAAATTGTTMTGTTTAATTAATTAAAATGAATGAATTAATTTAAATTAGTTTAAAATAAAGCTTGCAAGCCCTGTAGCCTAGTGATGTGAATCTAAATGCTGATTCACATAACTGTAAAATACATTGGAGAGAAAGGCTTCTATTATGTAGTACATGCATGGCTACTGTACTATATAACATATGTGAATGCTACATATATAACTGATATATGACTACAACTGAGACCAAAATGATCTTATTTTGATATACAGTATCTTCTCTAATGTTTTGTTTTGTTTACAGAGCAGGGACATACAATTTCAAGATGAAACGTGAAGCRTTTTTGCAAGTTGTGTCTAAAGAGTCAATTGAAGAATTCCTGCGTTACACTCAGAATCCTGTAAGTGAGCCAATGTAATGCATGTGTCACTTATGGAGTCWTAAGTATGTTGCAGGTGCACAAATTGTGTGACAAAGGGACAGAAACTATTTGTCTGGCACTTGCAGATGTGTGGGAGTAATTGCTGTAGAAAGTAKGTTCAAGTGGCACTTGAAGGAATATAGGCTGAAAAAGTTGCGGAATCTGAAATATTAGTATTTATAAACCAACTGGTTTTTTTACATTTGGTTGTTCCACATACCTCTTGTGTTTTTAGAAAATAAATTATTAGTACTGTGGTAATACTAAAAAAATACTAATTTGATGTTACTGAAATGTTTTTCAATTTCAACTTATAAAAAAGTTTATTAGTATGTGATGAATATGAGTTAATGTCCAAACATAGCAGAGTCGTGTTTCACTTGTATTTATTCATTCATTTGATGGTTTGCACTATCCGCTTGTTCTTTGGCCTATATTTAATTTTACTTGAATTGTTCCTTCTATCACTGAATGCTTTAGAGTAGAGGGAGATTGCTCTTTTTAAATGAAGTGTGGAGAGAAGAGGGAGGAACAATAAAACAAATCCCCTGAAATCTGCTATTAAAAGCTCATTCTCACACTATGCACATATTATCTTCTAATGACAGAATAATTTGCATTTTGGTGTTTCGCATTCAGCTTCAATCTGTCTGGTGTTAGGATATACCTGAGTTCTTGTAAGCATCTTTTGCTTCCTGCTATAAATAGTATTGTCAATTTTACTAGTTTCTTAATCTCTCTAAGGGGTATTTTCCTAATATTACCTGGATCYGGATAAAGAAAGTGGATCAGTTGACCTCTAAGTGCACAGAGGCATGAACTGATTTACTAATGTAGCAAATGTATTAAATTGACAATCACATTCTACATAAAAAGCTTATAAAAGTTTGTCTCCCAAGCATTATCGAATCTTTTCCCAAGAAATTTGCTGTTTCTTTCATATGTGTGCCTGTATGTAGTTAGGAGTGACAGCTTTATTACCAGATTGCCTCTGCTTAAASTCTTCTTCCCATTTTTCSTTACATGTAAACACTTCAGCAATAACRTATCCACTTTAGTTTTCACTTGATATTGATAAAGTGTTTCCTTTTCAATTGATTTAGTCGTGTTGATTCCTCCATCTGTATTCAAAAATTTATTTGAGCATGTTGTGGWTTATTTGGATTAAACATTGTTGGGTTTTTTCATCCTTTTATTTTTTATCACCAATTCCCAGGAATTCTCTTGCAATAGTTTTCAGCTGTTGCCAGTCTCTGTGGAAACTTTATGCCACCAGCTACAATGAACCTATCGATTAAACTTGTTTTCATGCCTTTGTAGCAGAAGGAGCGTGAATAACCAGATGACTTTTTGACTGTCCAAGAGACTTGAATTATTTTATTAATTTCATTTTGAAACCTTCAGTGATGATGTGTGACCATGTCTTGTCTTAGTCTGAGGATCCTCCTATTAGGATCTCCTGTGAAAAAGTCTTGACTGGTTTTCTGTCAAATGAATCATCATTAAAGCCTCACTGTTTTCCTTAGTTTTTGTATTATGTATGCCCTGATTTTTCTATTTATTTTGTGCTCTAGCCTTAGAATTTGCCTTTTAAACTTTCTTGAAAGTTCTGGTTTTAGCATCACTGCTTTCTTTCAGTGTCTGTTTTCTACATATGCCCCCCCCTCCCCCTTGAATTTTTCTTTTCCTTCTTCTAATGGTTAGGTTCCTCTGTGTCTTCTAAAGTTCCTGCTAATTTTCCTTCAAGGTTTCTTGTGGGCTTTTCCTTTTTTTTTTTTCTTCTTAATCTTATAAAAATGTCGTAGTGAGGTGCTGTTCATTGAGATCTTCAAGAGGTGCTTTTGATTTTTTTCCACTAAATCCCATTCCAATTCAAGAAACTACATWATTTCTTAGAAAACTAGGAATCACAGATAGAATTATTCCAAAAKCTGTGAAAGAAAAGGATGACATTGAATGATAATCCTATCTCATATTATCCCAAAGAAAGATCTAAAAACTCTAGTCTTATTATGAATTCATTCTTTTTGTTCAAAACAGTACAATGTTAATATCCTGTCTTTTGGTTTTGTTTGAAGCAGAGGGCTGCAGAGCTCCCTGTGAGGCTGTTGGTTTATTGTATTTGTTTTCAGCTGTAGAATAGAAATTCTCTTATAAATATGTAGCAGGATCTTCCTTCTCATATCCTTCTGGGAAACTTTCTAATACTTATTCTAATATGCTTCTTTCTTTCTTTTCTGTTTTTACCTTTAACTTTTTCTTTTTGATTCCTTGCAGTGTATCTGCAAACTAAAAATAGATTTATTTCAAGATCACGGACATTCTCCCTCTTACCTCTAAAGTGTTTTTGATCTAGTAAACCTTCAGTATTGCAAATTACATCTCAAATATTATCTGTGCTTCCTCTTGGCTGTGCCTGGTTTTCCTTCTCATCTTCTCTCTGCATATTCYCTTTCCTATCAGTTTGCCTACCTTTCTTTGATGCCAACAGACTTCTTGCATCTCTGAGCAAAGTTCTTCTGAGGAAATAGTTTAGATCAGTCTTGTGGTGTAGTCTCTAGAGACTGATGGTGGCTTTCCTGTCAGCAGGGCTTCAGGAGGAGGTGTGGAGTTAACATGCTCAGGAGCTGGGTTTGATGAGAGGCTTTAAAACAGTGCAATGTACAAAGCAGAACATATCCCAAATTAGTGCTGTCCCTATGTCTGTACTGACTGGTACATTTCCAGTCCTTACCTAAGGATTTTTTTTTCAACAGCCTTTATTAATCTATATTTAAGATAGCAAAGATATTGTTCGGGACTTAAATTCTGTGCRGTTTTGAGCTTAGCTAAGGGTATGAAATTGTCTCCATTGCTATCAAGGGCTAAAGGCTTCTGTCTTAAAAGCAGTATTCTAGCTTCATGTTCAAGAGTTAAGTAGCAGGAATATCTTATGCTATTTAAAAAAAATATAACTTCTAGAAGGTATTTTATCTCTATAACTGCAGAGGAATGTAAGTTAATAATTAATGTAAAAGCCCACATTAATTGTAGAAAATATGATGGTGAAATATAAGCTACTTCACTGATGTGGAATTGTGCGGTATCTTCTGACTATTTGTAGAAAAATCCATTTGATCCTTTTGACTTGAATGAGCTACTTCAGGAATTGCCAAGAAAACAAAAAGAAGTGCTATGGCAGAGGCTGACACAGCTACTGACAGCGACCTTGCTGGAGAATCCTGTGGAAACATGGCACAGGACTGGAGATGATAGAAGTGGTGATGACATGGAAGTTGATACAGTTCCAGAAATGGTAAGAATCTTGTAAAATTAAAATATGATGAGTTTTCATCATTTTTGGGAAATAAAATGGAATATTTCCATAATATATGAAAACATGCCAAGTTTATAAAATAAGATCAGTTCCAAATATCATCTTCCTGCCCATTTTTTTAAATTGCTTAGTTTATACTTGGGTTAAGCTGAGCTTATGATTGATCTATACTATAAGAGACGAGATCTACYGATCATGTTAATTATGAAAAATGGGACTTAGTTTTCTCAGTAGAGTTCAATGGGCTTTTTGTATATCTTATTTCAATAAACAAATGTTAATATYTGTTTAAATATCTGGCATATAGGATAAGAAATTCACTACCTGATTGGTGATGTTATTTTATTGAATGAAGATCATGAAACCTATATTTGAATACCCCTTCCACAAATTTAAAATATATAGAATTTTTCTGACTCAGACCTTTATATACTGCTTTCTGTGCTGCAGTCTATGTAGTCTTGAGAATATTGGGGGAAAAGGTAGTCACTTAATTTTGGAGGAAAAAAAAGCAAAGCAGTGGGGAAATCATTAGAGAGACCTAGAGGCTTGTAGAAAAATCAGTTATCTGTTCAGAGTAGAGTAGATTCACGTACTTGGTTTTTGAAAGTCACCATATGTATACATTTCTGAGTTGCACAAGGCCCTCCTAGCTAGGGGCTTTTCAGCTCTGGAATGAATGTGTGTTTAAGAGGGTTTGTTGCAGGTGAGGATTTTAGTGCAGAAGTGGATGCACCAGTACAGTCATAGTTATCTACTAGCTGAAGCTGAAAACCCTTTTCAGACTTCTTGAAAAGCTGTCCTTTAAAAATCTATTCTTTTGCTTTTTATTTTATAGGTTTTGGGTGGCATTATACTCATTCTTCAAAATGGAAGCTTAATAACAATTCAGCTTTGCTYTCTGTTGCTAAGGATTATTTCCTGCTGGAATTATCTGCTGAGTCCAAAACAAACTGTAAAAGTGTTTCCTCAACGTTGTTTTCTTTCAGAAACAAACTGTAGCAGTGATCCATGGAGTGGCAGCTGTTGTTACTGCTTCCATACCTGCAGTGGATGAAAATGTAAACTACAAAGCTCTTGTAGAATGCGTTTTTATGCTAAATCGTGAGTACTTCTCTGTACAGAATGCAGTGTTTTACAGAGGCTGTTTCTTTGATCTGACTGAAATCCAGCTGGCTTATGAAACAGAATTCAGAGGAGAAAAGTTGGTACTGATTTGAGTTCGTATTTATGAGACAGAATTAAGGGAGTATTTATTAAAAAGCAGCTACACAATTGAAGTTGGAATGTAAATAGTTTTTTTCCCAGCTGTTCACCCAGTGGATGATAACTTTGATTATCCTGTGATTTATATTACTTTTAAGGGAAACTCAATATTCCATTGTTACTGATCCAAAAGCTTGGGCAAAATGTTAAAGTTGCTTAAATACTGAAGTGAGCATAAGCCATGAAGCTGTGTAAATGTGGCAAGAGCTAGCTGACACTGTCAGGTGGACTTAGTGTATTAAAACACTACTGTTTKACAGGAATGACTTGGTTCATTGAAGTAAATAATTATTTTATTATTCTTGTAGGTATTCTTCCTGCATTACCTGCATCTGAAAAGATCCTMCAGGATGCTATCCAGCGTGTCTGTCAGATGTGGTGGGAGAAGGGACTGGAAGGGAAGGAGCAGCTGGGGAAGACTCTGTTTGTCATTCTGCTGAGAAAAAGCCTGAATAAAGCTGCTACGGTATGCTGAGGCTATGCTGACTTTCAGGTCACTACTGAATATTTCCAGAAAGATAATCCCTCCAATAAAACTCTTTTATTCTTAGCCTTCTCTAGAMCAAAATTTAAAGATTTTTTGCATCAGTTTCACAAGTGAACTAGATTTTTTTTTTGCATTCCTTTTCATCTTTTAACTCCTTTTTCTAGTCCAGTGACCAAGCTTTTTAATATCAATTAACTCTTTTTGTCAACTCAGATATTAACTACTATCTTTAGCTACGCATAGAGACAACTTTTGTGGGAAGCTTAATCTTCTCTTCCTCTTTATCTTTTTACTAATAATTTTTCTTACTTTTCTATTGGTCTGACATTCTTTTTTCAAATGTGAGAGTTGCTTGATGTATTGTGATACATCTGTTGGGTTAGTACAAAAGATGTGTATCTTTATTTCTTCCCTTTTTTCCCTGTTAACTGYGTATTGTGTGAAGTTTAAAAAGAGGAATGATACAGTTTTAACATATTTTGGTTTGGAATGGCAACTTTTTTCTGTACTTGAGCTGGCTTTATTTCTTGGAAGTCCAGAATTGCTGCAGTTAGACATATTTTTTCCCAATAATGTGATGAAATTAATGTTCATAATTTCRCAATCTAAAAATCTGTCTGTAACAATGCATTTTGCATTTCAAATCAATTATTTAAAATCCCTTAAATGCCTCTTTSCATTAAAGCCATGCCTGTTCCACTATAATGTGGGGTTCTTCTTTCCTGTCAGGGTGCAGATACAGTTCGAGTATGGAATCTACATCAGACATTGCTTTGTTTTGATTATGATTCAGAGGAAACTAATGAAGTCAAAGACTTGTTGCTTCAGTGTTTTATGAGTGTAAAACACATTAAGAAAGAAGAGGTAAGCCAGCTTTTATCTTACTGTGATTTTGTGCTAGTGAGCTTTGGTCGCTTTTAATAGTTTTGCAGTGTATCTTTTTTTACAGGACAGTAGGTAGCAACACGAGACAAATCATYTCTGACTCCAAGCTATAAATGGTCGATACTCTGTTTCCTTTGGAAAGACTTGTTTCTATTCCAGACTAAAGTGTGAAAGTGCATGTCTAAATCTTCAGTCCAGTTCTTGTATCCTGAGGCAGTAAGAATCAAGTGCTTTGCTTCCAGTGCATTTCCCTTGATCCTTAAAATCTTTCCCTGGTGTTACTCTTTTCTTTTATAGCAGGTTTTCTTTTATTGAAGACAAGTAATTGTAGCAAAATAATTTTCTTCCTAAATGACTTTATTTAGAAGAGTGCATTGGCATATTCTGTTTGAAAAGTAGCATAAAAAGAACCCAACTTTACAGAAAAATGAGAATTCTTTTATTTGATTATGTATGTTTCTCAGAGAACAGTTGCTATTTTGTAGTTTTTAGATTTTGCCTGTACACTAGGATAGTGGTRTCCAAGCCTTTTTTCTGGTTAGGTGACCAGACCACCTGACTTTGTCTCTGAAGTTCTAACTCCTCTCTGCATGTTTAAAATAGATATATTCCCTTTCCTATGGAATATGTGAACTTCTGTCATAAAACAAGCTCCGAGATTGCTGCACGGTAGGGCCAGTATGAGGATTTTGGAGAGGCAGTATGGTATTTTTAGAATGGAAATAACAAAGGAATTAGGGGAAATGTTTGATAGAGCAGGGTTTAGATAGGTGCCACGAAGTTGGTAGTATTTTTGTTACTTACATGTATTTTAAGCTATTTTAGTTTACACTAAAATTTGCATGTACTACGGCAATGTGAGAGTTGGAAATGGAAAGAGAAAATGTGGGTGGAAAGAGGAAAGACAGGTAAGACTTTATTGACAGAGTTTGCAATTAGTTTTGTGTCCTTGGTATATTTCATTTTAGGTAATTTTTTTGTCCTCTGGAAAAAGTGTGTACTTGTGTGTGTTCTTAGTCACAGTACTTAAAATGGACTAGCTGTATTTGATTCTAAATTTTTTTTTTCTTCTGTTATATTTGAAATTTTAATGTTTCATATTCTTAAATAATTGGTAATTATTTATGTAAAATACAATTGCTGTTATACTTCGGAAGAAAATTCTTGTAGTTATTTTCTTCTACTTTTATTAAATGTGTTAATTACTACACAGGTTTCCTAAATGAAATTTTTACTTTGAATCTTCGAGTGAAACACAGTCTTCAGTATAAAAGTCGTGGGTTTGTTACATTTGGTTTTTTTTTTTTTTTTTTTTAATATGGGGGGGGGAAAAAGCAGTGCTAATCAGACTTGATAATGAAGATTTTTTTTCCTGACAGATCGAAACTCATCACCTTTGCTCCACCAGAATGTGCAGATTTGGCTGTGCTTCCCACATTTACTTCTTTGCCCAAGATTTTCCTCTTTGCTCTTCTGGTGATTTGTGATTTGTACATTTTGTTACATTTGCATTTTCATAGGCTTATCTCTCTCTAGGTAGATATAGAGAGTGCCTTACTGCACTCTCTGCTTGTCATGGGATCATTTAAATCCTTAATTGTGGGTTCTTTCTTGCTGGAAGGATTGACTGGAAAAAGCAGCTCCCACGTGTTGCCTAAGGGCTCAGCCTTSGCCAGTGGTGGGTCTGCTTTGGAGTCTGCTGGYATCGGCTCTATCAGACACTGGAAAAGCTTCTGGCAGCATCTCACAGAAACCACCTCTCATGGCCTCCACTACCAAAACCTTGCTATGCCAGCCCAGTACACAAGTCACTTTTATATCCTTGAGGATAACAGTTCAAAATAAAAGGAGAGCCATAACCCATTCTGGAAAGATCTCAGGGTTGGAGTCAAATTAAGTGTCTGCTATGAATTTAGACATCTATTCAGGAACATAATTAGTACCTGGGAAGGATTTGATTGCTTGAGTGAATAACCTGTGTTACATGAAATGACCTAAGTTGCCTCAGACATSCATGTGTGGCTGGCACATTAAAACACTGTCATTGATCTCTGCCTTCTGGAAAACTATCTGAGCATGTAAAATTGCTGTGTTTAGGGTGTGCCTTACTGACCCTAGTCAACAGAGCCAACAGAACCAATTCAGCTCCATAAAACAGTAACTAAACAGTTGATCACATGAATTCAGGCAAGTAATATTTTAGAGACTTAAACATCCAAATCCACGAAATTGTGAGCAGAAATCAAATTTCAGTATATGAAATTCCAGTACATATCCAGAATGGTAACTAACTTGAGACTCTCTGCAGACATGAGATTCAAAGTGTTCAAAGTGTTTTCCTGTTGCTATGAAGCTATTGCACCTCTGTTGCAAGTCCTTTTCTTTGGGATTTGCRTGCTGTGGCAGTTGAGTTGCAGTGATAAMCCACCTCATGTGTTCTCTAGTTTCCCTGCCTGGCTCCTACAGTATCTCTACTGGACCATTTTCTTGCATCTTTTATTGCTTCTAAAATGCTTGCAGTAATACCAAATATCAACATGATGTGTGAATTGTTTTGAGATGACAGTGAGCTTCTCTATATCAGGCCTAATACTCCCTTTAGTTCCTGCAGACTTGTCCTGCAGTTCCTAAGGAAATAATTCCTAWTTTTTTTATTAGAGTACATATCCCTGAGTATAGCACCATAGCAGCTTAAGCTGATATAACTCCAGGCTGCAATGATCCTGAGTTGCCATGGGCTGGCATTCCTTTTCCTTTCCACAGTATGAATGTTCAAGCAGCAATATCATGGGTTGATTGAAGGAGGTAGCTGTTTTTCCCTAGTAGGATTATTTTTCAGACAGATTAACTGTCTGGAATGGTTCATCATATGCAAGGCGGAAGGGAAGGGTCAGGCATGCAGTATATCAGTTCTGAATCAGATTACACTGCTAGAGRATTGCACATTTATACCTCATTGCAAGATCAGGGAATTCAGTGTTTCTRCCTTCCCAGGCTGTGCTATTCAACACAGTAATATTTCTCAGAGGCTTATTATCAGGCTGCATTAGTGGAGTGATCCTCTGAATTTATCTCTGTGATTTATGAGAACATAYTTGTTCAGATGGGGCTTCCAGGCAAACAGATGCAGAGCATGCAAACATGCTACTGTGGTTTAGAGGTAGGTCTGTGGTACTCTTTCCTTGCTAACGTTCTGTGTGTGTGTGGARCAAACTCAGGTGCATTGTGTCCACAAGCACAGCARCACCAGGCACCCAACACTGATAACTGCATTAATCTCAACAATGACAATTTCACAGTCTTATTCACCTATCACCAGTTTACCTCTTGTGATAATGAAAATGTTAATACCCATAATCATTTCAGATCCATTMATCACAAGCAGCAGATTAAGTTAAAGGAACTTATATTTTTCAGGAGCGGGTTCAATCTTTTCAAACCTAAGGTTAAAAAAAATTTGTTGAAAGCTATTTTGTGTTAACTTATCATATGTCTTGCTGCTGGGTTGTAGAAGATGAGATGAGTTTGAGTTTGTCCTCATTCTTGCCTTTTTGAGGAAAGAGCTGTGGGTCAAGACTCCCTTGACCTTTTGTTTTATCAGGGTTGATGACATGTGACATGCCTGGTGGGACTCCTCTATATTTATGTTAGGCCACCAAAGTTGGGGATGGAGGCAACTCTGTTGACAACAGAAAAGATTCCATCAGACCTGTAGACAAGAATCTTGACATTGTATTTAGCCTTTAGGTCTTGATTTTTATGATCTTCTGAATTACTTCATGCAAAGGGAATTCAGCTGTCAATTGCAGAGGGCAGCTTCCGGTTATGTTCTTCYGTCTACATCCCCTACTCAGTGAGATTCCAACTCCAAGTGTGATTGGCATTCATTCTTGTCTGTTTTATCTTAGGTGTGAGCACAACTCTTGATCACAAACTCTCAATGGAAGTGCCTCTGAATATCTGCAAATTGTTCAGTGACCCTTTTGCGCTTCTTGCCAATGTACTCTTCACTGTTGCATTTCCCTTATTCATTTTTCTAATTTATTTTTGGCTAGAAAGCTGACAGATACAAAGGATCCTTACAACTGGCTGACTCACACTTATGTACAATCAAACATTTTTAAGTTTCAGAAGCTGACTGCTTTCACTTCATCTGTAAGATAACTCAGAGTTAGGCTGCCTGTACAGATACTGTATAAGGCCCCAAATCCTTGGGCAGATCTTGCTGATTCTGGAAGAGCAATGGCTTATTTCCTTCATCCAGAGCTTTCYACTGCCTTTTCTTGCAAAATTCTATCGCTCATCAGATTTGTCATCATTGTTCYTGACTTGCTAAAATGATAGAAAACTAATTTGGGAGAAATAGTGTTTCTGTTTTCATGAATGAAAGAAGCTCTGCAAGGTTTRTAATATTACCTTACATGTGGCAAGAGGAAAGGAATTGTCCTTGCTGATCAGAACATGTAATTTCCACAGTGGCCCGGCTGTTCTCTGTGGCTTTGTTAAAGAATGTTTATATGCTRGTAGAGTTGGTGGTGTTTTATTTATACCTTCAGCGTCATTCCAGTGTCATGCTGGAATGATATTGCAATAGACAGAGCTCAGTGATCCAGCCTTGATGAGGGTGCTGAGTTGCACAATCTGTTATCATTATGGAATGCTGCTTGAGGTCACACCAAAACAAAATGGACATTRAAAGAGTGGAGGCAGAGATGTGATCCACACGTTCATTTGTTCTGTATGTTTTCTATTGTAAAAATAAAAGTAATGCTTGAAATCTGTTTACTTATTAAGAATCTTAATMATTGTTTCCATTTCACCTGTGCTTTTTAAAATTAAAGATCCAATTTCCTTTGTATTTACTGATTTTTGAGGTAGCTCTTAAATTRGGTATTCTGAGATTTGACTTCTCTTATGTTTTTATCTCTTTTTCCCTCCCCACAGGGAAGAAGATTCCTGAGTTTTTTGTTCAGCTGGAATGTAAACTTCATTAAAATGATACATGGAACTGTTAAAAACCAATTACAGTTCTTTCCAAGGTATGCATCCCAGTTAGAGTACATAATTAGTAAGYGTTTGTCTAAAATCTTGTCTGTCTCACTCTCTAAAAATACCTAGTGTATTGAAAAGAAAAATCAGGATCCAGAAACCCTCAAATCTTCTGAATATTACTGCTATATTGTTTCAGCAACTTCATTTAATGGGAGYTCTGACATGCCTGAGTGTACAATTATAGGAGTAGTAAATGTTTATTTGATTTTAACTAAAGCAAATGACTTGGATAGAAATTGGACTGTGTTATTGGACYGTGTTATTTACGGTGCTTGTGTGAGTATTGAAGGTCCAATTCTTTTGTAGGATGTTGCTATTTTTTTCCTATGAGCAACCTCTAATTTGATTTGGTAAGATTCTGTATAAGGCATTCTAATAAGAAGTGACTTGCAGGATCARTCATAGCTGGAGAACTTGGCTGATGGATGAAAAAMATGGATTTTTTTTCTTGAATTTTTCAGTGAAATATTGCAGAAGTAATTCACTCTATTWAAATCAGAGGCTTTCTAATGCTTTCAGTTAGAATAATGCATACCTGTTGTCRTGGTTTGAACTTGACCGAAAGCCAAAAGCACTGCACCCACAACRTTCTCCTGAGAGGCAGSARGGAGAGCAAAAGCCCAATTAACACRAAAATTTATGGCTTTCAGATAGCATAACATAATTGAGAGGAAGATACATATATGCTCCAAAAAATGGTCAGACAGGCTGAAAAACTTCAGTTGCAAAATAGATTTATTACTAAAWACTACTAAGAATACTACCGCACCGGGGAGGGGAACAAAGATAGGGAAAAATTTACAAGGAGAAGAAAAATAAAAAAAGGACATTTTAAGACACCTGTTATCCTTTCCGGGGACCCATCTCTTTCTCAGGTCGTCCCTCTCTACCCCCCATGTCTTCCCGCACACACAGGSGACAGGAATGAAAGTCTAACATAGATCAAACTACTCATTACAGTTATCATCCAGCATCATAGGAGAAGCGTTCTTACAGCTCCAAGCTGTGGAAGTTCTTTCCCAAGAAACAGTCAGTGTATAACTGCTGATGGCAAGGGATTCTTTTCTTTATCTCGTAGGAGAAAGGAAAGAATGTTCTTCAAGGCCAAACTGCGTTGTTTCGGCGGCGTAAGACCACTATCACAAATCTCCTGGCAGAACACAATTTCTTCTTAGCATCAACTTGCTTCAGATGTTGTGGGGGGGGGCCAAGCCACTTCCCCCTTTTTTTGGCTTCTAATCAGTCCTCAAAGGCCAGGGATTTTTTTCCTCAGAGCAAGGTCGCTCTCCTTTTCTATACAGGTCTCTCATTGATAAAATAGTCCTTTCGAGAACAGCTTGTTTTCTCCATGTCCAAGCACCACAGCAACAGCACAGCAACCCATCCGATCTTCTCCTTACTGTGATCTTGGGTCTCCATTTTTCTTCTTACATCTCCTCACCCTCCTGCTCTGTTTTTCCCCRGTGCATGATACTACAACTAAATACTAACAACCTAAAACTACATGGCATTCGCCCCTATCTTGTTTTGAATTCTTCTTAAGTACAAGACAATATGTAATCACAGAGGTGTAACTATCCTGTGCAATTGGCCCAGGCCTGATGGGCAGCCTGTCCATCAACCTCAGAGCCATAATTGGCTCTAAAACACAGGGGGTAGGGCTCCTTTTGCTGGAGAAGGAGAAAGCTTCTAGAACTTCCTCACAGGAGCCATCTTTGTGGTTTCTTGGTCCCATCCCCCCACCACCAAAAATCGGGCCACGTAAAACCATGATACCTGTACATCCTCATAAAGAATTTAAGAATTTGTTGTGACATAAAYGATAAAACATCTCTGTGAATGTTTTGACTTGCCCACCTTAAGGGGTATTTCAAGTATCATGTAATAGCTTGAGTTTTAATTAAGAGTTAGCTTTGTAGTTATGGGTGTAGACTTGAAAAGGAGAATTTCTTCTAAAAATCATGATGCACAAAATTAAGAACAATATTGGTACGTAACAAATTTCATGTTTCACCTTTATGAATTGTACACAGATATGAGTTAGTATGCTTGCCTCAAAGTGTTTCCCGTATGTTAATACAGATCCTCGATGGAACACATTTCAGAAGTTTACTTCAGGGCGTGGAAGAAGGTTTCAGGAGAATTTATAGAGGTAACACTGTGCTTGAAATTTCATTTGGATMATTTTGAATTTCAAAGTGGGAAAGATACACAACTTTTCAGCCTCAGAGATGTTCCTTAAATAAGCCTTAAAGAATTATTTCCCTAAGTAAAGGGCCTCTTCAGCATTGTCAAGGAATAACAGTATGTCATGCTTTGAATGTTTTCCCACTGAGATCAAGTTGGCTGTAGTTAAACACCTTGAATTCTGCTGCTGAAAYATTGGTTCACACAACTATGCCTATACGCAATGTTGTTTATAAATACACCAGTCATCTGAATTATTGAAGCTTTTATTCATTATGTGCAAGTCTGTACAGTTGATAGCTCAAGTATTTATCTAGTTTTTGTGGATTTCCGCACAGATGATCAAAGGCATAATTATAGCATCAAAACAATGTYAGAGCAAAATTTCAGATGCGAAAAATTTATTTACCCTGCTTTTAGCCTCTGACAATTGGATTAAGTATATATTATGAAATTTTGAAAATCAGTTGAGGCAGACTGAGGGAGGCCCCCAGCATGAAAAAGATTTGGACTAAGCAGAAGCCAAGTAAGAAATAATACCAGATACTATTTTCRGTTGCTTGTTTTAGGGGAAAATGTAGTTGCTGCACAGCTACAATACTTTTTATTGTTTTGTTGTGTTAACAGGAACATGTCTGTGTTTTTACTGTAGGTGCTTGAAAGTGACTGCATTCAGGATTTCATGTATCATGGCATTCATCTTCCCAGAAGTTCTTCTGTTCATTCAAAAGTTAGAGAGGTAAGTTCCTTGAAAACATGATATGAACTAGTAGCATCAAAATGAGATCAGTTGCTATGAAGTCGAAAATTTCCATTTTATACTAAAATGCTATGCCAGGTCTGAGTGGAAGGGAAATACTTTTAACAGCCTGTATGGTACARTGTTTGGGATGTGCTGATGGTACACCAGTGTTCTGGCTGCTACTGAGCAGTGCTTGTGTGGTCTCAAGATTTTCTCCTGCCCACGTTTTTCCTAGGGAATAGGCTGAGCATGAGCAAGAAGTTGGGAGGGTCATAGTTGAGACAGGTGACCCAAACTGACCAGAAGGATATTACATGCCATATAATCATAATTTCCTCAGCAAACTGAGGGAAAGCAGATTCTGGGGAGGTGTAGCTATTGCTTGGAGACTGGCTGAGTATTGGTCTGCTTGTGGCAGGTAGTGAAAACTTGTTTGGGGTTTTTTTGGTCCTCTTTGCTTCATTTATTGAACTGTCTTTGTCTTGACCCATAACTTGCTTTTTTCTTCCAATTCTTTTCCCCCTTCCCACTGGGCAGGGAGTGTGAATAGCTGTGGGTACTTAGCTGGTTACCAGGGCCAACCCACCACAAATACTTAAAAAATAGCATATTCTGAGAAACAATGTTAGAACAAATTTTATGAGGAACCTGCTTATAGTTTTGCACTAGATTTTTCTTTGCTACTCGAAAGTAGAAATAGAAGGGGGTTTTCCAGAGTACCAGAAATAGTTTTTGCTGTCTGTTGTCTAAGTTTTCTTTACCTGCAGAATTGACCTTTCCATAGATGATCATGGGGACAAAAAGTCATAACCTTCTTGAGGCAGATTTATTAGATGGGTCTGAAATTAAACTTGGCTTTTTTCTTTTGATTATATGTAGGCAGTTTATATATGTTTATAGTGGCAAGCCTTCATTCTAGTTGTCTGTCTGTGGTTTTTAGTCACGAACARAACATTTGAAGCAGAATGAGAAATGTGCAAAGCTTTTTAAGACATTTGTATTTGCTTAATGCCCCTTCCYCTCCCATGCTTTCTCTCAAATACACAAACTCTGGAATGTATAATGTGTGCTATATATAGCTTAACATACCAGTATACAGTACTATATTGGTTGGTTTGTTTGTTTTGGTTTGGGTTTTTTGGGGTTKTTTTTTAGGGGATTTGTTCTGTTTTCTGATAGCTGTAGGATTCCCTTGTCCCGTGAGTCCTGATTGATGGAATAGGCTTKTGACAGAGCATTTCTAGATGTTTTCTAGACTCAGAGGCTTATTATCTTGAAAGAGGACAGTGAATAAATATGTCTTTGGGCTGCAAATGGAATGAGTCTTGGAATTGGAACTGACCACTAGAGGGTCAGCTTCTTTTCAAATTTTGTGTAATCTTGTATTCTGTTTTCCAAGATCTTTAGGGAATTATCAGTGCTTTATTGATCAAGGCCAGAAATGTTCAGAGGCTGATCTTGTCTCCCTTTYTGATTAATTACCAACCTTAGAACACAGCTCAAACTGACCAGTGTTTCAAGTGGAGGAATTCTTCTTATCAAGTTACATGATGTCCTTTCTCATATTCTGCTCTGGTCTTCCACTTTCTCTTTCTTTTCTGCATAATTCAGATKCAAAAAATAACAAAATTTTTAGCTAATTGAGCAGAGTTTCAAGTCCAAAGAGTGCTGATACTTGCTTTTCATCAGTGCATAAAAAATGTGTTACATTTGTAGATTTGTATTTGGATAACTTCATTTACCAAATAAAGTTCCTTTTTTTCTTAGCAGAGAAAAGGTTTATTTATCTGGAGTTGATAACTTCATGGTATCAAAGTATTTCTGCCAGTTACTTTAAAAATAGTTTTTTACTATTAGTAACAAAAAATGAGTTATTGCTGTGAAATTCTCTAGCCATGTCCTTTTCTTAGTTGTAGATCTTTATATAAACTTATTGACCTTATAAAATTATAAAATATTTTATTTATTAGACCTATTTAATCTTACTATTTTTGAGACTTTCTAATAAAATATAAAATTAATATCTTTAGTTGTATAATTTCCATAGTATGAAAACTCTGATCTTACATAATTATGAAATGACACAACCCCCTACCACTTCCTGAATGTAGAAAATACTGTTAAAATGGCTTTTGGGCCTGGTTTATTTGTTTCTTTCTTAGATACTGTGTTATTTTCATAAACAAAGTAAAGTTCGTCAAGGAGTTGAAGAAATGCTCTATAGATTGTATCGGCCTATCCTCTGGAGAGCACTGAAGGTAATTATCCTATTCAGAAAATACAACTGTCTTTCTCCAGCTATTAAATTTTGGGTCCATTCCACATCTTCTGCTTTTATCATTTGCTTTTAAAATGAAATGACTACAAAAATCAAAATTATTTCAAAATGTTCAATATCATAGATGTTGCTGAGTAGCTTTGCAAGTTGGTATTAGGCATAGTATGCACAATAATATTCTATTTTGTTAATACAATTTATGTGTATAATTCAGTTTTGTTTACAGGTACCTAGAATGCTTTCTGGGATTGCCATTGGTATTCTCATCTTCCCAATTTGGAAATCTTTAGGGAATTATCAATGTTTTATTGATCAAAGCCGGAAATGTTCAGAGGATGGTTTAGTCTCCCCTTCTGATTAATTACTGGCTTTAGAATACAACTCGATGAATTTGTTAGAGTTTTTATTTTAGAAAAACTTCTATTCTAGTTGGATTGTATGTACAGACATTCATAGTATGGATGTGCACTTGGAATGAAATTTCTTACTTTTGATTCTTTTATGGGAAGCGTGTGTATATTTTCCTGTGGATTCCATGCACGGACTAAAGGGGACCTACTGCAGTTTGCTCAGTTACACTCTGTGATTAAGATGAGCCAAGCTTCCTTATTTAGTAACAGCTTTTATTTTGTCTGAGGTTATGAAATCCCTGTTCATGAGAACATACACATGCAGCCAAATTAAGTGCTGGTAAACATTTACAGTTTCATTTACTGATTGGTCATACAGCATCTTCTTTAGCCATGAGAGAAGTATTTGAAATTCCCGAAGCTGAAAGTATTTAATATTAACTTAAAGAGTTGTTTAAAATGGATTTTATGAGTTATAGGAAGGGGTTGAGAGCTGGTTGGTTTCAATAGAACCCTGTGATAGAGGGGAAGATGAACAGTCATTGCTAGCCCATTATCTTGTTTGGCCTTACATAAGGGCTGGGTCCCATCCCTTTATAATTAATATAAACAAGGAACCTTCTGGGTGAAACATGTASTCCTAGTGCAAGAGAATAATAGCTGCAAAGCATGGCTTCCTTTAATTTCCACATTTCTGTCTCTAAAAAGAATAAGTGTTTTAACTGATTGTTGATAGGTTAGCAAAATAGTGTTTCATTCTTGAGGGAGTTGCCTTCAGTGGAGGTTGTAGTCGCTTTCCAAAGGCCAGGACTCAAATGTAAGACTAGAGTACTTTGGAAGAAGATTCTGTCAAAGCTTGTGGAATCTGCATACATTTATTTGGGGAAATGTAACAGAATTTGTTGGAAAAAAGGTTAATGATTGGCATTTTTAACTGTTGCTGTGACTCAGAATCACCTGTAGTTTAAGACACAGAACTAAGAAGGGAAGCATGTAACTGTCCTTGTTGTTAAGGATTCTACTCCAAAGCTCAAAATGTCAGTTTAATTTTAGATAACCAGCTTGATGCTCCTATTTTAGCCAAATCCCTAATTTAATATAACGAAGACCAAACCATGTTCTAGAACACTGGTTATGAAACAGAAAGGACATACAAGGCCTGTTTACTCCTCCTTCTTGAAAAAAGCAAAAATACTTCCATTATAAGAATACAGTGAACACCAGAACTGCTCCCATTGAAATTTGATTTAATCTCTGAAATCTTTTAACCCAGAATGCACATTTTTAATGCACAGTTCTCAGTTTCTTCTTAAATTGCTTGTTTTGCAAATACTTAAATTGCACAAGCTTCAGTTGGGGCTTTCGCCAACACATTTTATAAGCCTTTATGCAACTTTTATAATATAAGTCCATATGTAACTTGTTCATCTTTTCATGTCCTTATTATGAAAAATAAGTGTCATACAAACATAAAAAAGATGTGCGGTGATTAGTTGTTAGTATAAGAAGCTCTATGGATATAAAAATATGGATATTTAGTGTGAGGTAAGTAGTGATTAAGCTATTTCTTATCAAGCTGAAAAAGTCAAGAACCACTCCTTCAGGAATTCAAGCTGTTGAAGGAAGTGACTCCTCTAAAGTGRTGTGTTTGGTTGTCTTTTTAATTTTTTTTAACATCCCACACACTTAAACTAACATGTCCTGAGGAAACGCTTTTAAATAATTTGAAGTGAATTTCTGAACCTGTAAGAGCAGATAAAATTTAAAAGAAAGCTATGAAAATTAACTGAAGAAAAAATTAAAATAYTGTTTAAAAAGGTTCTGAAAGTTCTTCAGAATAGTACAAGCATCAAGGTAAAGAAATATTAGTAATTTAAATAACTGCAAGCTGTGGCATGGAAAAGTCAGTGTGGATTAAAACAGGATATGAATTTAAAGTCTTAGGTTCTACCTCTGTGAAGACATTGTATGAGTCTGAATATGCAAATACATTTGGGATAAATTCCAGTTAATTAAAGACAGGAATTTGAACTGTGGGTACTCAGTTCAGAATTAAAAGTGAGCTTAATGGAATTCAGTGTAATGCACTTAAAAGTTTATGGAAATTAACTTTCTGGAATGGCCGTGGTAGACAAGGTCTAGRTTATTGCACGAAAACACATTTGAATTAATTTTCATAGGCAGTGTTAGTGCAGAAGAGCCATTTCACTCTGAATTCACATATTATCTTGTTAAGTGTTAATTCTTAAATGTAGACAAGCTCAAAGTTAAAGGATTTTCTACACCTTTATAGGGCAGAATTAAGAATYACGATCTTTTCACCTTTAAACTGTTTGCATAATCCATGAAAAATAACAGACAGCACAAGCCCCTAACTAAAAATCATGTCTGTGCTTTATTTGCTTTTTAAGTATTCAATTCAGAAATGCTATTAATTTTGTTGACTTGAAGAATTTGGAATGTTATAGTTCTACTCCACCATATCAGGACTGGTCAAGAGGAGAAATCCAAAACAGATTATAAATGAAATAATAGTTGCCCTGTGTTTTCCTGGTTTYCTTTGTCATTGGTTTAAGTCTAAATATTACATATTTATTGCCATGTTTCTTTTCCCTGTCTTTGATCTCAATGTGCTTTATGACAGGTGAAGAAGAAAATTAGATTATTAGAATAGTCAAGGGGTTCCCTGAACTGTCTTGTGTCTTGCTGCTGAAGTTTTGCTTGTTATAAGCAAATTTGTTTGCTTGTATTTGAAAATTTGCATAAGCTTATTTGTTATAAGCCCATTTTGCTTGTTATATTGAAATATACGTATGTATATTTCTTTTCATTAACTTGGACCCAAAATCTGGACAAAATTCTCCCTACTTTCCAAGAGAAGTCAGCAAAGGCTGTTAATCTCTGTGCTGCTTTGATAAATAAAATGCAGTTTGATGGCTACATTTCAGCTTTCTACCTGAGATGCCTTGACTTTCATCATTGTTTCATTGCTTGCTCTCTTTTCTGTCCTTCAAGAGTCCACAGGGTCAATTGTCTTTCACTGAATGAGTGTCTAAATATCCACTTTTTTTGTTGGTTTTTTTTTTTTTTCCATTTGGGGCTCTACAGCAAAATACATAGTGGAGTACACTGAAAAGTGTTGAGTATGGTAAAATGTTGTGAGGCTTCCCACAGATTTTTGATGAGCTGCCTAGAGCTCAGGACATGGTTTATTACTTATTATTACTTATGTCAGAGATGCAGAACTGAGTATGTTTAAGTTCTTCTCCARGCTTTCTGGTACTTAGTTACTAAATGCTATTTTCTTGAAGAAATAGGCTTGAGCTTTTCAATCACCTGTCTCTTGACAGGCAAGTTARTTAATTCCATCTGATTGAATTCAARATTCTTCTGTCCTGAAGAGGAGCTTTAAGGCCACCAAGAGAAATCTCAATTGCTTTTAATTTATTCAGCATTACAGAAAGCAGAAGGGTTCTGACTGATTCTTCAGGGCCACTGAAGTTGATATCTTTGAAAGCTGATTGTAACAATAACTCAGGTTTAACTGAATGRGCAGAAATGTAAGGTAAAACATTAAATTTCATATTTAACTGTAAGTTCTTCCATCCATTTACAAATTTATCTTTTCCATCTACTTAATTAAAAACACTAATTTGCTAAAAATGTATAGAGAACAGTATTTGACAGGATATGCCTTTGGATATTAAGTTTGTCATGATGGAAAAAAATTTTCCCTCCATTGTTACAGGCCAGAAATTCAGAAGTTCGAGCAAATGCAGCATATCTGTTTGTTGATGCTTTTCCTGTTCGTCATCCCAGTTTAAATGCTGAAGAGATGGACAAYGAAATTCAGAAACAGTTTGAAGAACTTTTTGTAAGTTTTAATGAAATTAAAATGTTAAAAGTGAAACTTCTATCTAAACTAATTAAAAAAATAATTTGCTGATGCAATTAAAATTTATGGAACTTCTGGACAGTATTTGTAAGGAAATAGATTTCTTGGTTCAGAAAATACAAAAATAAACTAATATTTTAAATTTTTATAGTATGTTTTCTATAGATGCTACTGCAGTGCTACACCACTTTGAAAAAGGAAATATTCTGGTTTGTTATTCATGAATCTATGAATGAGAGATGCCTTTGAAAGATTAAACACATGAGTAATGGATCTTGATCCTTACATTACCCAGGATTGAGGAGAAGAGCTTCATAGTTACTATGGAAGTTTTCAATGGACTTTCAGTACTGTATTACTAAATATTTCTGAAATTAACTATAATGGAGATAACCCAAAAATCTCCTTAAGAGTCCAGATAAGTGAGGWTGGGCATAATATTTTCATTAAGAAAATGTTTGGGTAGTTGTGTGTGAATGTCAGGTAACTGAATGAATTTCAAAGATTTTATGTTGTTCCATAGGAACCGTGATCAGTGTAGACTCATATAAATAGAAGTCTGAAGATTTTTAATTAAGTCACAAATGTAAGACTTAGTTCACAAAAAAAAAAAAAATCAAAAGTCCAATTTAAATAAGTTGGSCAATAGTTATCTTAATTTTGCTTCTGATTTAAATGTCTTAGTTTTTTTTACAGTAAAATTCCTTGAGGGACTATTAATATTCAGTTCTTTTATTKTATGACAATTTGCACAATGATTAAAAGGTAATGGACTGCTTTTTGTTTGTGATAAGTTCATATCAAACAGCAGAGTCACAATAATCCAATAATCCAGTATTATTCTTCTGTTTGTTTTAGAGTCTCTTAGATGATCCTCATCCAGTTGTCCGCTCTACAGGAATACTTGGAGTTACTCAGATAGCATCCAAATACTGGGAGATGATTCCTCCAACAATTCTTGCTGATCTTTTAAAAAAGATAACTGGAGAGCTGGCATGTGATATAACATCTGCTGATGTTCGATGCTCTGTTTTTAAAGTAAATGTTTTTTCTAAATTTAAAATCATGATTGTAATTTTTATATTTTACTCTATATACAGGTTTCTAGTATAGGCCACTTTAAGTTGAGAAAATTAGTTGTTCTACAAATTATCTTAGGCAGTAGGATTCCTAATATATGGAGGTTTTGCACTTTTCATAAAAGCCACATGACTGGAATACACATATGCCTTTTCAAAAAATAACTGACTGACTTTGACTTTCAACCATTTTGCATTTCCAGTCATGCACACAGTGTTTGGAGCTGATAATTTAGTTATTTTAGCTGTTAGAAATGGTGTTTAGACTGTAGGCAGGTTCCAGGATGTTCCTATGTCACTGGCTTTAACACATTCCAAGACATACGCAGTTAGGATTTTGTACCCCACTTTGTGTGTCTAAGATTTGGATGGATATAATTCCACTCTGTCTGGTGGTGCCTCCTCCCATGCATTGCTCACTATGTTAGAATTAGTTCTGCTTCTTTCTGACATGTGAGAAAAAAACAATAGCTTGGACAGAAAAATGAACTCCCTAAGCAACATTTTCACTTGAAGATTTTGTGTCTGCGTCAGCCTTAAATTGAAGCTATCATCCTGATAATCCTCAGTTGCTCCACTGCTGCTGTATGGAGGTGCTATACTGGATAAACAGAAAGTGCTGATTTTAAAATGAATTGGAAAAAAATATATGCATTTTAAATTTGAAATCAGCATATTTTACAGAGCTGGTATTGTACAATGTGCACTCAGATAGAAGGCAAGACCATGGTCTTAGGATCGATCTGAAGTTGATTCAGCTGAAATGAGTTCACTGAACACAATTTACTGTAAATTTGAAATTAGGCAATTTCAAAAGGCAATTTTTACTAAAGAATATTACAGGAAAAACAACCATGCACAGTGTCTGTCCCTGCTTTATTTAACCTGAGAAGTGTCATGGTCCTCTTCAACGATTTTTAGCTACATGTTTTTCAACTCKCCTCATTCTGGATATGTTTGGAATATTTTAGTGCCTACCAATAATTTTGGACAACAAACTAAGTCACCCACTACTGGAACAGCTCCTGCCTGCAACCAAAGACAGTCTCCATGACAATTCAGAGAAAGTGCGAGTGGCTTTTGTGGATATGCTGCTGAAAGTGAAGGCTACCAAGGCTGCTAAGGTGGGAAAAGTGATGCTTGATAAGTAGCAAGGAGAAAAAATCAAGGCATTTATTTAAAAAACAAAAAGAAACACATTTTGAGACTACCAGAGTATTCCTAAAAGGAAAGAAACACATGCTTTGCTGGAGTAATACTCTTAATATTTGTGATATCCCAAGTGCTCTGTGGGCCCTTGTTCTCTCTAGTGGCTGTGGTGGCGAGAGCAGGGGGTTACAGCCACAATCCCTGCAGCTGCCCAGCTCAGGGCAGGATTCTCTTACCTTTTAAATCCTTAACACCTTTGCCCAAGAGCTTTTTTTGCTTTGATTATCTTTTATTTGTGATGTCTGTATTTTGTGGGCACATTCTTTGAGATTTTGTTGTCTTTTTATAGTGATTTTGAATGCATTTTGTGTTCTGTTGTGGGCTGTTATTTAGGGTGATGCTGTAACCACAGACATTATAGCATCTTTGAGCTCTTACTCCATTCTCTACTGTTAATAGTTTCTTAATTTCAATTTTATGTTTTAATTTACCCATGGTTTTGCCTCTTGCTAAGCCTAATAAAGACATAAAGCTATTAGAAAGCACCCAGAAGAGTGCTGTGAGGATATTGTAAGGTCTAAGAGGKGAAGCCATACAAGGAGTGGCTGAGGTCACTTGGTTTGTGAATTATTYTGATTTTGTTGCCATTAAGAACAGAGAAAAAAGATAATTTTCAATGATGGGTATTTTTGTCAGGAAGTAAAGATCAGGTTTACATAAAGAAAAACAAATCYTAGTAAGTGTTAGATGCTTTTCAGCAACTTCCTATTGATTTTAAAACTGTAATATGTATCTGTGGTAAGTCCTGGGATCAATTTAAACTTAMTACAAGGACTTCCTTTTTATGCCAATTCTAATAGGAATGTCCATGGTTTGAATTCCCAGGGTGATTAGCTGCTGCAAATATTTATACTCAAGAATAAAATAATATTTTTCAATGCTAAGAAATCTTTCTTTTYGTTTTTTATTTTGTTATAATCTGCAATCGTACAGCATAATTAATTCAGAATCATCTCACAGAAATTACAAATGTAGTGTTACTGCTGGCATAACAGCTGTGTAGTCTTTCTGAATTTCATAGCCTTTGATTTCTGTGTTACAAATAAACTAGAGCTCTGCAAAGAACAGGATGCATTCAGTATTTAGCTATGTAGGGTTTGGGATGATTTTGGAAAGGGTGTTCATCTGTACAGGTTTTTATGGTGTATGCAATATTTGTAAATAATTTGGTGTTACTTTGTCCTGTAAGAAGAATATGAAACATGTCACATAATGACAAATAATTGTATTTTATGGTGATATCCTTGTAAAGTAAATAATTCTTCCTGTATCTATGGAATTGCATTAGTATTGCATGTGTTTTGGACTGGAATTACTTGAACCACAATTTTACCAGTGAGTCAGAGATATCAGGAGATTTAGAGATGAATCAGAACAGCAAAATAACATGATTGCAGCAGAATTCGATCTCTAGTACATGTCAGTGTTCGGTAAAAATTTAAAAATGCTCTTTTTTTCCTAGTAAATGTTCCTTAGACTTGTTTAGACTATTGATATAGAAATCACTTAATGAAGGAGATTTTGTTTTGCTCTATTTTTTTTCAATTCATTTTAATATCTTTTTCTCTCTTTAAAAAGTTCTGGTGTATCTGTCCCGTGAATCATCTTCTGTATCGCCTTGAAGCTGATTCTCGGCCGGTGTCCCGGCGCATYGTGAATCTCCTGCTGAACTCCTTCTTCCCCATTAACCAGCCTGAGGATGTGTGGTGTGAGCGTTGTGTCACTCTGATCCAGATGAACCCAGCAGCAGCCAGAAAGTTCTATCAATATGCTTGTGAATTTACTGCCCCCACCAATATAGGTAAAGTACAAAGCCTTGTGAGTTTCTGGAATTACTTATACCACACCATGTCAATGCTTTTTTTGTAACAATGGTATACTATTGTTGCTAGATTTTTTCATTTAACGTAGTATTAGTTCACAGTTTTTGAAATTCTTGACATCAGCAATAAGCACTGGCAAAGTCATCAGCTTTTCCAACAATGAAGAGACCAAAGGTTTTAATTTCTGCTCTTAGATGCTGTACTATACACTCTAGCCTATGGTGGTACCTGGTCCCTCTGTTCCCCTTTCTCCCCACATGTACCTTAAAACTATCTCAGTTGATACCAATTTCTCCTGTAGAAATAGGAGATTTCCCTGGTGCCTTCCCTGGTGATTTGAGATCTTCATGTGAAACATCCTATGGAAGCTGAAAAAAAAAATATTCATGCCTGATAATCTGGTTATCTGGGATTTGTGGATCAGTATTTTCAAGATGCTCAGAGAGAATCTAAAAAGTCCTTCAGTAAGCTTCGGAAAGTTTCAGTGAAAGGGTCATGTACTGCTCAGAATGTCACTGCTTTTTAGATAAGTGCTTTTGAACCAAGTAAAATCAGGAAAAGTTTTTTTCAGAAGAGTTCTGAGAAAACCCAAGTAGTTAGCATGGAATGGCTTGGGTAAACTGCCCAAACCAATGCCTCTYAGCTGATTGCTTTGATAAGGTAGTTATGAAATCACATTCTGAAATCAGCTCATTGTACTTCCACCAGTGTGGGCATAACCCTTTCACCTTTTCTAGAGCCAAGCTCCTCATTCAGGAATGCAGTGGTTGGGCTATGACATCCTTTCCAAAGAATGGAAATTGATATAGGAGGGAATGTTTTTATGAACGTGGGTCATTAAGTAAACAGCTTTGCCAGATGAAACTTAGGAGTTGTGGGAGCTTCCTCTGATTCTGGTTTGATAAGGTGGTGGTTATTTTTGGGGGTGTTTTTTAGTAAACCAAAAAATTACAGAATCTGATGATAATGCTTCCATTTCTTCTTCATACTTGAAGATATAAAACATGTTCATATTTTTTCCATTTCCTTTACAAGGAATTTTTCTCCATTTTTTCCTAGTTGTTTCTGGTTCTGTTGCCTACTTTTACATACTGGCTTTCCAGCATTATAATTGGAAGCATTTATTGGCAACATTCTTAGCAAATAGTAAATGTCTATTTTATTCTTACTCTATTTAAATGCAGCTAAATTGATGCTCACTATTCGGCGCTGCTTGAATGCCTGCATCCAGAAAGAGAAACTTCATGACAGTTTGGATAAGGATGATGATGATGGTGACAATGGAAATGAAAAAGAGAACACAAGTGTAAGAAAGTTCACTTTATGCTCAATTCTGTTAAATTATTTTCAGTGGTGCTTAATTTGAGACATAGSTAGTTGATAATATGACAGAAGTCTAAAGGAAGGCCCCTGGACATTGGTTAAATTGGAAGGGGAGAACTGCCATTTTTGGGTTTTCATGTCGTGTGATAGCAGAAGTTCAAGTAGTTTGAATAAGATATAAGRAATATGAAGCATCTTTTAAATTAATAGTTGCCTAATTCCAGTACTAATTATAAATTGGTTTGGTTTTGCAGTTATATTATTTTAAAAATTACCATTGCAAGGTATGTGAAGTTACAGAGAGAGAAAGACTGAATTGTGGAGTTCATGTTCTACAGCAGCCACAATGCCTTTATAAAGTGAATAGAAGGGTTTTCAGTGTTTTTTAAAGCCTTGTATTAACTTAAATTTCTATCTGAAAATATAACATCATCTAAGCATTTGTATTTCAGGTATTGGATAATGTGTTGTCAGTRAATGATGTGGCCAGTATGGCCAGTTTGTTGGAGATAACTGTGATACTATGGAGAAGTATCTACAAAGCACTAGATCACAATGAAGATGCCAAAGATTATGCTATCAAGAAGTTTGCTTCTGTACTTCCTCAATATTTTAAAGTATTTCAGGTAAAGAAAGTCTAGATTTTCCTATATTTTCTTACTATTCTCTTCAGATGTTTTCATGTTTTATGTCTATTATCTACTATTATGGTGTTAAGTATTCTTTTTCATTGTGGCTATGAACCACAAACAACAGCAAGTTTCTTGGAATTCCACAGATAGAATTCTTAAACTGCAGTGTGTGTCTAATGAACCATTATCTAAATAGTCAGCTCAGAAAAACTTATGCAATAAATTGCTCTCCTTGTAAGGTTTTTCTAGAGCTTTATTCTTTTGAATGCTTTCAAATTTTTGGAAAACATTAAATGCAAGTGTGCCAGTGAAGAATAAATACTCTGTTACATGAGAATCCATGTTTATTTACCCATTGTGTCCCAGACTCTTCTACCACCACCACTTCTTGTCATTCAGCTGCATCTGAAGCAGCTGAGGCTTTTCACTGAATATGAGCTGGCAAGGTGCACTTGCAGCCCAGAAAGCCMAACGTGTCCTGCTGACCTGCTTGAGTCAGTCCAGGGGAGGCCACCAAGATGATCAGAGAGATGGAGCATCTCTCCTAAGGGGAAAGGCTAAAAGAATCGGGATTGTTCAGCCTGGAGAAGAGAAGGCTTAGGGGTGACCTAATTACATCCTTTCAGTGCCTGAGGGAAGCCTGCAAGAAAGACAGAGGGACATTTTGCAAGAGAGTGTAGTGACAGGAAGAGGAGGAATGGATTGAAACTGAAAGAAAGCTTTAGATTAAATATTAGGAAGAAATTCTTTATTGTGAGGGTGGTGAGACACTGGAACAAGTTGCCCAGAGRAGCTGTGGATGCCCCATCCCTGGCAGTGTTCAAGGCCCTGTTGGATGGGGCTTGGAACAACCTGATCTAGTGGGAGGTGACCCTGCCCATGGCAGGGTGGTTAGAACAAGATGATCTCTAGTGTCCCTTCCAACCCAAACCATTCAGGTTTCTGCTAATTTGAATCTACTCTCTAGTCATCTCTTGGTGCACTTATTTATTGCTTTGGTTTGATATAGACAATTAATTAAAATCAGTCATTTAAAAATTTTAAGTTTCCTTGCTTTAATTGTTTTAGTGTTTTTCTTAAGGAGGATGCTGTCATAAGAGTGGCCAATAGTGGCTGCTGCACCCGTAGTACACTTTAAAGGATTACCTGCTGGATGTGTTTTTTTCAGTTGATGGCTTTTATGCTGAAGTATCCTGAATTATGGTGGCTGTTGCACTGCAACTTTGCTTTAGATAATCAGGGAGTGAAAAGCAGTTCATTTCTGTGTAATATTCTGTAGCACCAAATGCTTTCTACCATGAAAGCATTTGGAAGTTGTCAAAGACATTCCAAATCTTTTTTGGTAGAAGCATGCCTTCTGAAAGCGTGTGGTGAACAGACAAGAGATACAGCTTTAGCAAGCAACCTKTTTGACTTTGATATTCTTACCGTGAGTAAGCAGCTTGGATCTAGGACCTGTCATCAGAGGCTTAGTTCCTAAAAGGCTACAGACTGAAGCAGCCTGTCTGTTTCCTGAAAAAGCTACAAATACATTTGAAAAGTTCTTTTAAAAATATGAGCTTTAAAAAGGGTTTTAGATCTTGGCTAAGTAGGTGACAATTTCATTTAGCTTTTTTTCATGAAGCTTGGACATAGAGATAAACCATTTTTGAAGAGTTCTTAATATAAGTTGGTTTCTCTATAACCTGGGTGAGGTTATGTTGTGGCCTGACCATGAATTATGACATGTTGTAATGAAWAATAGTGCATTAAACATTACCATTGTTATATGAGAACCCTTTTCTTTAGAGTCTTTTTACTAAGTTTGTGATGTGAATGAATATTCATTTAAAGAACTGGTCACTTGAGAGAATTCGATGGTCGTGGTTGTGCAATTAAACATTAGGCACTACTGGAAAAAAAGGTAGAGCTGCTCTTTCTTTTGCAATGATTATTAATCTAATTGAGCCATAACTATTCATGGTGATTGTTCTGGTGGTTTGTCAGAAAGCTGAACGATACAATAATCGATAATTGACCTCCAAAAATAGCAATCAGACATTTCACATTGCAGGTCACATACTGTTTTGAGCTTCTTTCAGTTCCATTTGTAGTGAAAAAAAGGAAATCCTTAATCTGAGAAAATGTAAATGTATTTTTTCAGTACTCTCTTTAGTTGTGCTTGAATGTGTGTACCTGTATGTTACTGTCATAAAGTGTAATTCTTTTATCCTAGGACGAGCGTTGCACAACTCCATTGGTTATTCTGGCATCCTTTCTTCCTCCTGCTGCTATTCCTACATTCAGGTACTGTTTTGAAATCCAAAATGAGAATGGCAAGAAATTTCTTGTTGTCTGTATTTGTTAATCTTTTACAACTTGATGTATTAGATGTCCATTTGGATAACTTAAGCTRCTATAAAACTGTGATAAGTTAGGAAAATGTGTGATGTCAGAGTCTGTCTAAGCCATTGGTGAATCTTTTGTTTGTATCATACTAATTGTTTTTCTTTGGATTTTTCTGCACTTGTGGGTGTAAAGTTAATGCATTTCTTTATCTTCTGTTTTCTTTTAAGCTGTGGTGTGATTTCCAGGCTCAGAAATATTAACAGTGGAGCTGACCAAAGCAAATATTCGACCCTGATCGACTGCCTGTGTCGCTGGGGTCAAGTGGGACACATTATGGAATTAGCCTCTGATTGGCTGTCTGACACACTCACCCCAAGAAAGGTGTGCATATGCATATGTCAGGGAATTAAGAAATTGCCAGATTGCATTAAGGCATCCTGCTTTTTTTTTTTTTTTTTTAATGCAATAAGTCTTTTTAATGCCATATTATTCTGCTTTGCAATTAGTTCTAAAGTCATTGTTGTACTGATTTTATGCTTCCTTATTTAGAGCACTAAAACACCTAGACGTCGAGTGCGTATCCACGTAACACATGAATCAAAGCCAGGCTTAGCAATTGATTACCTTGAGTATTTGTTGACTCATCCTGTCAATCGTGGTTGCCTCCTTTCTGTTCCTAAAAAGAAACTGAAGAAGCTTTTGAAAATCCTCCATGCTGCAGAGGTAGTTTTCTCCTTAYCGCGAACAGTGCTTATAAAATAAGTTCTTAACATCATATGTTGTCTGAGTCAAACTAAAGGCCTGCAAGAACCAATAAATTATATTTGTGATCCCCTCTCCCTTYGTAAAAAAGTTTTCCCTTTGATTTGTACTTCAAACAAATACTCTGAACTAGCAGTCCAGTGATTCACAATTATTTATAGATGGCAGATTTTAACCAGCTTGTCAGTTTTAGAAAAGTGTCTCAACATTTTTGTGGTCTAGTGTTGAGTGTTTTAAGGGACCTGACTTTCAGAATATATGAATAAGAAATAGTCTGAATATCAGTTATGGCGTTGCCAAATGGAAATAATTCAAGGTATCTTTGTTGCTCTTTTGGGGTTGGTGCTTTGTTGTTTTTATGATTTTTGGGTTTGTTTGGTTTTTTTAATCTTTTGTTTAAAACTGTTGGGGAAAGAAACATTTGAAAGGATTTTCTGAAAAATGTAAATGTAAACGTTGATATTTCAGAGGGTTCTTGGCTCAATTCTGAAAGGAACGGATACACATTCTGGTAGATGGACTCAAGCAACCAGCCTAAGAGCATTCAGCCTCTTTTGCAGGTTGAGTATTCATCTTCAGCACAAGGTAGGTTATAGTTTTCCAAAATAAGCTGGAGTTACAGTTTACAGTATAAGGAAATTCCAAAACAACTGGAAAGACAATTGGTAAATTTCCTTTTGGTTTCTTTTCAGTTTTCTGAAGAAGGAGAAGATTACCTCTCACTTTTGAAGGAGACAGGTGCTTGGATAGAAAGTCAAGTTTTACCTTTTGTACTAGCAAGTGATCAAGAGGATGGTATTTCAAAACACAGTGATCTTTCTGAATCAATTATCCAGGTTAGAGGATTCTTATAAATCAGCTGCTTTCCATCTGAAAAGCTGTATGTGTAGCAATTTGTGTGCAGACAAACTGCCCTGGCATTTGTGTCCTCACTTACAGTGTCCATTACCCCTGATCTTGATTTGCCCTTCAAAGAAAGTATTTRATGATATAATGTGGGTGGGGTTTTAGATAGTTCTGAATTGTTTTCTGTGGCATTCCTCTGACATATCATTTAACCCAAGGTGGATTTTAGCACTGAGCTTTCACCAGATTTTGGTGAAAGGAAAGATTTGGCTAACTTCAGTCCCAGTCAGTGTCCTTGAACAATCTAGCTCACATACAGACTGATTACAAGGTCTCTATTCTGTCTGTACCTCTGTCTCCTAATCTGTTTAGTATATAATGTCTGTGTCTCTTTARGGGAAAGCTCTTTTTGTCTGCTGGTTTTCATTTTGCTATTCAAGGCAGGTATAGATGTCATATTTTGCCTCAGTAAATGGAAAGTATCAATGCCTTTGATCTGAGCCTGAGTAAAAAAGAGAGGATTTACTGTCTTTTGAGAAACTGTTTATTGTCAGAAAGGGCAATGGAAACATTTGGAGGACTGGTTGGAATTCGTGCTTTTCAACAGTTCTGAACTGAATAACTCCAGTTAGATGCAGCTTTCAGGGCACCTTGGCTAAGATTTCATGGTTTTATTATTTTTAAGTTTTACTGAATGGTTATTTTAGGTAAAGTTTGTGTTTCATATAATTTTACATCTCTTCTAGACCTACCTGACAGTATGTAAAGATGTCATAATGGTGGGCCTGGGAAATCTCACGTTTCAAGCACGCCTTTTAGATATGGCTCTYCTGATTCTGCAAACAGGTACCCTAATTTGTACTTATAGCAACATCTTCATTTATACTTAGCTTTTGTTTCTTGTATAATCAATCTTAATCCCTAACTTTCAGAGGTTGGAGGGAACACTGGATTCATACTTTAAATAATAATTGAATGGTATGAAAATTTCAGCTAAGGGTGCTCAGAAAGTAAATAGATTTTCTACACTTGCGTATCACTATTTGATATATCTGAGTTTTATTCTAAGCTTGTACCTGATGAATATTACAACTTTTATATTGTGATATTTATCTTTTCTCTAGAGAGAGGTGGCTTTTGTGCTCCAGTGTTACTGTGTGCTCTAAAAGAAATTACTGAAGCTTCTTTAACTCAGAATACTGAGACAGATGAAGTGACAAATCTTTTCCACACTCTACAGAACGTCTTTCAGAAAATTTTAGAATGTGTGGCACATAGACTTAAGAAACAACAGGAAGAAGGGATTCAGGTATCATATTAGAGTTCAAATTGCTACCTAATGTGTAGATGAATCCATCATTTTTATGGAAATATGTTATACTTAGCCAATGTGAAGTTGTTACCTCACTATTACCTACTGTTTGAGTAGACATGGTTAAATTCTCAGTTATATTTTCTGAGTTTTCTTGTTAACAATTTTTTTTTGTCAATTTTGGTCTCATGACAGAAGAAGCAGTAAATTGCAGAACAATGCATTCTGTTGCCARTGATCCTAGACTGTGCTAGTACTTCTAGGCTGTTAATCTTATCTGCCATTAGATGAACTTTCTCAATCCAGAGCAAAAGATTTGTTTATATATATTATGATCTTGGGAGGGATCAGATTATTTATTTCTTTTAGCCTGAATGACACCAATGTCAAAATATGTATGATGTTCTAAAATTCTTGAAAATCTCACATCTTCATAGAAAAATTGACTTGTATTTTAGAGCAATACTAGATAATAGTGAAATGGGTGGATCACTGTGGGAAATTTGATGAGGCTACTTTTCAGGACTTCTGAAAAACATAGATTTCTTTTTTGTAATAGCTGTTGCTTTGTTCATTTGTCTCAAATTTATGAGTAGACTTCTGAAATGTTGCTGATTTCCTCTCTGATCCCAAGTGACCTAGCATGTCAAAAGCTTTCAAGGTGTGGTCTGCACTTTTTTACAGAGAGGCTTGCTGGTGTATTTCAGTTATACTCCAGCAATCTGAAAAAAAAGAAAAAGTGTTTTTCTTTTTGGTTTTAGTTGATTAACTCCATTCAGATGCCTCTTGGAGAATTCATCCATGCACTGCAGTCCTGGCATTCCTCAATCCCAGCAGTTCACCGGGATATACTCTCCACTCTCTTGGCTGCAATAGTTGCAGAGATAAATTGTGTGCTACAGAAGGTAAAGTTAATCCTGATCTTCTTTCTGTTTAACACTTTCTGCTTTTTAAATGTTATATTGGAATGACAGAGCTTTATTCAAAAAATTGATCTTTGTATTGCAGATGAAAATTCTGTGGTGTTGGCATGGAAAAAGCAGGAAATTTTATTTGCTATAATTTCATATTACGGTTCATCTCCCAGATTTCTGACTACAGCTGTGTAGGAACAGACTTGTCCTGATACCTTTTTCAGTATCTGCCTCTGACAGAAGAACTTAGAAATCAGGCAGTGTTAGAGTTTAACCGCATGGGTTCCGGGATATTCTCTCCATGAGCTTTTGTACTGACTCTGGCTGGGAAGGAGTCAGCTTTCCTCCTTGCAGTCCCTGTGGTTCTGTGGTTGGCATTTGTGGCTAAAACACTGTTGAGGACACACCAGCTCATTTTGGCTGTTGCTGAGCAGTGCTTGCAGAGTGTCAAGGACTTCCTGTTCCCTTTGCCCTCATTCAAAAAAAAATAAATAAAAAAAAATAAAAAAAATAAAAAAAAGAGTAAGACCATGGGTGGGTAAGAGGCTGAGAGGGGACGGAGCTGAGGCCATGGACCCAAACTGATCAAAGGCTTATTCTGCACATGTGATGTTAGGTTCAGCAAGAAGAGCTCAGGAAAAGGAGGACAAGGGCTTGTTTTAAACCTACCTCACTTCATCTCACCCGGCATTAGGGAACTTAGGAAGTGAACCACTGATGTCTGATAGATTCCCATTCCCTGTTCTTGGAGTGGTCCCAAAAGGTTCTGTAGTCCTGCTTCAAAGCAGGCTGATATCCTGCTTGGCACTGATCACTTGTGCATTCTCTGCTCCAGTTCAGAGACATTTCACATGCTGCTTTTTTTTAATTGGTTCCTTTGGTTTTTATGCTGAGGATTTCCAAATATCTGATTTGAGTTGCTTTGGAAAGTAAAGAAAGGATCTCTGATACTGAAAGGAATATACAGACACAGGCTATTTTATGTTCTGAAAGTCCAAGGAACCATTACTGTACTTGAAGGAGAAGAGTAGCATTCCCACTACATGTTTATAATGCAGGTAGTGTTAGGAGCAAATAAGATTGATAAGACTGGAAGCTTTGAAAACTTAACAAGGAAGAGCAGAGGTGCTTTAGGAGAGGCTGTACTCTTGCCGTGGGTGTTGGATGTGTGGGAAGCAGTTGCCAGAAAGTACCACAGAGCTGCTGCTGAGGTTCTGTCACAGGAGGCACTGGAACAGTCCCAGATGTTTACCTGCAGATATGAATGGATCAGCTGAGAGGCTGTGGGGTGACAGGAGCTCTTTACAGATGATGCAGAGTAAACATTTATGAGCTTGAATGTACTGCAGATTCATACTCATAGATCATGAGTGTTCATTCCAGTTACTCATCTGAGCTGGGGTTTTCCCTGCCCTTAGGTTATTGTAAAGCAAAATTCAGTTCTAACTGAATATTTGTCATGCTACTCAGAACTTTATACCAAAAAGAGCAGGTATTCAGAAAACCACTGTCACTGAAGTTATATTTAGAAATCATGTATGCACACTTCARCTTGGAGCCACAGAGGGGACTCATTTGTGTTTAATAGGCTGTGCCTTCATAAAGGGTGACCACCAGTGAAGTTAAATGAAATGTCTAGTGGGAACAACTGCAGAGAATGTTTGCCTTGGTACAAGTGCTGTTTATGAGGTTAGGTTTCAATCTTWCTAATTTAAATTAGTTTTCTTTATTTGGACACAACACAGTTGGATTAAAGCTGTTCAAAATATACTTGTAAATGTTCTAATTGTCTAAGGGATGGGTCCTGGTTAGTGTAATTATTGAAGTACATTATTCTGCATRCATATCTTTCTTGAGCTATAACGGTTGTTGACTCTTTTTCTTTTTTAGGCTTCCAGTGAAAAAGACTTGACTATACCAAAGACTGTTTCAGACCTTCCCCCTGTTTCAAGCTGTTTAATGACTGTAATTATGAAGTCAGTTAATGTTATCAGGTAAATGTTTCTATATTAATTTGTCCAAGGTTGTTACTAATATAGGACAGGTTATATGTTGTCAATAAAATTTTAATTTCTAAATTAAAATAAATTTTGAACTAGTTGCTTTCTAAATTTATCTGCACAATTTCATAATCTGYTTTTCTTGTCATACTGCCTGTAGGTATTGATTGCTGGGGTTGAGTCCATTTTTTTAACGAAGAGCGCTTCTTCTTTACAAGACTGTTAATCATGATGAGTTTTTTAATCATGCACCTGGACATGCTTCTTTCATAAGATACTTAGAAAGATGAGTCCCCTCAATACAGAGATATTAAGATGAGATAAAATATTTGCCAGAAATAGGAGGAATTCTTTAGTTGAGCATCTGCAGTGAGGTGACATTTACCTATGGCTGCATTATAGTTCCAGAATTCAAAATAGAAAGTATTTGAGTGCTAAAAGCCTCCAAAAGTGAGCTTATGTTATTTATTTTTTAAGACTTAAACCGTGGGACATTTATTTGCTGTATTTAGTGGGAGCCCAGAATATGTTCTAAAATTGTCACAACTTAATTTCATTTTGCTCACTTTGTTCATACTCAGTTTTTCTTTACATGACTGTACACACTAGACTTGTTTTAAAATTCTAAAGGGGCTTAGAAGTCTTGTCATTCTTCTGATTTACCACAACTAAYTCCTATTCTTAACTTCCTCCTCTGACAGGCTCTTAATATCCCTCTCTGCTGTGTTGAGGTGTTTTGTTCTTCTCAATACTTCTCTAATTGTAGTTGAACTTGCAAAACAAAAAAGAGCCCAGCAACAGTCTAACCCAAATCTTATTCTTCTGTGAGGCAGCAGTTCTCTGTCAAAGTGTTCTATTTTAGTGAAACAATTATTTTACATGTCTCTTTTGAAAAGAGATGCAGAAAACCAATTAATTTTTCTGAAACTTGTAGTGATCAAGGTGAATATTGTCCATTATTGATGGAGAAAACTGCAAGTTTGGACCAAATTGTTTCTGATTATTTGGGAAAAAATGTGTCTGTCTTCCAGTATTTATCTTTTTGGAGCAAAGATCTAGGAGGTAACTTCCATCTGGTTCTACTGGTGCCTCAGAATTGAGACAACTTTTCAGGCTCTTTCATAAATCTGTATTGATAGTCCATAATCAGAGTCCAGTAATAAATCATTCAGTTTCTTAGAAATCTTTGTCAAYGTCAAAGCCTTTGATGTTACAAAATCTGATGTGAGCTTCTATTCTGTGAGCTCACAGTCATGTTGCTCTGAGCTCTGCAAGATCTATTTTATTTTCAGTACTAACCAGTCACTGTCTAGCACTGAAYTTTGGTCCCCTTAGCAGTGATAATACTTGGGAGGCCTGGCAATACCTGTTCAATTGTGTGAGTATCCTTGACTTGAGTAGGGAACTATCTGTATAGGAAACAATTACTTACCTCTGAACCTTATATGTATTTTTAAATAGCTTATTGTTCTGTTTTATCTTTGCCTGCAGGCTCATGTGACCCTTTTTCAGGGGGAGGTGGGGAAAGGCATCTGCAGTGAGTCTTGTTACAGGTTAATCAAATTCCAGTGTTSCTTCATGGAGGTTAAGAGTGTGCTTAGTGACCCAAAGAATGATAACAATGAAGTCAGGACTCTGATCCGACTACTATCCAATAGCAATTTAAGAGCAATGTGAAAAGGAATCAGTGCTTGGTCACTTTAGTCCACAATGATATAATAAAACCTGTGTAATACATGAGCAACTCCATAATGCTTATTTCTGAAGCTAAAGATTTTTCATCTTTCTCCGCTCTTAGAGGCAATATTTGAATTTCTGTGCCACTGAATTGGTTCTTAACTGCGTATTTCATTTTGATATCTTAGCACAATAAAGGCTTGAAGAAAATTGAAGTCAGAACTGGCTATGTATGATGTTCAGTTTTCATAACAGATAGTAATATTGCTAAAGGTATTTTGAAATATTTTAGGGAAAGTTATTGTAACATTGCTGCTCTCAGTTTCCCCTTTAATTCTTCATCGAGCATTTAGCTTTGTGCTCTGAGGAGTATCAGGATTACGGATCTCTTCTATCTCTTTTATCTCTCTTGTTCTTTTATTTTTCTTGGATTTTGAGAATTRCTTCTGAGTTAAATTTGGGGGTTTTGCCACAAACACTAATGACCAGTTACTGTTTGCATTCTGTAATATTGACTTATTCCCTACTGCAGTTTAGTTTGTTTGCTAGACCCCATCTGTGACTCTCGTTTCATTTTTCTTAACTGGTCATACATCCCAAAACACCACTAGAGTTTTCTGGTAATATTTTCATCTCTTGCTAAAAGTGAGAAAATCTCTTAAAATACACGTTGAGTTAGTATTTTACAATTAGCTGTTGTCATGGTTCTGTTATTCTGTCCAAAGTTTCAGTAACTAAAATGTTATTTGGAAGTGTTTCAGGGTGTGTTTAGGTAAAAACGATCTTCACTGGGTTGTAATTGGAAAACCATCTATTTTAATATTTATGAGAAACACATTTAAGGTGAAAATGTTAATTAAGCATAAGTAGGTACTAGCAAACCAGTGGAGTCATAGAACATATTTTGTCAAACTTCAGTAGAAATTCAAGTTAGAAATTTCGATGCAAATTTTRTGAGTTAAATTCTAGTACAACCAGTAGTTTCTCCATGGATTGACTTTCCTAAAATATACCACAAGCTCTTTATTTCTCTTAACAGCCCCTTTTTCTGTTTGCAGGCTTTTTGTTTTCTCCCCAAGTAATTWACCATTCTGCTAACTTTGATATTCTCAGTTCTCAGAGTAGCACATMGTCTTCAGTTGCCCAGTCACCACTCCTTTGTCCTGCTACGGTGGCAGGGTAGTATAATTACAAACATGTTSCATTCTATTATGGTTTATAATATATTTTTTTCTTTTTTCCTTAGGTCAATTTTAAATGAATTAATGGAGTGCATTCTCTCTGAAGAAATTGAAGGGATTTTTAGTCTAACAGCTACTCTCTGCATTGTGATTATAATTAAAGGTCAGTCAAAACATTTTTGTCCTCTTTCCATCTTTCTTTTTATGTACTACATTGAAATACACAATATTAATCTGGGACAGTGAAAATCCAATTTAGAATCTAATCTTCCATTAAGCAATCTTTAAAGTTATTCTATTAAAATATGGAGAGAGGGATGTTTTTTTTGATAAATCATGATTGTTTGTCCAACATTTCAACTCACTTCAAATAGGTAAGCACAAAACTTCACTCCTAAAGGATATTGCACCTGCCATTCAAAGGAAACTGATAACATGCGAGTATGCTGTGACAGGAGAATCCAGCAGCACTGAAAGGTGAGTGTGCTGTGGGAAATGAGCACTAAGCTCTCCTGTCCCTKCTCTGCAATAATTGGCTCTGTTCTGTACTTACATAATACTGTTAGAGAATTCTGAGTGGTTGATTATAAGGTTTAAAATGCTGGGGGGGAAAGGGTGAGGTATTGAAYGCAGCAGAGTATTAAATTTCCTGCCCTTATATCTGCTGTGATTGCAATCTTTACATATTTAGCTTGGGTGGGGTTTTTTTCCATTTAATTTGAATGTGTTATCACTTGATCCTGTATATTGCAGGATTCAGTTCTGAAATCCAGGTCTGTTTGCAGCAGGGGTAGAACAAAGCAATAGTCTGGTTACTATTTCTAATTACTGGAAGGTTTTCTCCCACGTGTTGGCATTAGCCATATGAATCCAAACCTATGCAGACAGTAAAACTTTAACTGAATATGACAATGACTTTGAGACCTTTACACAGGTGATTTTATTTTGCTTTTTTTTGGGGGGGGGAGGGATTTCAAGTGTCATATCTGGTGTATCTTTTGTGATAAGTTTTTTGAAAGTGATTTGCTGCATTGTATTTGCAATCTCAGGCCTGTCTAAGATGGAGAATCATGATGAATGCTTTAACCTTTAGTGTATCAAACTTGCTTTAGTCTTAACATTTGTGAATGTCTGATTTCTGCCTAGTTATTGACCTGCCCATGGAATCAAAAAGTGTGCAAAGGAGATATTATAAACACAAATACAGAATGTGAAGAAAGCAGACTGTGGTTATGGACATTAATCCAAAATTAGTGATAAAGTTTGTAATACACCACAGGGGGCTGAACATGCAGAGGCCCTTGCAGTTCTTCATTCTTCAAACTGATGATCCTTACTATTCACGCAATGAATGTAGCATAGACAGATTAAAAANCCCCACAACTAAAAAGCTCCCAAAAAATCCAAAAAGCACAACTTCATTTATTCAACAGTTTCTTGCATGGCTCTCCCAGCCTGAGCACACTTGCACACTTCCCCAGGTGTGCTCTTCTGGTGGATCCCTGGCCTGAGGCACATGGTTGTCTGGCATTTTAGTGACATGACATAGACATTTGGTGACTGAGCTGTGACTCCATCAGAGGATGGAGCTCTGGGGTCCCTTCCATTACCTGAAGAAACCTGCAGAGTTCCTTGGCTGTGAACAAAATGTCCTTTAGCTGGACCCAGCATAGAGACAAAATCAAACACAAATAAACAAAACCCYGTTTTTTTCTCCATGTAAGCATTGGGTTGTCCTACTAGAATATTTTTAACAATAATAATAATTATTACCTGGGAAAAAAAAGGAGAGCGGCAGGGTATCGTGGTTCAGCTTGCACTTCTTTTAATCAAGACACTAGAAAATGCTGTGAAATTAAAGTGAATCTTAACATGATTAAATAAATAGGCACATTAAAATGAATAATTGCTGCCACTTGAGAGCACTACTGACTATAAATTTCAGTGAGAACACAGATAATTGCTTTATGAATCTATATGATTGTCTCTGCCCAGTGAACTGGGACAAATCAACCAACATGTTGGGGCAGATGAAGAGAGTAAGATGCTACACAGTGTTTTAATTTTGTGATATATGACTGGCTATCTTTGTCTAATACCAACCCAGGAGACAGCTGCAGACAAAATTCAAGAGTGAGGAATGTGAACGTGATAACGAGAAGATTTTTTGCAAGGATTAGGATTGCAATTTGATAACAAAGTTCAGAAGCTATCACACAGCTTTGCAAAATTTGGGAGAATTTGTATTTGCACAGTTATGTTGGGGATTCTTTTCCCTCAAGAAGTGCAAACTAACTGATGCTGGAAAGGCTTGGAGGAGGTTGTACAGTGATTAGGTTTTGCATGATGAATTAAGGCTGTTTGCAGCCTCACAGCTAAGACAGAATGTCAGACTAGGCTGGGTCTCTGGTGGCTTCTGACGTGCCATTTGTAGTGCTTTGCTACTTGTGTGCTAATGTACAGCTAAAATGTGATTATACATAGTCTGAAATGTGCCCTGTTATTTGTAAGCTATTTTATCATCCTACCCCACTTACCAAACACCAAATTTTAGTTATGGTATGCTGCAAGCTAGATCTCTGGTCATTAATTTGAAGACAGTCCTCTAACACACAGTGCTGTGCTGCTGCTTGCTAAAATACATTATTGGGTTTTAACTCATGCTTAATAATATTATTATTTTTTCCTTCTGAATGCATTATCTCCTAATAACTCCTCGAGGGATTATTTTATTTAATACCCAGGTATACCAGGAAATGGTGACATTCTTTAATTTCCCAAGAGACTTGGCATTCTGTGCCAGTGTCTTAACTTCAGACTTAGGAGTAATCTATTACATATTAGCAATGAAAGAAAAAAGTGAGAAAGCTGTCTGGYGTGGTAATTAAACTGATGCACTTATACAAGGAATTGTTGCACTAATTCAGAAGCAAAACTTTTCACTGTAATTTACTCTTTGCTCTTCAGCTGAGCTAGTGGTTTCAGATGGTYCTGTGGGTCTATTAATTTTAAAATGCTGTTCAGTGCATTTAAAAATTGTGGACAACATTCTGAATATTGAGAGAATTTCCTCAAGAGTAATGGCGCACATATTAGTTTAGTTTATAAAATGCAAATATTTATGCTTAACAAAAAATGCAGATAAAGCTGTCAATGCAATCATTTAGAGGCTAGAGAAAAATGTCCCATGCTGTGTAAAACCTAATGTGCTATAGGATAATAACTTTTATTTATTACTGTGTATTTACTTTAATTASCATTTTGATATATGAGTATTAGAATTTAAATTTAGCTAATGGCTGTGCTGAAAGATATTTCTTTATCATTTAGCTAGCTCCCAAATTCTTAATTGCACTCTCATTGCATCTGTAAATAATGGCTCTTGAATTGTTTTGGCATATAGGTCTGGGTATGATTTCTCTGCCACCCATCTGTAAGTTCCCTAGAAATGTACTTGATAAAACGGACTTAAACTTATCTGGGAGGTGCACAGTTATCCTGAATCGTGGCTTTTGTCCAATGTGCCAATGGTCCCACATTACAAATCTATTGTTTCATTACTGTAACAGAAGAAAATTTMTACAAAGCAGCATTGTGCCTAAACCCACAGAACTTAACTAATTTTCCTAATTCTATAGAACCTTATAGTACTATTTTACTTTGACACTGGAGCTTCATCCTGGCTCAAAGGCTGCAGCACTGGAGAGAGGAGCATGCAATTAGAGATGAGAGTCAGAATGGGACTCAGAGGAGTGTGAGGGCAGCTGAAGGAGGCAGCTGCTAATAAGGATAAGAAAAAAACTTCAGGCTTGGAAAAAAGTTGCCACAGGTGAGGATAAAAATTATCAAGGCTGAAGAGTGAAGGAGAAATGAAGAAAGTAAAAGAATAAAAARTGGTTTTAGAACGCATTATCTGTAAAGGATATCACTGTGTTTGAAAAAAGGAGTGACAATGCTGCGCAGAAAACGAGTGGGTTCTTAAACTACATGATAAAATTTTAGAAAATGTGATTGAATTGACACTGTAATTTAAACTGGCTTGTTGTTGTATTCTATAGACAGAGATGATCAACAGAAAAATGGAAAAGCTGAAAGAAAAAGAATCCAGCAATTTCAAATGTAATTTGTGAAGGCATTTTTAATACCTAAACTAATATGGACTAACTGGTCAAAGAAATCATGTGGTAGCTGTACTCTGAGAATCAAATAGTTGAGGATTGATTTGGCATTTAGCATTTCTAATTCTATTATGCATTGTTTTATACCATTTCAGATTCCTGTGTGAATCATCTCTGAAAATTTTGGATGAGTTTTTGAATTCTTGACCACGCAGAAGTTTTGTTGTGAAAATTGAAGGCAGATGTATYGCTTTTTACAGAACTTACTTTGTAAATTTGTGAATTGTTTAAGGTTTTCTGTTATTCTGTACATTTAAAGCAAGCAAAATGTATAAAAGTGTRTATAGAAATTATGTAATAGTAAAGATTTTTCAACAGCTACAAAGGGGTTATTCTGTATAACTTGGGAGGAGTGTAAAATCAGTGGTTTTGTATCTTTGTTTTTGTAAAACAAATAATAATTGTATCATAGTCTCAGAAACATCTGAGTTCACACATAACCTCAGTCCCTGGGAAGACTAAAACATATTCCTAGGGGTCATGGAATTATTTTAAGACATGTGAGGGACAAATTGGTGATTGGGAATAGGCATAGTGGTTTTACCCAGGGTAAACTCTGCCTACCCTGCCTGATTTCCCTCCGCTTTGTAGAAGAGAGAGCAGAGAATGTCCTGTTCCCTGTCATTGGCAAAGACTTTTACACAGTCTTATACAGTATCCTTTCAGCCAAATTGGAGAGAGAGATGGGCTGGATGGGTAGACTTGGAAGGTGAGTGGGAAAGTGTCTGTACCATGAGACTGGAAGAATTATCTGCTATGGGGTGAGATTGGCAGCTGTGGCTGTGCCCTGCTGCCAGCGCTGGTTGGTGACAGGGTRAGTGGCTGCCTTGGACTGATGGCAGATTACACCAGCTGGGAGCCATGGCTGACACTCAGGGGCATCTCCTGATGCTCAGCAAAGACCTGCTCCTGAAGGACAAATCCTGCACTATCCATGGAGCAACCTGCACAAGGGCAGCTTCTTGCTGCCTCCTCCTGCCTGCAGGACGGTAAAGGAAAGACTTCCCTTGGAGGGGCACATGGAGGAGAATATGAGGCAACAGAAACAACTTGCAGCAAGACAATTTCTTGTTGGACATGAAAAACAATCGTTATGAGAGTGAATTGAACCTGGAAATGGAACTGGAATAGGCTGCTCAGAGAGGCTGTGGAATACCCATCCTTGGAGATGTGCAAGACTTGGCTGACAAGGAGGGCTCTGACCATCCATCATGTCATAGCTTTGGAGTTACCCCTGCTGTGCTAGGAATCGGACCAGATTCTCCTCTGAGCTTCCTCATAACTTGGATATTCAGGTGATTCAGTATCCAGTACAGTGGGGGGAAATGGTTTAACTATTAACCATAGACTTGATTAATATCTAAATTGTTTTATATTTAGGTATTTTTAAAAATTATTGCTATTTTTGTAAGTTAATACAAATAATGCAGGTAATGCAGGCATCTAAGCCACTTATTTCATTTTCTTCATGCAACCAGATGCTCTTCCAAGACTAAAAGAATGCTGATTCCACAATATTATTTTGCCTTAATGGAGATTCCTGTAACTTACCTGTCTGAGCTCATGGTATTGTTCAGGCCCAGCCAGCAACCGGGCACCACCCAGCTGCTCCCTTACTGCCTCCACTCCTTCTGCCGCAAGGGCAGGACTGGAAGGGTAAAAGTCAAAAAGAAACTGTTTAATAATTAAGGAAAAATAATAAAACTTATTCAAATTGTAAGGAAAATAGGAAAAAGGAGAGGGAAATAAAGCCACCCAGCCAGTCCCGGAGTGGTGTCCCCCACAATCTGCCCCCCAGTTCATTGCTGAGCATGCTGTCATATGGTGTGAGGAATCCCTTTGGTCACTTGGGGTCTCCTGTCCCAGCACTGTCTCCTCTGTACTTGYGGTGCACTCCCAGCCTCCTTAGGGATGAGGTGAAAAGCAGAGAGGCCATGATGCTGTGTAAGCCCTGTTCAGTGATACCTAAAATATCCCTGTGTTATCAGCACTGTCTCCAGAACAAATCCAAAATGCAGCCCCATGCCAGCTCCTGTGGAGGAGTTTATCTCAGCCAGAAGTACAGCTCCTAATGCTTTCCTTTTGTCTGGTTTAGGAGATTTAATAGGAATCTGTAGAAAATGATTCAGCCATAGACCAAAGTCACATCCTCCAGTTTAGACCTGGAGGCCTGGACATATAGCACTTAGTTATCTGCAATTAGGTGAAAAGGTTCTTGGGGTGGGCCTGTGCAAATGGCTGTTGCATCTCCAGTGTTGCTGAGTGGCACTGACACAGAAGTTTACCAATCTGGCCAAATTAAGACAGACTCTTCATTCTTGATTAAGATTTGTGCGAAGCTGTACCTCCCATCTGTAAATCAGTATCATCTGCTGTGCTGGTTTTCCTACTGTGATAAGAGACTAAGATTTTTTTARGTATATGCTCTGTGCGATGAACTGCCTTCATCCTGCTTTATATCAGATCACTACCTGACTTTGGTACACAAAACTTCCCTACTGGATAAAGCTGCTTTAGCTGGAATGTTCATATTTAAAAGCAATGCAGTTGTTAATAAACAACTGGCAAGCTTTGCAAAAGGGTAGTCTGTATGTGCATGGGTTCATGAGTTCCAGATTTAGCTCATCCACAACAGTGGCATGACCAAAGGGAACTAATGCTGCCCAGCAGGTAGCTGCAGATCTGCCAACTGTTTATCTATCAACATCGTCATAAAARCTGTGTTCTTTGGCCTTCATTCTTCTACATCTGTTAACAGGCAGGTGTTCCRGTAATGACCTTTTAAATCTTCTGATTATACAAATTACTCAATGAGTAKGTAAATAAGTTTCTTTTTTCTGCTGCTCAGTCTCTCAGTATTTGCTCATATCATTAGATTAGAAAAGAATTCAAATTTACTGCCTTGTTTCTCCTCAGTGTATAATTTTGCTTTTTTCAGTTTTCATGGAATTCACGTACAGATGCAATACTCTTGCGCCTGAAAGAAATAAAGGTCGTTCCATTAACATGAGAAATATGCGGATTACTTTGGAAGAAGTCAGAGGTGATATTGGTAGGAAGGGTAAAAAATTTGAAGATAAACTTTTGTCTTCCTGGTGGCTGGTACTCAAGTGGTTCTCAAGAGTGTTGAAATAATTTYCTGTTTATCCTGCAGCTGGTGAACATATTTCATCTCAATTTCTAGTCCAGCTCTACTAAACTGCTCTGCCATGAAAAAACATTGGCTTTCTGCAACACAAATAATGGTGTTATTGGGATTCCTTGAGCCAAGGTCTGTCAGGGTTTTCTCCTTAGGCCTTTGTGGCAAATTTCATGAGAATACCAGAGGAGTTCTATGTTTTACTTGCTGGTCTCATTGCAAGCTTTAGTCCTGTAAAATTTTAAATATATAGTTTCCTTCTGTTTGGATGATACAAATAAATAGGACGTTTCTTAAGCTATTATCTTCTGTAAACTTGCAAAACAGATTTGTTTCATCTTATTAATCAAAAGTTCTGTTGGGGAAGAAGTGGTACTTTTTGGGTATATTTGAAAACTTTCCATAATCTTAAGATAGGCCTTTTGATATCTGTTCAACTTTTTCAAGAAGTTGACCTGATTTTGTGTAATAAAATTGCTTGAAAAATGAGTAAGAAAACACTAGAAAAATACTCCTTTGGGCAGTTGGCACTGGCAGGTGCTGGTGATGAAGAGCTCCCTGCAGAATAARTATTCTGGTCACAGTTGTAGCTGTGAGTGGCATGTCTGGAACTCTTCCCTTTGTGCATAYACATTCAGGATCAATAATACTGAAGAAAGCATTAACTATATAGTATTTTCAGTAATTATCGTTGTTTGTAAAGATTCAGGTCCTTTTTGTGATGACAATGTTCATTTGCTTTGTTGTTTGGATGGGAAACAAAGCCCAGCATCTGCCACCTATCACAGCTTCAACTTGTGAGCTGAGGAAAAGCCAGGAAAAATGCTCAAGCTTCTTAGCAAATAAATGTCTTCAGGTATGGATCCAAGCACACAAAACTCCAGATTTGCCAAGGAAATTTAAAAAATCCACCTTGTGCCTGCTGTTTACTCTCCATGAGAGCTGCAACTCACTTTACATTTAAACTCCCGTGTGCTGCTCCTTTCTAGTGCTTTGGGGTCTTCTGACTTACAGAAGGAAATGGGAGAGAGTAATTTTGACAAAATCTTTCACCTCCCTTGAGAGATGCATGGTGAAGGACACACAGCGAAGGATAATGACTGAAATGTGAAACCATGACACACAGCAGTGAACTTTCCATATTTGCTGATCTGCTCCAGTGTCTTGCAAACCAAGAGCGGTGCATTGTGTCCAGCTGTGCCTGTGCCTGGAGCCCCTGCCGTGGCAGCTGCCCATWTCTGAGAGAAGAGCTGGCTTAGTGCTGGCACCTTGACAAGCAGCTGGCCAAGCAGCTTTCAGGAACAGCTGCAGAACATTCCATGGGTAGCCAGCAGTTCTCCAGGTTCATTAAGCCCTTGCAAATAGGCACAGGTCTTGCCTAATCTGCTTCAGGTAAGAATTCTTGATCCTGGCCTCTGTGGCTGCCTGTCTGAGCATGACCTGAGGCTAAGCCCCAGGCTTCAAACAGTTGTATAATTTCAGCTTTCATTTACTCAGTAATCACTGGGTTTTTTTACTCAGGTTATTCAGCATAGATGTGTTCTTGGTCTTTTCTAATCAGAGTCCCTCATCTCTCTCCAGTTCCTCATCATGGTTCTAGCAAAATTGCAGAAATTATATGCTGTAGCACTGAGAAAACTTTAGCAGTGGAAATCCATTCTCTACCTGTCAGTATCTTTTAAAACAGTGTGGCTGTAGGAGTTCTGTTACTTTTATTTTCTTTACTGCTCATGACTCTAGGAAGTATAAACTGTTACCAGGCCTTTYCTCTCGTGTCAGTCTTTTTAACCAGAGAACCACCTTGTTCTTAATAACGTGACTTGGTTCTCAAACACGACAATTAATTCATGGCATTTACGTTACTTGACGCCACTTTACTAGATTCTTCCTATGTAAAATTCTATTTTGTTTTATACCCTATCAACTTGTCCCAGTTTCAAATATGTGTTCAAACTTCATTAGTTTATACTTACTTGTTGTGCTGTCATTAAAATATTAAGTCAGATGCTGTTCCAAAACAGCAGTTAGTAATTACTTTTCAGCCTAATCTCGTTCCCTCTTCCATTCAGTTGGTTCCTTACGCATCTTACTACACCTACAATAAATCTTGTCTTGGCTTAATACATTTTTATTATGCTGCAGTAGCAGATGTTCTGTTGTAAAGCCTTACATTTTAAACAGGTACTTTTTAGCAGTTCTTCCTGGAAAGGCACATGAATCCTGTGTGGCCACATGCCCACATCAAACACATGGAGGATAGAGCCAGCCCAGCCTCCTTTTGAGTTCTTTACAGTGTGCAGTGGTGTGTGCTTCCTGCCTTTTGGGGTAATTATTAACCACTTAGATAAACTGTGTGTGTTAGCACAACTTTCATCTGAATAAAGAATATTGATTTGGCTTTTTTTTCTTTTATTCCTACTGTAACCATCCTCACTTACCCACTGCTTAAGATGGTACCTGAGCACCAGCTTCATAGTGAGAAATTCAGGCGTCATGCACGGATCTTTCTGAAATCTTGCCATGGTCATTAAAAATAGGTGTTTGCAACTTTATTTTCTCACAACAACATCTAAAGGGAAAAAAACAGCATTGGTAAGAGCCTACAAATTCAATTAGACCAGTCTAGGACAGTACTTAGAAACAAAATAAAACCAAAACAGAACCCAAAGTAACTCTACCTCCTGCTCTAGTTCTATTTAAGGACAGTGTTAATGTCCTGTGTTGAAGGAAAAGCTCCTGTATAGGCTGATTTTACTCATCACACTGCCAAAAACTACGTCCTTTCTTACACCATCCTCAATGGTTGGACACTACATACCCAGACATAGGAGAAAGAAAAGGCTTTTACTCAGCATTTTCTCAGTTCTGCACAAAGAGAAGTTCCAAGGCTTGTCCTGCATTTAAAAGTGGTCCTTTATTAAATAGGATCATCCTTCCTGACAAAAATAGTTGCCTTTTTCTCATTTTCTGTTCCCAGGTTCCCTCTCATGGGTTGCTCTCTTGGTCTGCAGGACACTTGTTTTCATGAGGCTGTCCCCACATGTTGTGTAAAACACTTGTTTGCCAGTTCTTGAGCTGGTCACTGGACAGAGCAGATGAGTTTGCCTTGTGTACAAGAGCTCCTGGGGAATGTGCAATGACCACAATAATCTCTAATCAAACTCAAGGGCAGTAGCAAAAATGTCTGAGATGGACACTGCATGGAATGCTCTATGTCCCAAGAATCTGATTTTTAAATGTAAGAAGTTAAAGGTGGATTTACTATCGTCCAGGTCAGATTTTTTTCCTTTTGTAGGTGTCTYCTATTGTCAGAATTTTAGAAGTTAAGATTATGCTAGGGCTCAAAAAGAATGTAAAACCAGTCCATCTGCAATGAAATTGAGAACTGTTTGATTGAAGAAAGAGATCAAGGGATCTCATTACAGCCTCCTGGTTCTCTGATTTGATCTACACTGGAATTGACAGCAAACTTTGGCTCCTAAGCCATCCATCAGAGGTCAGCCAGGCTCTGAGGGATTCTTATCTTCCCGGCTGAGATCACAGAGCCTTAAACTGCCTGAGTAGCACATAAAGATCAGGGAACCTAGCCTGCAGTTTTTAATTTATCAGTGGATCATGATGCATTGATTGAATGCTTAAAAGCAAGCCTGTTTCAGTGTGATCTAATATTAGAAAGCACTCTGCTATCTGATGAGAGGCTCTCCAGGGCAATTAGCACATCTGAACAGGTGTGATGCTTTTGACTGGAAATAAATTGACTTCGTGGAAAAAAATACATATGGAACCAGCTTTTTCTGTTTGGTTGGTTGTTTTTTTTTTTGTTTTTTTTTTTTTTTTTGTTGGTTTGTTTGTTTTGTATTTTTTTTTTTATTTATAGTGAGAGGGAAGCAAAGAATTCTGTTTTCACAAACCTGCTGTGAAGACCATCTTCATCCTCTTGGCTCTCAACCTTCCTGTTGCAGTTCCAGTTTAGGACAGCTCTTCTATCTCTAATTTTATTCATCTGCTAATGAAAGAAAATGCAAGTTGCAAGTTTATTTTTTTTCCTAGCTTTTTTTTCTAATTGTATTTAATGTGATTCTTGCCAGTAGAATTTTATGTCTTTACCACTTTTTCACCATTTTATTCCTTTTTTCATTGGCAATACAGGAGATGAAATGATAAAATAATAAGTATCAACCACACACCTGAGAACAAGAACCTTGTTCATCTATATGTGTGCCTCTTCATCATATCCAGTAGAAGCTCTATTATACAGAGCAGAAAAATTATTGGGAAATGCCCAGCCTAGGAGGGAGATTCTCTTGAGAAGTAAAGTAGGTGTTTTTGTTTGGTTTTTGATGCTTCATTGGAACACTGAAGTACAACAGAGAGCAGCAGGARGGCTTCTAAAGTAGTGAATCAGAACAGAAGAAGAGCAGTCTCCTATTACTCAACTTTTAATARTTTCTCCAAAACCTATGATTGTTCTCAACACAATCTAGTACTTGCAGAGACAGATAATATAATTTCAGTGTAGTCCAAACAATGTTCCTCTCCTCAGCTGTCATTACCATGAACTTTCCCTTTTTTTTCTGATCACAGCATATCCTCATAAAGTGACCTTCCTTTAAAAGAAACACAATGCTTGGGCAATGACCCAAGCAGTCTTGTACTCTGAGATACCAGAATGTCTTCAGCAAGACTTTCTAATTTTTATACTGGAAATTATGTGCTTAATTTATTTTTTATTTATTTCTTTTTATTCAAAGTAACCCATGTCAATAAGAATTGTTATAAATTTGTTATAATTGTTATAAAGGATCTGAGCTCAGTTGCTCCATTCTTAGTTGCTATCAAACGTATTGTTCAATTCTAGATTTCCTCACAGAGTACCARGATGAAAATATCCTCAAGGATGCTCCAAGTTTATGGTCACACCACAGCTTTGGCAAATATTCTGACCTCTGGGTAACTACCAGGTTTGCTTCTGTGTTTTGCAGTTAGCACGACAACATTTCTTGGATAGTACTTAATGAACTTACCCCCAGCACAGGTTGTTTTCAGCACCAGGCAGCCAAAGTGCAAGAGAGATGCTGGAGGAAATAATGGAGAGAAGCACAGGTGACTTCTTGGCAGTTTGCTGTCCCACACTTCCTCTCACCATCACAGCAAGGGGCTGGAAAATGCAAGAATCTTTGTTCTTTGTGAAACCAGATCCTCCTTTGTATGTTTTCAGGATGAGAGGAATGGCCTCAAGCTCTGCCAGGTGAGGTTTAGATTGGATATGAAAATCAGTTTCTTCCCTGAAAAGGTGGTCAAGCATTAGAATAGGCTGTCCAGGGAAGTGATGAAATTGCCATCCCTGAAAGCACTCAAAAGATGTGTGGATATGTCACTTGGAAATATGGTTTAGTCGTGAACACAGTGGTGCTAACAGTCAAATTAATTGATCTTGGAGGTCTTTTTCAACCTTAAAGATTCCATGATTCTTTGAAATATATAAAAACATGGTTTAAGAATTAAACCACGGTTTAATAAAAACATGGTTTAAGAGCATTAGAGCTGAAAAGTCAGGCACTCAAAATCAAGTGATATCAAAATGAAGATGTGCACAGCTTTAATCTCTCATGTGATTGTGTCAAACATTGTATCTTTAATCACATTAAGAGCAGTTACTTATTGCACACAAACTATTCCTGTACCTGCTCTGTGGATCATGCAAACCCCTTGCTGGTGACAGCACAGCAAATGGTGAGTGCCTTTTCCCCCTTGTGGCTCACCACACAGCTCCACAYTGAGCGTGCTGCCTGCTGCTYATACCCTGCTCCTTCTGCAATAGCRTTACTATGGCACTACTCRCTGCAGTCCCAGAATTTCMMAGTGATTCATGTCTCTTTCCAGCTCCCTGTAGGTTTACTTATCACCATCTCACAAATGCACSTTGACACTAAGGTAAAAGATTTCCATGGATTTTGTGAACTCTGTATKTCAGATTGTAACACTTGTTGCCTTAAGGCACCCATCTCCAGCTGTGGGTGCTGAGCACTTGAACCAGGCTGCAGGTTCCCCAATCAGGCACAGCAAGTGAGGGACACGTAACCAGAACCTCCCCAGCAGATTTAATTAACTACAGGCCAATTCTTTCAGAATGACAAAGAGCAGTAATCTCATTCATCCCTTAATTGGGCACAAGAGAAGTAGGTATCCCAGGAGATTAGTTACTGGTTATAAAATCCGTTCACCAAGTATCAAGTCTTACAGATTAGCAAAGCTGGATGAAAATATAATTTTTAAACCATTTCTGAGATCCCATTAAAAGAACCTAATTAATTAAAAAAAATTGGCTCCCTATTGACATTTCAAATCAATTTTCATCAATGGTAACAAATCTAATTATTCATTGCACACCTAAGGATTTCAAAATGGTTTTGAAGACGAAGAACCTATTATCAAAAAACATTTACAGTTGTCTAATCCTTTCATCTGGACATCCCATCATGGTGTGCTCAGACAGCAAGTTTTTGAGCTGCACTGGGAACTCTAAATGCCCATGAAAATCAGCAGTAATTCAAGTGGTTTTGATTTTGAAATTGGTCTCCAGTGACTGCAAARCAGGCAAGTCACAGTTCAGCCTGGTTTGAACTGAGACGATGGTGGGTATTAGCAAGAAATACAGCCTTTCTCAGTCAAAAGGGACCAGCTCTAGAGCACATCAKTCACCTGTACTTGTTCTCACAGAGTCCATCCCTCTCCCAAGGAAACCCAAATTCCCTYTTATAGCTTGACACCAGATATAAAGATGTCAGAATTGCCTCAGAGTTGGATTCATCAGTTACTGTATCCCTGCCTTGAGACACCAGGGGTCTCTTCATCACAGGTTCTGGACATCCACACTGTTRCTTGCTTCATTCCACCTTTGCCTTCTCTTCCAACAACTTCACACCAAACACAGCTTCAGCTTCAGCTGTTTCCTGTAGGTAACAGGAATAAGTGGTATTTAAACAAGTCAGCTAGAATTTTAGATTAATATTAAACAAATTTGGGTTCAATCCAGACCTGCAAATGCCTGCATTAACAGAAGCTGCTCTCTCCAGCATCCTTAACAAACCAGCAGGAGACATTATGGAAATTTTCCTCACACATACACACCAAAGTGGCTGGTCTGGTACCAAGGCTTCCTGCATGCTTAGAAGTCAGCCCTGAGCACACATCTACAGAGATGTTTAGTTCATCAGTTAATGTAAGTCATATCTCCTGCTTTTCTCACTGGTAWTTTTTTCTAGCTGAATTTCGTCTCTTAGGCCTTGAACATTCCACTTTAGGCTCCTTTCCAGCAACACATAAAAACCATTATCATTCAGCTACAGCACAGGGAATAAAAGATTGGCTCACAGCTTAGCAGTCATAACTAAAATAAACCTAGTTATTTTTTTTTTGGGTTTTTTTTTAATCTATCAGTTGTTCTTGCAGAGTTCTCTRGGATTTTTCCTTCTGGCTCTCTATTGAACTCCTGTTCCTCAGTGATGCTGAAATATCTAGAGTAAAACTTTTAATGTGCACCAAAGACATCTAATAGAATTTTGGAAATAAGAAAAAAGGTTTTAAAATAGCTGAGAACAGCCAGACAACATCATTTTTAGATACAACTGAATTGCTATGCTAAAAATTYGATCATACCACTGTCTTCCATCCAGCAGTCTGTTATCTTCTAGACCCTGCAAATATTTATTTTCATGCTAAAATGAATTCTGAACGAGTTCCTTTAAAAATTCCAAAGGCTCTGCTAGTTTTRTAAACATTAAATGAAAAATATTAAAAACTGGTAATTTCTGTATTGAATGCTAAAATCCCTTCAAATATTTTTAGTTGYATTGCGAAATATTCAACAATTGAAAAAGAAAGACCACAACCACTGCTAATGTGACCTTGGACTATACCTTTTGACACYGCTTAAAGGTGTTTTTTGCCTTTAGAAACTTTCTACTCCTTTGTCCTAAAACTTTGTCCCTGAATTCAGAATACAACCAACAAACTGAAATTTAAGTGAGTATTTGTACTAACAAGGAGACAGTGGTATGACTTTATTTCTCAGTAATCCAGGCTTCTCCAGAGCTTCTCATCCTTTATACACTCTCGGTGTCTCAGGCACTGGATGGCTTTGCAGACATATTGCTTATCACTATTGCAAATAGTGATTCCATCTTAATAATAATAATAATAATAATAATAATAATAATAATAATAATAATAATAATAATGTAATTCCTTCTTAATTGCTTTAAAATATTAACTATTTTAGTTCTGCATTTTAAAAAGCATATGGAATAAATGATAAACTTTTTCTAATTGAAAGGCTCAAATATACAGAGCTATATAACCACACCTTTACTTTTTCAACATACTGGAGTAAATGAAGGTACTTGTTAAGGGCATAGTACAAAATTTCTATTGAACTTTCTTCATRGTTTTTAATACTAAGGGCTATTAAAGCATCTGCAATACAGTTGCAATAGCCCCCTCAGATAATTTGAATATAAATCTTGAGCCTTYAAACTTTCCATCAACAGTAGTGAACAAATGTAACTAAAATATGCCAGGATATAAATGTGTGAACACTTCTGCAGTCACTGTTCGAGTATCTCTGCAAGATCACCCTGAAGAATATCCAGTGCTTTGTCAGCTGCCAGAGCAGGGTTTGTGACTGCTTACACCAACGCCTGCAAAGTGGCAATTGGTGCTGCTCCTCTGGTAACCATGGCACTCCAAGGRGTGGCTCTAGAGATGATTTTTCCAGACTCATTTTTCACAGCCTTGTGAAAGAAGTCCTCAAATCACACTCAAGGTGCAGGAGGATTACTGCTGCTCAAGCAGCTCTTTCTGCCATCAGAAAAGTGTGGTGAAGGTTACAGGTGCATCAGRGCCTTCAAAATCTCCCTTTGTGTCTGTAGATGCATCTACAGGCTTTGAATATTTTACCTACATCCTCTCAAGCCAGAATATGTAAATAATAAAATAGTACAAATTCTGTCTTGTCTGGACACAGATATAGCACAAGCTTCTCTATCTCCTTCTTTCTTCTTTCACCCTTAACCCCCCAATACATCTTAAAGCTCTTCCAAGATATCTAGRTTACTGAATCTGAGACAAACTGCCTGATAGGTATTGTTCCCTGTGGACTTTGGGCCCATTAGCAGGACAAATGATCTGCAATTAATGTGCTCAGAAGCCTTGATTTGGGCGGGAGGGAAAGATGGAGGGTACAGGGGGATGAGAGGAAGAAAGAAAATGAAGCAGGTAATTTTAATGCTTCTTTTTTTCTCTGAGGGCTTGTTTGTCTGTGCAGGTAGAGTGTGTTTAGCATAGCCGGAACTGACCTTTTGTTCAGGCTCTTCTTTATACTTGCATACACTGACAAATAGCTTTGTGAACCTTARATGAAACACAGTTACAATTTCTACAATCACACAGGTGTACCTATGCTTATAAATATAATTCCCATTTGTAATTAAACAGACCTGCAAAGGCTTTCAAACATGACTTCAGTAAGAAAATACACAGTAAAACTYAGATGWTACCTTTGCATTGTAAGTTCTACTTAGCTTCTAACTATCCCATATTATTTAAAGCCTGTTTAAAACCTTTTATTCAGATTTCACTTATTTATAAATTGATAAGTAATAACAGTATCTTCCCTTTGTGTATCTTTATGCTTAACTTATTCTCTGGAAATGTTCCACTTTAACTGAATCCTGTGTTTATCTTCTGTTTTACATCCAATCAGTGTTTGGTTCCTGTAATTTTGGTACTTTTTGTACTTAACATCTCAAAAAAATTCTACCATTAGCCCAATTCCCAGCTGATTAATTCACTACTCCTTACATTTCATTCTAAACAGTATTAAAGCAACAAAATAAATCCTATGATTATCTTGCCTCTTCCATGCCAAACTACTACCTACAAGGTCTTTTCTAGCAGGGCTGTTTGCTTTTAATATGATCTTGAGTGGCCCAGGGAAATTGACAGAGGGGCTGACATGAATATCCAGTGGTTAGTTCATGTCTTTGAATAAACCAGAGCAAAACTTTGAACTTATAAAATCTCAGGCCATGCAGGTGTCCTGGCTACCGGGCTAATTAGCCATCCTGGGATCATTTCTGGCCCCTCATGGATCGTTTTTCTTAGCCCTTACTCATGGATTTTTGATTAAAACATGTATATTTCTCATTAAAAACCTTAGTCAGACAACACAGCATTTTCAAACAGAAAAATGTTCCCTTGAAAACCTGCTGTTCAGCTGCGGTTACCATGGATAAGGATGTAAATCTTTCATATGCATAAAATCATATAGATTATCCAGCTTTCCTTTTATTTTGCCTAGCATGTTTTTCACATCTAAATGGGTATCATAAAAAACTTGGCTCCAGTAATTAAGGACATGCTAAACCTCAATGTGCTGAAATTTTCAGTTCTATAATTTCCAATGTCATTTTTTCATGAAGCCTCACACTCACCTCCAGACACATTAGCAAGGGAGAGCTGACATTCTACCCTCTCAGCCACCACTCAATATCCTTAGAATCCCTTACAAAAAAAGATTTAAATATGCCCTTACAGAAATAATTTGCTGATACMTTTTTTTGCAAAGTTATCAAGTCCTACAGTTCTGTTTGAGTCCCACAACATCCCTGATTTCCGAAATGGAGTAATTTCTCTAGTCTTTCTAGAAATTTTCACAAATGACTTGCATATTTAGGATTTCTTTTTCCACAGTTCAGAAACTYATTGAAAACATGACAAGAAAAACCACAAGCTAAACAACCTCATGAGGCTGGTAGACCTAAACATGGATGCTTTCAATTGTACAAACTATTRAAAACCTTGGCACTGAAAATTGTCTTGATAAAATGACTGTGAACCAGCAAGTAACCTGCATGAGACATGTTATTTACACCGTGATACAGTTTTTCATCTAATTTGCACACAGACTCAAGTCTTGCAGTTTTTACACTTCATTAACAAAATTCATTATACCTAATACTCATTACTTCAATCTGTCTGCTCCTGGGGCTTTAAGATAGATCTGTGTATCTTTGTTAGGTGATGCCTGCTATAAAACTGTAAAATACAGCCAAGTAGGGAATGCCTTGCACTCTCCAGTCCTGAGAATTGTTACTTGAGTTATCTCCAAATGCCTAATTCACCTACTGATTGACTCTTTATTCTTTCCTTGACACCTGACTCCTATCTTTAGTAAATTTGTATATTCAAGGTTTCTTCCTGTCTTYGATGAATGCCCTTTCTCTCCTGATTTTTCGCATAGCTTCAAATGCTTTTGAACAAATGTCGTTATTTTGTTAATCCTCTGCACAGAGTGGCTATGAGAATTTTAATTTCCTTTTAAAATCTGCATAGTATTTGATCATAAATTCACAGGAATATGCAAATCATTCTTTGCAGAGCTGCACTGACTTCCAGTAATATCACTGCTATTTTATATTTTGACGTACAACTTGTTCTCTCGCTGTGCCTGCCATTTGCTCCTTTCTTACCTTCAGTTGTTTTGCAGTTCTCTGCTAATTCTGATGACCTTTTTCTATGTTCCCACTACTAGCTTTTAAAGCCAGATGGTTTGCATAACCCATGAGAATATACTAATTTATGTTTCAGCACTTTCATTTCTCATCTTGTCCTTTCTACAGAATGCTTTTCCCTCCTTTTTTTGTTTCTCCCCTTTTAGTGCTCAGATTTCTCTCAGTGTCGYCAAAATTGATTTTTCTGAAGGATCTTTTGGCTTAGTGAAACCACTCCCTTGCAAGACATAAACAGTTGTGTAACAGAACTCAAGAACAAAATYAAACACAAACAGAAATGTTTGAAAAGACCATCCAGTATCAATAGATTTKTCTGAAATTTCTGTTTTCTGAATGAAGTATTGCCCTTTTTTGCATCTGAGTCACCAACCTGAACCACAAAGGAAAGGAGGTGACTTTGCACCAGTTCTACAAGCAATGATTTTTTTTTCCCCAGCACAGAGGTTCAGGCTTTTCCCACACAGTAAAACTGAGAGAATAAGAGTTGTCTGCAGCTGTCTGTAAGTGCCCCTTGTTCCTACCGCGAGCTCCCATCCTTCCCCAAGTCTTGGAAGAGAGCAAGAACAAAGGTCTCTGCTCTTCCAGGGTTAGTATGTTCTGTGGACACTTGTATTTACTTTTCTGCTCGGTGGCAAAGCCACTTCATGTACTACAATTTTTACTCCTTTTAAATACCTTGAGTATTTGACATCTCAGCCTTGTGAAAGCCAGAGATGAAGCATGTCAGGTATACTTACTTGTTTACCTGAAATATGAAGATTGGGGAAATCTGAAACTTCAGGGAGGAATAAAGTCTATGTTTGGGTGATGCAAGTGGTTGGGACTAACAATCACTYGGTGTGGCACGGAGCTGGCTGTCCTGGTCAAAACCACCTTCCCTGCCAGGAGACATGACACTGTGTCACCTTGGTGGCTATGACTGCTGTGTTTTAACTGAGTTGTTACAATGAGTTTGTGAGTAAAGGAGAACGTGTGAATCAGGAGGGACTCCATGGGTTTGTGCCTGAGACTTCTGGTCCCTCCTGGCAGCCTGGACTGATATTCCCACTCGAGTGGAGGGATTCGGGGACAGGAGGCAGAAGATGAACACATCACCCATGTGGATATCTCCCAGGCAAACTCAGAAAGGTGTTTACCCAGGAGTTCATAAAATCTTTTGGGACAGCCAGTAATTTTCTGTGGAGAAAGCACTGGTACTCAAACCACTGCTGAGGASGGCACAGCATCCAGCTGGCACAGGTTTCAGGACAAAACTTTGATTGGATGAACTGGTTTCACAGAATCCCAGAGTTCATAGGGTTGGAAGGGACATCTGGAGATCACCTTGTCCAACCTCCCTGCCAAGGCAGAGTCACTTGAAGCCGGTGACACAGGAACACGTCCTGGTGGGTTTGGAATGTCTCCAGAGAGGGACACTCCATGAGCTCCCGGGCAGCCTGATCCAGTGCTCTGCCACCCTCAACGTAAAGAAGTTCTCCCTCCTGTTGAGGTGAAACTTCCTGTGTTTTAGTTCATGGCCATTGCCCCTGTACGGCTCCATTGTTTCCCCGTGCAGGTGTGTGGAACACACACAACTCCCTCCCCATGCCCAGCCATCTTTACGGGAGCTGCCAGCGGAGGCGGATGGGGGCAGGATCCCGGCCTTTGCCAGGGCCGGTGAGGGTCAGGGGCCCGGGGGCAGCCGCTTCCCCGCGGTCCCGGCGGGGCGGGCAGGGCGGAGCGGGCGGCGGGGAGCGCTCCCCCCTCACGGCTGCCGGGCGGGCCGGGGCGGGGCCGGGGGCGGGCGGCGCTGGTCGCTGTCCTGGGTGTTGAATCTGCTGCGGCTGCCGGAGCCGGGGAGCGGCCGCGGGAGGCACAGGGCGGGCGGGCGGCATGGAGTGAGGGCTGGCGGCGGCGGGCAGGGGAGCGAGGCATGCGATGGGCCAGGCATGATGGGCGCGCTCGGCTCCGTCCTCCCGCTGCTGCTGCTGCTGCTGCTGCCGCCGCTGCCGCAGGTGCTCGCCGCCGCCCCGCGCATCCAGCCGCCCTCCGCGGGGGCCGCCGCCGAGGCGCGGATCGGTGAGTGGGGCGAGGGGCGGGGGGCGCGGGGCTGGCGGGGAGCGGGGCCGCGCTGTCCCCGCGCTCCCCACTCTGCTGCCCGGGAGCTTCCCCTCAGGCGGCTCGGCAGGGCCCGGCGGCCGCGCCCGCACGGCGGACACGGAGCGGCCCGTCCGCCCGTCCCTCGCCGCCGGCTCCGGGGAAAGGACCGGTCTGCCGTCCCTCACCGCCGGCTCCGGATACGGAGCCCTGTCCTCTAGTCCCTCACCGCCGGCTCCGGATAAGCGGCCCCATACGCCGGTGCCTCCTTCCCACCGCCTGTCCCCGTCCCCCGGTCCTGCACGATCGGCTCCCGGCCCCTCACACCTCCTGCCCTGCCCGCCGCGAGTCCCATCTCGGGGGACGCCTGAGCGGGGCCGCTCTCCCCCGCTGTCCCCGCATGCCGAAAACTTCCGCGGGGCTCCCGAGGCCCCGAAAATCGAGGTGCGCCAGTGGCGAGTCCCCGAGAACGCTTCCAGCCGCCACATATTTAACCCTTTTCCCGGTTYGTTGGATTCAACCCACGGAACTGCCCTTGTATTTGAAAGAGACAGGAAATCCCCGGGCCACAAACCCCCAGATGCAGCCTTTGGTGGAGTCCCCCCTCCAACTSGTGCCGCTGGAGGTGGCAGTAAGCMCTGGCTCCGTGTTAGGGCTCTCAGAGCTGTCAGAAAATCCCCAGATTTTATGCAGACCATTAAACAGCCGCCTTCTGTTGAGACATTCTAACCCAACTCCTTCTTCATTCAGAAGGTACCATCTTGACTAAAYATCCTCACTGCAAAATGACCCACACTGGCGTGAAGAGGTCCTGGAAACAAACTCTGTGTGTTTAAAATCGATGCAATTCTCCTGTAACACTCTCCCTTGGCAGTCCTTTCCTTGCACTGAGACACTCAGCAGTGTAAGCTCACCTGAATTATCTATTAATATCTATTAAAACAGTCAGTCTCATTTCACTCACAGTATCTTCCTGAAGCTCACTTTAAGTCAAGAAGGTCATGACTGGGAGAATTTTGTATTTTTCCCATTTTAATACCTATCTGGGGTCATTATGGAGATCATAGAGTGAAAACTAGACCAACTATCCCTAAGAAATCTTTTTCTAAGACAAAAAAAAAAGATTAAATTCCTTTTAGAAACAAAGGAAGCCTTCCAGAGGAGTATTGGTGCAGTTTTGCTCATGTACATTCTGTTTATTGGGAAGGAATTAAAATCAGCTGACCATGTTTTTAATGAGGCTTCACTCAAGTGGCAATAAAAATGAGCTATTATGCTTGCTATAGTGAAGGTAGTGATGCAAGGTTTTAAGGAGAAATGGTTTGGACTGGATTTATCCATCCCTCCTCTCCTCTGGTTGCTATAGATATAGACTGTTTCTCCTAATCTGCTGAAGAGAAAGCWTGCATAAAAATATTGAAAGTAATAGCTGTAATTTTTACCTTTAATAATGCAATAGGCTGCACTGAGCTTTCAAAGTAGTCAGATTTTAATTCTCTCTCCCTAAACACAAACTGCAAATCAGTTTGGGTCACAGGCTATTTTTTCAGGTTGTTGTAGCTGAAACACAAAAACAATGTGTGTGTGTTTATTACTTCCCTGCAGCTTCCCTGTGCTCCTGCCTCGGCAAGGATCCTGCCTGCCAGTTCAGGCTGTCCTTGTGTGGAAGGGAGTGGGGGAAGAGCAGCCTTGGTTTTACATAGTGAATCCACTGGTCAGGGAGGTATGATTTGGAGGCATTTCAACAGCAGCAAAACAAGATGAGCTTCCTACTTCTTGATGGGACAGAGACCTAACTCGTATTTCACAGACCTCTGTGAAAGATGGGAAAGGATTGATTGTGTTTGACAAGATGCAGGAAAATGTTTGCACTGCTGGAAGTGAAGTAGTTTTAGCTGTCTCTTCCATTAGAGTTCCTTTATTTCTTTTATTGACCACTGTTTCAGATCTCATTAATCTTGAGTACAAACTATTTATTACAGTAGATTCTGTTCAATTTTAGAGTACAATTTTTAGACACAATCAGGAGACATAACTTTAATTTTGCAAGGTATTCAAGTTTTGGGATTATTTGTGGTTATATGTGGAAGATACTAATACGATTTCTACTTGTGTGGAGTCCCATCTTCTTTAATTGAAAATTGAATACAGATAGATGCATTATGAGACCTCTGGAAAAAGTGCTGAAAACTGCCTTAAAAGCAAAGTAATTATAGAAACAGATTTTTATTGTTCCCCCCCCCCCGTTATTTCAGAAACTCTTCCCAAAAGTTGTTTCAGAAGTAGAAGTTCATGACCTTTACCCTTTCATAAGATGTATTCATTCAGTTTCAGTCTTTCCCTCTTTTTTCATGGTCAGCTATGTATGCACTTTCCAATATAGAGAACATCTTTAAATGTTGACCTATTTATTTTGMAACATAGTTATAAACTTGTTTAAGAAATTAGAAGCTTTAAAGTTGCAGTTAAACAAGATACAAGATTTGGATTTCTGCTTCTTCTGCCTATATAATTCAYGAAGCTTTGTAGATTGTGCCTGTGGGAAGGTGTTTTGATAAGGTGCTATTACCAACAGAAGCACATATTCTTCTATTTCTTGACATTTACCTTTCATCATTTATCATTCTGTGATGATTTATAATAACATTTAAAATGTGATCAAATAAGGAAAAGTACTGTCTTTTTCCTCTCTCTTTTTTTTTGCCTATGTCTAGGCCAGGAGAGAGATTCTTATCTTTTCCACAGAAGAAAATTCAGCATAGTACATAGTAGCATTCATTAGTCTTTGATGAAACACTGGGGCTGGGAGTTTAATATTCTAAAGAAATCTTTATTCATTTATAAGACACAGTTCATTTAAGATTATAAAACTTCTTTTTAAGTGTTTTACAAAGTAATAATCTGTGAAAAATATATCCTGGTCATGTCTGCTTGATTCCAAAGATTTRGGTTATTCCATTCTTGTGTGGATGGTCATAACACTAATCAGTACTTTCTGTAAAAACTGCAGCTTCAGCTACTGAAGTATTTTCATTGTACAGCTCTTTAAGTAGACTAATCGATTCAGAAAGTTGCAGTGGTACTTTATTTTCATTTTAGATAGGCTGGGTGAGATGGAGAACTCGATAACAGAGTAAGCTGTGAACATTCTCAATCATGTTCYTTCATTAGTGCTGAAACTCTGGTACTTTATAGCAGAAGTTGTCCTCATATATATCTGAAAAGAGTAAATGTGCTTGCTGCAGTGCCTTCACATTGACCTCTAATGCGTAAAATGATGCTTATAACCTTCAGCGAATATAATTTTGCAACATAATTTGATCTTTTGTGCTGTGTGCAGTCCCATTTTTCAGTATGCATTTTCCTCTTAAATGAGTCCATTGATATGCTGTGGAAATTTCCGGAAACGTTGGTTACACACTCAGCATAAAATTGCTCCGTACATCATGTAGAAGTTACTTCAGAGTGGCATTCAAGTAATCATGGGCAGAATTTTTGTCTGTCAAATGAGTGTGAATTTAGTTTTTAACTTGCTGACAAAAAGACAAGTCACATTTCAGCTTATAAATATGAAATATACTCCTAAACCTTTAGCTGTGAGATCTTGACACATACAGTGAGGAAAGACAGTCTTAGATTTCCCTAAGATTTAAATGTAATTGAGGATAGAAACTTTAATCAAAGACTTAAAAAATGTTGCATGTTAATTTTAGTACTTTCACAAAGTACTGTGTGCATGTTTAACCACTGAAAAAATATTTTAAAGGTGGGGTTAGGAGTTCCAAGTGACTAAAGTTGATCAGAATTAGGAAACTGTGAGAGCAGGGACTTCAGCTGCTACTGGTGGAAAGCATTTCTCCAGTGTTAATTCTTAAATTGCAAGAGAGTGAAATAAAGAGTATGACAGGTGAATTTTTTTTTTAATTTCATTCAGTGTTTCAAGCACAATCCARAAGAAGCAGTGGCGCAGAGAGCTTTTGTCTGTAGGTGTTTCATAGGGAATAGCAAAGAAATATGTCTTAGTTGAGTTCTTATTGGATGGATGTTACTATAACAAAACTAACATAGCTGTTGTTCTCAGCCATCACTGTTAACTGCTTTGGAAATCCATGAGAACCAAAATTTTGCTTCTTGCAGCAATTGAGCTGAAACTCGCTGAAGTCAATGTCAACCTTTCCATTGACTTCAGTAGCATTTGGATCAAAATTCTGGTTGAGACTTGTAGCTGAGAAAGTAGGAGAATTAGAGTGTTACCATTTCTTCAGTGCAAAAAAATTGCCTGACTTTCCAGCAACTTCTCATAGACATTCAGGTATTTTAACACCATCTTTATTCGATGTAATTATTGATATGGTGTGTAATTTATGATATAATAATAGAAAGCAAAAATAACACCAAAATAATTTAATAAAGACAAGGCTGTGTGCTCAGAACCTGAAGGATTCAATGCAGGAAACCGGATTCTTCCCTTCATTGAAGTTTTTTTTTCAAAAGTAATCAGTTTCTTAAGTAATCAGTTTCTTAAATAATCAGTTACATTAAAAAGCAGCTTGAAAATAGATTGATGTCAAGGCATGTCTCTCTGTCAGTTCCATWGAATTACAGGTAAGGACATGCATTAATATTTTTGGCATCATGCCWTGACTGTTCTACAGTATTGGTTTTRCTATAACTTGCTTTTGTTCAAAGTTTCATGTGGACAGGAATTATTTCTCTGTCAGTCAAAAGAAGAAATTGCAAGGTTCTCTGAAGGTTGTTCATASGATGGGATTATGGGATTTCTTGGGAGTTGTTTTGTGTTCTTGTTTGTCTTAATAAGAGAAAACAGAAGTTTTTGGCCAGATGAGCTTGTCTCTACTTCCTGTGTGAGTGTGCCCCAACACTGCTCTGTATTTGGTGAAATCAAAGGAGAAATCTCTACTTGCCTTCCTTCTTTTTTTTATTTTAATTTTTTTTTATTTTTTTATTTTTTTAAATTTTTTTTATTCCAACAAATAATACAAATCCTAGAAACTTCACTGCACCACAACATCATTGTGCTGTGACGTCGACCAGCCTACAGAGAAGGTATTACGTTTCTCCTGGTGGTTAGATCCTGGAACATTTGGGCAGTTCTGAAACAGCCCAGGGCAGGTCATGTTGACACACTGCTGATAGGAAGGCAGTGGCCTGTGTACTTTGTTACGGTGAACAGTGTGGGTTATAGACATCACTGTGGTGAGAGTGGCATGGAGAGGAAAGTGCAGCCGCAGTCCCTGGGGCTGCTGAGCTCACTGAGAAGCAGGGGCTGAGGCAACCAGATTTCCATTGCCTGGAGAGTGTAAGARCACAAGCTCAGGTGTAGGTGGTTACCATCATTCATATGTATCCAAATYCATAAGAAGACCTGCAAGCCAAAAGGCAGTGTATATTCCAGCTGCCTGAGAATGATACATGATTTGGCCTAAACCCACTGACAGTGTAGCCTAAAATTTAGCTAAAATCTCCGCAGTAATTCATACAAAATCGCTGTATTTAATGTCTTGCTAAAACCTGTGTTGGTATTTACAGGAAGATTTGGGAGGACATTCAGTAACTGGAAAAAAGATTGATTTGGTTTTGGTCATAAATTTGGCAGAGGATGGAAAGTCTCCAAGAGGCAAAGTTCACTGCTAGCTTCCATCACAGGAACGGTGAGCTGGATGTATATTTGGCTGGGCTCACCATGGTCATTATTAGTAAACGTAGGAGGACAGTGAGTAATGTTGTTGGTCAAACAGTTTTATATTTGCAGATGAAAAGCAAGCAGGTGAAGATGCAAATTAATAAGCTGTTGTTTGGAGAGAAGCAAGCAGAAGAGAAGCCAAGGAATAGAGAGAGGCATGTTGCAATGTGGATGTTTAAAAGACAGAATGAGAAATTAAACCTTTAGAATTGGAGATCGGAAACAAAGATTAGTGAGTTGTATGTGATCTGTAAAGATGTAAATTTAAGATTAAATGGAGTTACTTTTTCTCTTGGATGAGACAGACAATTGAAGCAGCAAAACTGACATGTTCAGTGGACCAGTTTGAGGTGTGAGAAAATGAAGGAAGGTGACTAGAAGGATAAAGGATTTGAAAAATAGAACTATTAACTCATTCTTTGAGGCCAAAGCTGTGGCAAAAAAATGGTGTTAAGAAATGCATGTACACTATGAGAAACTGCTCTGGGAATAGAAAGGAATTATTTCTCTTAATGTAAGGGCTGGGAATYATCTAGCTAAATGTAATTAATTGAGCTAATCACTCTAGGCTCCTTTTAACCTATTTCTAGTTTATAAATTTCAATTAATTTTACCCAACTGCACATATCTGACATAGGTCAGATAAATGTCTCCCTGAGTGCAGCTATTGCTTTCTATTTAGTATCATCTTAATACTAAGATGGGGGCTGGGGGAAGGATCTGTAAATATCTACAATGGTAGGTACTGCACTTCAGCTCTTCAAAAATGAGATGCTCAGGTTAAACCTGGGGAGAGCTAAATGCTGTTGGAGAGTGATTCACTTATCTTTCTCCATTGAGGTGGGACTAATGAAGTAGCTTAACTAAAGTTGGGCTGCTTAGGGATCACCAGCTACATTGCTTCAAAACCTTTTTGAGATTTCTAGGTCTTGCAAGTGAGCTGTTTAGGGCAGTTTTATGAGTGGTCAAGCAGGTCTGTCATGTAAGGGACTTGAACAGCTGGGGTAGCTGATGTATATTTGCAATACTTGAAAGAAATTKCTCTGAGAAAATCAGCCTCTGGTAATTGCAAACAAATGAAGGTGACCTCCAAATGAGACAGAAGAAATGGGCGTAACAGAATGAGGAAGCAAAGAGGAAAAAARCAGGTAAATGAGCAGGAGGTCTGCAGGCAAGACAGAGAAAAAGGCAGGGGAGTCTGGTATTGGAGAGCTGAATGAAGGGGACCATGAAGACSCAAGTTTTGGACTGTCAAGTGAAAGCGTGAAGGGAGTGGATATTAATGTGTACATAGGATTAATGAGATTTCTTACATGAGTTTTAGGGACTTTCCTTGTGAAGTGGTGGAAGGGCTCTGTGTTTACCTCAACCATTCGACAGTGTCAATACACTACTACTGTAGTGGCAGTTTTCCATTCAGAACAGCCGTACTCTTCCAACAATTAGGGAGTTTTTTTCTGAAAAGATCAGAGGGACTTTATAGATTTTATTCCTTTTGAGAAGRTATTTTTTGAGATGCAGCTTAGTAAATTACTGCATCTTACTGTGGGTTTTTCCGTATAGCTTTTTCAGCAAAATGTATTTAAATACTAAATATAGTCTGTTGATAACCGGTGGTTTCTCTGGGCAGAGAGTTAGTGCTTTACAGTGGATACCTATTTTGCTTCAAAGTAACAAGTTTATTAAACAAGCTGTTTTTGCATGTAAAATGAGTAACTAGAAGTTTCATGGGAAGTACAGCTGGTTGTAGTGGGTGTAAGGTCTTTTCTTTCAGTCATAGCTTAGCAGCATGCAACAACAGTTACATAAGCTTGAACTCACAGCCAACAAGCACAAGGTAATGTGCAGAGATAGATGTGCCTCCCAAAATGTCACATACTTCCAGATGTTCCTCATGGAAAACGATGCAGTGGGGACCAAACACACACTACATATTGGAATAAACATACAAACTTCAACAAAAGTCAGGATATATCCAGACACATGTAAAAACTGCTTTTTTTACTCCCTCTCCCSCAATAAATCTTTGATCTCTCAAGATTGAACCTCACCATGTTCTACAAAATACTTTGTGAAAATCAGTCTTGGGTGAGGTGTTTTGAATTTCTGGTGCACAGAAATCTGCTCACATTATTCTGCAGGAGATAATTAGCTGTCTATTGCTTCCCTAAAAGGGGTAAAGATATTATAACCTCTTCTCTTCTTACTATTCTGCTSTGCACCAAGAGCACAAGTTGTCATTTCTCTATGACTGTTTTAGTTGATTAATACAATTCAGTTAAACTCAGAGCAGTTGTTTCAGGCAACAACTTTACTTCACTGGGAARGTCATGCCTCATCTTCAGGCCTGAGGAAGAGTTTGTCTTAAGAGATTGTCTGATTTATTCAACTACTATCAGCCTGCAGCTTTGCAGTACAGAATGGCAATAACAAAATTTTATGGTATTCCTGACAGTGACTGCTGATCTTGCTTTTGTAAAGGGTATTGGTTTGGATGAAATAAAAAAAAATGGACATAAACCACAGCCTTGCTCACAAGCARTGAAACCAGTGCTGGTATTAGTGCTGGTGTCCATGAAGTGGCAACAGGGAGATGGGTTTTGGGGATAGGATTAGTTTATGCCACTGTTYCTCCTGAGCTCTCCATAGCATGAAACCTTGACTTGTGTCTATATAAAATATAGTCTCGTATTAACCTCACCTCTCTTAGATTTGTAAGTCAGACATTACGTTGCATTTGCTCTTTAGTGCTGAATTTAAAAAGTAGCATCAAAGATTATAGGCCTTGATTAATGTGTATGAATCACCACCAAAGAATATGAATGTCTGTTCTATTTTTTWAAAGAATGTATACATTATTGTTTATTTCTCTTGGCAAAATGATTTGTTTTAATTTGTAGTGTGGAATACTTAATACAGAAAAACACTTATGTTTCAGCTTTAATATCTGATATGATAGATGTTAACTATCTAATAWCTTCAGTGAGCTATTAGTCATGAAATCTTCCTTCCTGTTCTAGATTTCAGCAAAGCTCAATAGTCTCAGTWTGTAGTCAGTCAGAGCCTTACTCAAACTAACAAATTATTGTACCTGGCATCTTCTGTGACATTGCCACACCTCTCAGCCCAGCTTCTCAGCTAAACACTGGTTGTTATTTTCATGGCATTACACTGTGGATTATACAACTCCTTCCATTTGTTGGAGATGGCTTTAGTCACTGGTGACTATCCCACTTCTTACTTTAATGTCCTAATGGAAGAAGAAAAGGAGGGAAAAAGGAAATTTGGGAATTAGTAATCTGTGATGACTCTTTGGAGATAGCTGGATATTAATGAAAATAAGAAACCAAGGTAAATATCATCAGACATCTGGGTAGGTGAATTCACACTGAAGTTAGTGACACAGTTGACAGAGATAACTCCCCCCCAAAAATTCTTCAGCACAGAGTATTCTTTAGATTTTAGTTTTTGCTTGGTCTRTATTTAAGAAATATGTGTTTGGCTGTGTTTCTTTTGCTCCTTTTTCTTTTTTTTTCTTGAAAACTGGGGTTAGATTCTGGAAATTTGTCTTACCTAAATTATGAAGTTGTTAAAGTATTCTTGTTAGTACTACTTACCTGGAAGTTCATATTAGTTAACTAGGTCAGCTGATAGTTACACCTTATCAACATACATTACATGCAGGGGATGAATTCCAAGGACAAAAAACAGCTGTAAAAATTGTATATTGATAATAAATGCAACAATAATAAAAGTGAAATTTTGAAGGAAAACCCAAACTTAAGGGATGCTCTTTGGTGAATTTCCATGGTAAGAGCTGYAGAAAAATAAAACAATCATGTTCCTAGGGAGCAATCACTCACACTTTCAGACAATATAAAATTTATGATGGTGTAATCAAGTGGCTTTTGAAAAGCAGAATGGGAAGGTTGTTTTAGTACTATATGTGCTGGGTTTTATGCTGCCCAACAAAGATCTGCAGATGRGGGTGGGTTATTTTCTGTCCATTTGCTTTTGTTTCTCTGAGTAACACCTGCTCTAATGAGTTTGTAATCTGAAAGTAAATAACTGAGCAGGGAGGAGGAAATGGACACAACACCCAGGCTTGAGTATAAACAGCTGTCAAATGGCTGGTGTTTCAGAAAGTGGAACACACAGCTTTGATGGAGCATCTGATTCAGCTTGAATGAAGGAACTGATCACACCCAGTTTTCAAACTTTCCTAATTGAAGAATTGCTTGAGAGAATTCTAGAACAATACATTATCCTCTTCAGATTCTGGAACTATTTTTGCAGTTTACCAGGTAAATGTATATGTTTACATATATTTGGCCACCTAACACTCTTTTAATAGAGTGGACTTGTCCTTCAGTATCTTCCTTTTTGTTCACCTGGTATTCAGAATAAAACCAACTTGCTTTCAGATGAAAGTTCATCCCTGCACAAGGAGACTCTGCTACCAGGAGAGACATAAAATACAATCTTTAATGAGTAGCTTCACCACTTCTTCTGAATTTGTTTCTGTGTTTGCTGTAAATTAGAAGGCTTTCAGGTTCAGTTCCTTTTGATGTCACTGATTAGTCCAAGGTTCCTGGACTTAATTAAACAGGTCTTGCCTGATTTTATGGAATATGTTTAGCTCTATTTAAGACAAAGCATTACCAAATAAATATTTGAACATCTTCTTTCTAGCCAATTTTCCATTGTCTCTGTTGCAGTCTGGAAGACAGATCTGGCTCAGGAGCTTCCATGTTTTACTTCTATTTGACACAAATACTCTGCTTAATTGTATATGTGGGGAATTCTTATTGCAAAAGGATGGGCATTTGTGGTTTGATAGTGTTGCATTTTACAGCCCTGATCCCATAGAATGGAGTGTGAGTGTTGCCTTGTTTGGGACTGTCACTCTGGAAAATAGAGGGCAGTGTTATGCCAGCCACACCTAAGTCACTCCTCAKACTTAGACATGTGTTCATGTCCAAATGAAAAGCAAGTATTCTACTCTATGCAGAGTTCACATGTAATCTTTACCAGACTGTCAGAGTAAAGTAATTATCAGAATGCTTAATTATCTTTCCTCGATACAAGTTTTTGGTTTTTTTTTTGTCAAGTCTCATCTTTCAAAATGTACTGACTTCATGTGAGGAACCTTTCTACCTTTCTACTGTGGTTTCTGTGGAGAGAAGGCTCATTCATACCCAGGATTTTTACCCAGTTGCAGCCCTTCAGCTGCTCTCAGCTGTGCTAACACAACTGTGTTTGACCAGCTTCGCCATTGCCACGGAACCTTTGAAAAGACCTTCCCAGATGTACAGATGTCAACTAAATACCAGTCTGAGGAAAAAAAAAAAMCACCAGCAAACAAAAAAAAGAACCTCCTGAACCATTTACAGACTGCCAATACAACACTTCCTGAATACACATTATTAAGCTGGGAGTCAGTGTACTCTAATATTATCTGTTATGTTGGAATCAGTRTGCAACAGCTCTTTTTCCTGGTCTTTGTAAGTGAAAGTTGAACTGGCAGCTCCATTGGAAATAGATTAATTTCAGTAGTTTCAGTAGTTTCTTACCACTTCTTCATTCTACAGTATTTTACACTGTATTTATTCATAATTTATTTTTAGTCACATTTCATTTGTGAATAATGTATGTCAGGTATTATGATGGTATTTTTTTCACTTCATAAATCAAAGGAGAGCTATTTCTGTAATAGTTTATTACCTGAAAGCTATGATTAAATCTGTCTGTTTAATTTTGATTCTGATTGCCAATGCAAAGACTTAAGCATGTGCCCAACTATAAGTGAATGTTATCACTTAGGAAATGTGAATGCTCACCTTTTTTGCTTTCACCATGGAAAAAAAAATAGGTCACAGCAGTTTTAATTATTCCTTGATTTTTTTTGTAGAATCTGGACCTTTCTTTCACTTTCTACTTTGGTWATTGGGCACTTTGATGACCTCAAAATTTTACACACTAGAAAAGCCTGTCATACTTCATAGTGCTGTCACTTGCATGTATGTTTAAGGTTCCTTAAAGAATTCATTGCATTTCCAAACAGTATAAATAGAACGGTATTTCTAAAATGAAACTGGATAGAAGTTCCCAAAATTGCCTTGAATCTGCTGTTTGGAGTGCCTCGTGCAATAAAAATACTTTGTGTATTTCATTTACTTTTTAAAAAGTGATATGGCACAAATCTAGGCGAGCTARAAGGTTTGGTTTTCATTCTTCTCCRATGAGTAGGTGTCTGCTGACATCTGGGTAGGACTGTAAAACCTACATTTGGGAAGATGCAAATGAACTGARTATTTCTCCAAAACCAGATTGGTGCCAAAAATCCGCTAATTTATGCTTTACACCTGCATGAAAACTGGAAGAAGTTATTCCTCCTTTTCATAAGATGATTCTCAGTGTGCATATTGCCAAGGCTTCCCCAGAAGAACAACTTGAGCTCTGGACCTTACCTTTAAGACCAGTGAGATAATTGCATAGCTACAGAAAAAATAAATATAAATTCCTGTCAGAATCCCCAGGTGCCTCATGAATGAATTTTGTATTCACTCTGCAATTTCTCAGTTCATATATTATCTATGTGTAGTTATTCTCCATATGTGACAAATTTGAAATAGCTTTTTATTCTTGGTTTCATCTCATGAGGTGAAAACTTATTTCTGCAAATATATCTTTTTGCAAGGGTAAGCTTTTTTTTTTTAAATGAAGATGATAAGTTGCTCTAGGATAAAAAAATTATTAGGAAATTTCCCTTAGAGGCATTTGAGAATTCTCTCCTCAGAAGAGAGACTACCGGGTGGCTAAGGGGAAAGAAAGTAGGGCAGACCACAGCAAGTGAGAAGTCATTATGGAAATAGGTAAAAACTTTAGTTCACCTTTTCTGTTGGCATTCTTACGCATGGTGAATATGTACTGGATTTCTCTGAAGAGCTTGACTGTGCTTTTTAACTTGACCYAGAACTCTCTTAAGACAGTGTTTAAATTTAAAGGGCTTGTTAGGAAGATGTTACTGTAGCAACAGAAAAGTAGTATTTTTCAGTTTTGACAAAAAGCTTTAGTGTCCTTCTTGACTGAATCTTCCAGATTTCACAGTATGAACTTTTTTTTAAAGTCACATATGGTATTTGTTAGATGAATTAACAAAAAATAGTCAAGTAGTGCAAAGACAAAAAGGATGATTTCAGATAGTGACTTTTTAAAAAATAATCTTACCTACAGTAGTATTTTACCATTCCGCTCTTGGAGACTTTCAAATATTAACAGAGTGATGATTCTGTTTTCCCTTAGATCTTATGAGGGATGCTGTTGGTKCATCAGCTCTCCAGGCTGGTATGAGGCCTGGTAGATCTGAGGATATTCCAGTGATGGATAGATGGCAACTGGGAAGGTYACACCAACATAAGTGTTATCATCTATTGCCCCATTCTTACCTTCTTTCCCTGATTTCTTTCAGACAATGGTTTTGCTTTTATCTGATACAGCTCTTTGTATGGTTTACCCCATCTGACAAGAGAAACTGARTAAGCACAAATAACTTCTCTGAATAATGCCTGGGTTCACTTACAGACTGGTAGGACCCATATCCTGAAGAATGCCCTCAGTGATAGAACAATTATGATGTGGAAAAAGGTTCTAGGTGCAGGTATTCAGTATTGTTCTTTCCTTAGAAGAAAAAAAAATTATATATATATATATATATATATATATAATATTTTCACAATAACTGTAAATCAAAAATTATGCTAGCCGTTGCTCGTTAGGCCCTGAAAAAATAGTATTTATAAGAAACAAAATTCCATGGATTTTTTTCTAGTGAATTACTAATGCAGTGCTGAGTGTGGGCAGAAAATACAGTAGTTAAATGAGTTTTTTCTAACTGTTCTGGCCAGAGGTCTCTGTATTAAAAGKGCTCCCATTGGGTTCCCGTAGTCATGGAAAGCATGTAACTAACTTTGGTGGGAGAAAAAAAMCATCTATTTGCACTGTACTTTGGGTTTCAGTACAGATGAGAAAATGTGAATGGAAAAATATTCCATCAAGGCARAGCACACAATATTAGGTTCTGTTGAGCTGGATCATTCTGCCCAGCTAAGCCAGGCCACTCCTGCATCTTTCTGCCTCTGCCTTCAGACTGTGTGGCAGTTCTGTATGGCAGCATGTGAGAGCTGCTGAAAACAAGTTACCTGGGCTTTGGAATAAGCAAGTGGGATTTCAGTGCCTTCTTCRGCTAATATCTTTGCTCTAGGCAATGGGAAGAAACAGAACAAAGATTTGTTTTTCTTATTGGTGTGAAGTAATAAAAGTGCACCTTTGTCCATGACATTTGTGAGAGAGGGAAGATTAAATTGCAAGCATGCTGAATTTTAAGAGAAAATAGCTCAACAGTGCACTCAGAAACAGGCAATTGAATCAAGTAGAAAGAAGTACAGTAAGTGTGCTGATTTATCATGATCTTATATCAGATTGGTGGATATTATAACCTCAGCTGAACCCATTATTTTCATTGCGTTGGTTTTCTTCCACAAATGAACAAAGTTTTTAAAAATATGTGTGGAGACAAACAAACCAMGGATGATAATATTACTGAGAAAGGCAGTTCAGATTCAAGAAGATCCATTAGTATTTTGTAACCCTGAAGTCATACAGTTTAAAGAAGAATAGCTTCTTTAGGAAGGTGAAAGATTTTAAAAAAAAATTAAACTGCTTTGCTGCTTTTAATAGTACTTCTAGTTATTTGAATATGCAGTTTAAAATAGAACAGTTACTTGARTCTTCGATCTATGAGAACAGGTTTGTTCTAAAACAAGCCTATCCATATGTGTTTATCMCTTTCTTCAAAATTAAAATAATGAAAGAAACACTTAACTCTTCACCAAAAATTCCTACACTGACTGAAAATGGCAGTGTTTCTCTAATCTCTGTCTGTTGTATATTGGTGATTTGAGCAATGATTGTGAGTTTTTGCTTGAAGAGCAAGTTATCTCAAGTTGCTCCTGAGTTCACTATGGCTGTTAGATACCATARAGCTGCTGTATTTAACTTCTTGAGCCACTGGTTTTGTGTGATTATTAGAYTAAAACTTTAAAGTGTATTACAGATACTAAAGTTATGTTTTACAGGATCCAACATAACAACAAAATACATTATATTTTGGGATTTTTTGCCTGTGTAGTTTTTGTGGTTTTTTACTTTCACTCCTTATTTGCARCAAAGAGTGTTCTTTGAAGAGGTTTTAATTTTATCTGTACAACATTTGGAATCTTTTCTTTATGAGAAGAACTTCTCATATTTCAACATCTGCTCTTGCTCCATCTCAGGACAAAAATAAAAAAAAAATTAAGATGTGTTTATGAAATAAACCATTAAAAATGTTATTTTTTGCAGAAAATAAAATACTGAAATATATATATATGTATATGTATATGTATATGTATATGTATATGTATATGTATATGTATATGTATACGTATATATATGTGTGTGTGTGTATATATATATATGTATGTGTGTGTGTGTGTGTGTATATATATATATATGTATATATATGTATATGTGTATATATATATTTAAGTAAACACTGAACTTCAGCAGCCTAAACTGCCAGGTTTGTCAGTGTGAGGGGAGAGTGAAGGATTTGCCAGACCCCATCCTGGAAGTTTATCTTCAGATCTTGTATGTTCACGATGGGCAGGAGAGAAATTACTGAAGGGGCATTTCAAACACCCMAAATCAAAGGCACAAAATCAGAATAGAATCACGTTTGGGTTGGAACTGACCTTTTTAAGGTCACCTGGTCTGACCCCCCTGCAATGAACAGGGACATCTTCAACTGGATCAGGTTGCTCAGAGTCCTGTCCAACTTRCTTCTTTTATCTAAAATCCCACCATTCATATCTGGCTCAGATGCATTGTAGTGTTAAATTTACCTCAAATTAAATGTTTTGATTCTATTATTTCTTTCATTAGAACTATCTTGTAGAACCTCCATTTTCTGAAAACTACACTTTAGTTTGACAGATCTGTTGACAGTCTCCATCAGCTTTAGTTTATATAAGGATCAGGATATTCAGARAAGTCAGTTGGTTTTGTTAACAAAACCCCCTAACAACCCAAAATAAAGCAATCTTTTAATTTGTTTTACACAAGAGCAGAATCTGAGTGAATTTTTTATGAAAATGGTGTTTCTGTTTTTACTTCTCCTTCTTGAGGTGTCTGCCACCTGGTCTGGCTTTTTTTTATACCAGGAAAAGAAATCCTGTTTCTCAACAGTCTTCAAAGAATATGTTGGTTTCACTACAATATGTGTGGTTTTATGTGCTTTCAAAAGCTCCAGCTTTTACAGAATATCACAAAATGTGTGGGTATCTGTCCTCTAGTGGGAATTACAGCAAAATGGGTTCTGCACAATTTTTCAATTATTTCCTAATCCCAGGCAGAGTGGCAGCTACACCTGTGACAAACCTCATGGGAAATAGCAACATGTGCCAAATTCCTTTTCAGCTCTAGCAATTTAGTACTTTCTCAGAAGTTAGATTGTGTTAGATTAGATAYTTAAAAATCTGTCCTTTTATTTTTTTCTGTATTTTAAATTGCTTTTGATAAGAAACATTTCAACATTGTTTTGAGAAAACTTGCTGGGCTGTTATTGGGGTGTGGGATTCTTCTCATTTCAGATCTCTGCAGTTGAGTCAGTCACTCTGTGTCCCATTTATAGTCACTGAAGGGGAAGAGGTACTCATGGGACATATTTGATCTGACCTATTTTACGTGTCTGCGTCAGGAGGAGATGAGTGATACTMCAGGAACATTTGGCAAACTGACTAAATTTCCATCAACTGCAGAAGCAGCAAAGTGTGAGCAGAGGCTGTGTTACAGACAGAGGAGTGTAGAAGAGTATGAACTCCCATCTAAACTTTCTGCTATATCTCCATGAACTTTTTAAAACTGGAGATCTGCATCTTAACTTCAAATGGCATAGCTTCCAAGTCCTCTAGCGCAAGAGTACTTCGTAGTGCTAAGATTTCTAATCTTTAGTGGTGCCTTTGTTACACCCAAAAAACCATATCACATAGAAGATAAATACATTCTCATGCAAAATTTTTAAAACTAAGAGAATGACAGTAATAACAACTCTGTAGAAGGATAGCACAGTCTTTCTTTTGAAGCACATTTTAGCTCTACAGCAACAAAGTATTTTATGTTTGGGACTAATTATATTTTGATAAATTAATTATTTTCACCTTTTTTAATCTTCCTGTTATAAATTAGTTCTTAGTTTGACATGAGCAGTAAAAATATAAGAATTTCCCAAATAAATTCTAAGCAATCACTGACTTTAAACTGAAAAGATGCAGTTAAATTCCAATTTGTTTCTCATCTCAAAAATTTTTTGTTCATAGTATATAATCATGCAAATGCAGCAGCAGAGACATGCTTGGTTAAAAACACATTCCTTCATTCTTTTTCTACAGTGTTACAAGTTTCATAATTTTTGATGATTATTTGCTTCATGATGCTTTGCTCATGTTCAGCATAATTTTCTTTTTCYCCAGAATACTAACTTACCATGATACTGTGAAAAGTTCAGATACTTTTTAGGAATTTTTCTTTCCCTTGTGCTTATTAAAAACAAATCTGTCTTTAATCTGATGTAGACTGCCTTTTCTATAGAAATACTAATTTTTTTTTTCAAATACCTATAATGAACTATGTAGAGCTTATTTACTTTATGTTGCCACCAAACATGCTGGAAATTTTAAAGATCTTTAAAAAGATGCAGTTCCAGCCTGAAGGGGTTGATAAATTAGGTAAGGTATATAATTAATGCAAGGATTTAGAGGTTGTATAAATTAATAGTGGCATAAAAATGGTCAACAATATGCTGTTCGCATTAACTTAATTTGATAGTGAATACTTTTCTGTAGTGTAGTAAGAAGAAAGGTATTAAACTCATTGAAGAAAGAGCARTATTGCAGTTATTGTGTGCTGGCAACCCAATTGCACCAGGCCCAGGGGCTGAAAAGTCCATGGATACAGGTAAGGAAGGATTGAGAGCTGGTCACACGCAGGGACATCTTCTGTGATGGCTGTGCCAGTTCCTGAGGGACTGGGTTTTAAGATGAGCATTAACAAAGAGAGGAGAAGATTTGGCTTCTGAACTTGGTTCAGAAAGGGAACTCCAAATGTATTAACAGCATGGAAGGCAACAGTAAACAAAAGTAAAATAAATTGGAACACTCAGGTTGTTTGACTGGAGAGGTGGGGGTGRTGGCAGAAGACAGAAATGTTAGGAAGCAGATTATGAAGGGCTTTGAATGTCAAGTGGCCATACAACAGGTTTTGATTCCTGCTTCCTGCTATGTGACATTAGGCAAATCATGACATTTCTCTGGTTTTTATGAGTTGAAAATGTGGATAATGCTTGCATACCAAGTAGCAAACTGTGGTGACAGTTCTGATCTTGGTGCAATGTAAATGAGATATTTAATTTACTAATTTTAAAAATTCTTAAATGAACGTGGTGATGTAAAAGCATTAGATTCACACTTTCCTTGAACTTGTTTTTTTGTAATATTCATTACCATATTTTTCTGTAATCAAGATTTCTGCAGAGCTTGATTTCTGTACGCAAAGCTTTTTATTTATGGAAAGCAAGTTTCTACAAGGTGATTTTCTTTCTAATCTGTAGCCATATTGAATAGTTAATGAGGAMGTGTCCTTCTCTTTGTACTTCATGATCCTAAGCTTTATCTTAAAATAYATAGGTAGGAGATTATACTGTGTCACTAATTGTTAAATTTAGTGTCCCTATTCATTACATAAGAGAAACCTGTTCAGGACCATTGCCAGATGCAGAAGCAATCCTTGCATCTATTGATTTTATTTTCCAAATAAGAATTCACCACATTAGATATGCTTAATGTGGCAGTTTGTAAAAACAGAATAGAACACAACAGAGGAAGTGCATTGTTCTGGAAGAAAKACTTGGTTTTACAGAGGTACTCCTTTTTTTGAAGTTGAAAAAAATCCTAATAATTGAATCTGTATGAAATTCAAGAATTATTATGATATCCATGATGATCTCACTGAACAKTATCTTTAATAATTCCTGTCTATCATGTCCAGCTGGCTAAAATACTGTGGGTCATGCTGGTAGATGATGACCAGAGCTGAATTTTACACCCTTTCACTGCCTCTCTTCTGGATTTCAGTAGGATAATACACTGTGGTTCAAAGTTACTATTCCTTAATAAAGGGTTGTTAATCCAGAATATGGCCCTGGATGAATTCAATGACACAGGCAGAGGTGATTTGGTTTCTGTTCTGAACACCAATTTCCTCCAGATCAAGCTAAAACCTTAYACCCTTGTTTACAAGAATGCTGGAACTGAACAAGCAAGACTGAGAGAAATTCACACAGAAAGAGAGAGAAAACTTSTAAAAGTGAGGTATTAGTCATGTCACTTGACATGCACTGGAAAACAGTTGGAAATTACAGCAATTCAAAAACACATGACAAAAAGTTCTTCAGAAAAATACCACAGAGCTCACGTTTGAAGATGGTAATAATTTTATTGACATTTGAGAAAACTTATATTTTCTAAAGTTAACATTTTGTGCAAAATGATTGAGAGATCTGGAGAAAACCTATATTTGAATGAGTCAGTTTGTGGGTTGTTGAGTCAGTTGGTGSCTTAGGTAAATTAAAAAATGAAAATAATTGCTCTTTCTGTTGGTATTTTGATGTTTCATCTGCAGTAAGTAAACAATTTGTTGTTAATATTACTTGTATATGTATTGAAATGATACTATTAATTGTGACTGGGGAAGGACAAGTCCTGCCTGACCAGTCTGGTGGGCTGCTGTGATGGGGGTGTCCATCACTGAAGGGAAGGGCTACAGATGTCATTTATCTGGACTTTCATGTAACTGTTGGTGGGAGTCCAGGGAACCAGAAAGATGATCARAGGGCTGGAACACCTCTCCTAGGAGGACAGGAGAAAGTTGGGAGTCTGCAGCTTTGGGGTGACTTTATAGCAGCCTTCTATAACCTGAAGCAGGGTCTGTAAGAAAGCTGGAGAGGGACTTTTTTTACAAAGTCATGTAGTGACAGGACAAAGGGGAATGGTGTTAAGTTGAAGAAGAGCAGGCTGAGATTAGATATTAAAAAAATAAATTCTTTACTGTGAGGATGGTGAGACGAGGATCAGGTTGTGCAGAGAAACTGTGGATGTCCCATCTGTTGAAGTGTTCAAAGCCAGGCTGGATAGGGCTTTAAGCAACCTGGTTTMGGGAAAGTTGTCCGTGCCCACAGCAGGGATGTTGAAATGGGATGATCTTTTAGGTCCCTTTGCACCCAAACTATTCATGATTCTGTGATTTTATGACCCAACACATATTTATAATATCCAGTGTAATAAAACCTTTCTGTATGTATGCAAAAATTTGTTTTGAAAAATGGAGATTTGAACTGAGAAGTATTTGGGGAGTTTACTTGAGAGCTTTGTAGTTATGAATCAAGGAAGAAATTAGTTAAATTTTTCAAGACAAAAGACATAATAAATGGTGGAAAGTGAAAACTGAAATGGAATAAATTAATGCTAAAAGATGAGGATTTTTTAATCGCTGGGATAAGCCATCAAAATCATTTAAATGGGGCAATATGATACAATACTTTTGTTCAAATAGAAATTGTGGACCAATTGCAGTGACCATTTGATGATACTTGATGACATTCTCTGATGTTTTTAATGTAGAATGTGCTCACCATGGTCTTTTCTGACTTTGAAATCTATCAATCACACTCATACGACAGAGTGCATTACTGTGAAATGAATTCTGTTTGGATTTCTTTTTCTTCACTGTTCCCATATTATTCTCACAKGGTGAATGGTGGTACCTACTAATTCTGGAGTAAAATGATTTTATGATTGTTTGATTATTAAAACAAAGCAATTTTAATTATTCTAAATAATAAGGTCTAAGAAAACCTTGTCAATCTTACCAGCATAAAAAGACAAAATTGCTTATGAGCTTTAGTTAAAATCTAATTTAATTGCGAAGTGTTGTTTTATTGTATGTGTTTTGTAATGGGTTGTCCTTAGAACTTCGTGTGGCTGGTAATTTTATATTCATTCTTTTGTTATTTCCTACTTGTAATCATGTAAAAAAACATATCTAAATGTTATTTATTATTTCTGTACAAACTGCAGAAGGAAAGGATGGAGATCCCCATTCTATAATAATGACAGCTGATTGGAAACTCTTCTTTACCCTTTGTACTATTTTTAAATTAATTTTGAGGACTTGCATGTGAAACACTGAAGTCAGTAGGAACAAAATCAAATCCTTGAGTAGCAAACCAGAGAAAYTATTTCTTAAATTAACTGCCATAAGAAGTTTTTCTAGTTCTTGCTTTTCATCTAGGCAAGTCTTGGAGAAGAATGCTTTTTTCCAAGGACAGCTTTTCCCTTGAGGACAGTGATTTTCAGCTCCATCAGAACTTTAAGGTTGCTAAARTCTTTCATTGTTGTTCTGTCTTAGTTATGTAGTGGCATATCTAGTGGAGTTTCAACAGAACAAAACTAGTCTGAGTTATTTACAATCAAGATAGTACCCAAGTGAGAGCATCTAGTTGTTTTATGTTGAAAGTCAGAATGAATGAGCATCACCTYGTAGCCCTCTATCACATGTCACTTGTAGTGCTCAGTCTAGGTTGATAAAGTCTCGGATAGTGAAATCCTCAACATGTGACAATTTTCCATGTATGTGGGTGCATAGACATGTATATATTATTAATGTTAAATCAAGCCCAGAGTTCTCATGCTTTCATGTTCTGGCTCATCAGTGCTCATTGCTACCCACTGGGTCCTTACACACTCACTGCATTAGACACCCCTGCACTGAATTCTTCTTCAGAGTTCTTGTTGCAATTCACCACCAGCATTACAAAGCATCAGAGCTACCTCTGGATTCTTCTGCTCTAGTCTATTAAATTCTCTCTGCAGTGTTTGAGGTCAGACAATCCAAATCAGCCTGGCTGATTTTATGGCAACTGTGAGGGAAGTTACACAGAGAAAAATCTGACTAATCTGAACTTAAAATATAGCAATAATAACTTTTGACCCCAAAGCACTGTATGAATTTTTMTTATTTTGATGGAATAGGGATCATTATTGGTTTTGGCCTGTTTTTTTGCTGCAGTGCAGCTTTCTGTGCCTTCTTCAGCTGTTTCTGCTGTGTTCATCASTGAAGAAACAGAATGAGAGAATGAGTCCTGTGACTTGAGATCAGTACAGGATCATGCCCCAGTGGGCACTGTATCACTGGCTCGTATAGACTTTACTCTTCTTACTTACTGCCAAACTCTACATCAAAGGAGAGGAAACCAGCAGGTGTTCCMCATATTGCAGAGTGGCAAATGCATCTGAGCTTCTTTCTGCTCATATTCTGCAATTGCTGCAGAGATTTTYAGGGAGCAAGAAGAGGCTAAAATACAGTCATCTTTCAGAAATGAACAGAAAGTTTATTCAGACAATAATTTGTTCTTTGCTGTTTGTTTATGATTAGAAAATAAAATTTTCTTATTTTTAAAAACTATTCTTAATGACTCATCCCCTGCTGCTGGCTTTAAATTATATGAAAAAGAACTGGTAGACAGTACAGTAATAATAAAAAAAACCAGYCACAGCCACAGAAACATGAAAGGATCTCACCTGCCCTTATCTTGTTTGAAATACAATCTTACATGTAACAACAGAAACATACCTAAGAAAAAACTTAAGGTGTGTTTTTTAAGACATTTTCCTTGAAAATGTAGGTGCTGTAAAGACAAATGTCATGTGAGTCATTAGGAGGTGTGGTCYGACTGACACTCAGAGCTCATGTTGTGATTTGCAAGAATAGATTTTCAGTAGCACTAAACTTAAAATTTTCTTATTGAGAGCAGGAGCAATTGTGGCTTGCATCATAAAACTGGWGATATAAAATAATTTCACCGTATTTTGCTTCTGGTGTAGAAATTTGTGTAACTCAAAATGTCAATAAGGAGATAAATTGCTGGCTTTCACTGTGAAAAAATAATAGTATGATTTTCTCATGGCAAAAGATACAGCAGGTATCTGTTGAAAAGTAAAACAAGAACAGCTATTTTTAAAGCAGCAGAGKTTTCTTTTATTCTATATTCTTGCCTGTATTTTTTTTTCTAGCTGTTGAAATTTTTATTTTACAGCTGTTGAAGTAGTTAAGCTAYTGGAATATTTCTGTCATTTCAAAATTATTAAGAGATAGCTGTCATAGTTAGGGGGCGCTTCCTAATAGTGCACTGTACTAGCACTGTCCTAAAAAAAAGGTTTGTCCTTATAGACCCACTCTTAATGTATGGGAAGCTTCAGCTGAGATGAGCTCATGGTGCAAAAGTGTCACAGCTGCTTTGCCAAATGACAGGAAATGAAAGAGAGCCAGAAAATGTTTGGACAGTGAAGGCAGCAAAGAAAGAATATATTCAGTGATCACTAAGGAAGGCTGTTGCTGRYATCTRTWAGTGGAGCTGCAGACAGTGCTGTTKTGTGGCTGSTGACATATAGGACAGCTCTTGGTGATGGCCCACTGCCACCCAAATACTGACCTAGCTCTGCTACTCTTGGTCAGACAACTTGCTGATTGTTTTATGGGAAAGATTTTTTATTTCACCTAGTAAGACTSATCCTTTAGTTTAAAAGCTTTATTTTACTAAATTTTACCAGCAGCATTGGAAATGCCAATATTTAGAAATGATTGCATGTGTTATGTGTTAGAGACTATCACACATCTCAGAGTACTTGGTGAAACACAGATTTATGAAGCCAGATTCAGTGTCAGAGTRTGTTGATTCTCGGTCTGAGAGTTACTGAAAGAGTGAAGGAATTGTCTTGCTAAGAGTGAGATAATTCACAACTTGGGACATTTCTCTTGAGAATCATGGGATAGTTTTATTGAAATTTTTGCTGTGACACAGCACATTCTCACAGCTCACCAAGTGAAGGCTAAAAACATCACATAAGGCAGTTTGGTGTAGGAAAAGAGAGAAAAGGAGAGTGTTTTAAAAGTCTGAGTTATAGACAACCTAAATTGTAAACCACATCTGTGTGGTTCTGTCTGTGTAATTAKGGACATCTAAAAACTTTCCATATCTAGTGGTTCTAGTTAACACTAGTGAATTAAATCCAAATTCTTACAAGATTTGCTCACCTACTTCCAGAGTGGAAGTRCACTTGTGCAACTACCTGTGATGGAAAGCCCATATTCTTGACAGGGGTGCCCTTATTTCTAGAGGAGACATTTCTTCTGGTACTCAAAATTTAAGTAACTTAACACCATTGAAAGTTATGTCACTTTATTTAGAACATGAGATCACAGGACATACAAAGTAAATTGTGAGGGTGGGACATTTTTAGAGTAGAATCCATAAATTTGAGATACGAAATTGCTTTAGCTGAAGCATAGTAAAAGGCAGCATGGCCAGAATGACATAAATTATTGGTGAGTTAATTGCGACAAATTTATGTCATCCTGAAATTAAATTGTTTTTTWAAATATGCTTTGTTAGATGCATTTTGAGGAAAACATGCAAACATTTCACAAATAAGAACAAAAAAAATGTGGAAATGAAGACCTGCACAACCAAGAATCTTTAAGCATAATTTCCAAAGTAGTAAAGATGGTAAAGATGGAGCTTTCTGCTTCTCTTACCAGACTATTCAGCTGATCCATTTCATTCTGAGRTCTAAAGATACTCAAAGCTGAGCTGGTCCTCTTAAATCTCTTCCTATGATTTGCATGAACTAACTGAGTGTTAACGAGAGGAACAGCTGGTGGTTTGGGTTGTCACTGAGAAATGAGACGCAGGTCTTTAGTCTCGATGAGGCTGTAAGGACATTTTTTCTCAAAATGCTCMCATCAATCCTCAGTGAAACAATTCACTGGATCTAGTATTGAAGAATAAGGTGGAGATTGTTGGTTTGGTTAGTTTTTTTTACTGTTAAATTGAGGAAGAAAGCCATGCTTTCCATACAGGCAGTAATTCTGCTATGCAGCACTATGATGAGATTCTAGGGGTATGGCATAGGAGTACTACTCAGGTAAGACAGGAGCAGTTCATTTTCATTCCAGGAGAGAGAACTGCAAGCAGTATCATTACGAGAGGCAGATATTTCCACTTTTTGCAGTCGTAGTGGTACCCATTTTTAATAGCTGCTCCCGAGTCAGGTCTACTCTACTTTTGCCCGAGTCGGGTCTACCTCATTTTTACCCGACTGAGTGTACTCGGTTTTTACCCGAGTCGAGTCTACTTAGTTTTTACCCGAGTCGGGTCTACTCGGATTTTACACGAGTCGGCTGTACTCGGTTTTTACCCGAGTCGGGTCTACTTCATTTTTTTTATCCGAGTCGGGTCTATTTCATTTTTACCCGAGTCGAGTCTACTCAGTTTTTTACCCGAGTCGGGTCTACTAATTTTTTAGCCAAGTCGGACGTAAGGAATCAGTTGAGTTTTCATTTGTCTCCCCACTGGTTGTCATAGGCATGACCACAGGATGTCAGACTGGGGAATGACAGTTTTAACAATTCTGTATCTGCTTCTTCCTCTAATATAATAGAGAGAAATATGGCAGATGTTTGTCACCCCCAAAGGCAGGTTCTCAGTCTCATTGCTAGTCTTTTTTTTTTTTTTTTTTTTTTCCCATTCCTCATACAAGTATTCACCATGCACATTTTACAGAGCTACAGCATGGTCAAAATCTGAAAACATGTGCCAGAGCTACTCTTATACAACTCAGTCAGCAGAAAATCTCTCCTCATCCAACTAGATCATAGAACTCTCACAATTCCCACCCTTTCTAAAATTACTGGGAAATTACATTCATTTTTGGACAGAAAGCGCTGAGCATCTTCCTAGAGCCAATTTATGATATAATATCTGTTCTCAGTGATGCAGTAGTAATGAAGGTKCAGATCTGGCTGGGCAGATAGAAAATGTTTAYTTTTCCACAGATGTAGTTTTTTCCRTCTCTTATCATGTTTTCTTGTTTCAGGCTTTCTTAGCAATGAGTTGAAAAGATCAACATTGACATACGTGATGTGTCTGTGATTCTGAGCTGGAAACCATTTCTAGCTTCTGTGCTGGGGAAGCACGGTACTGTTCAGCTAAAAAAGCCCTTCAAATATGTCCACTCAAATATGAAGYAGCAGTTGCATGAGAAAAAATGTGCATTTTAATGAATTGATTTTCAAGCATCACATACCAACTGGGAAAAACCACGCAATTTACAATGAAAAAGAAAAGCTAAACTACAAAGAGCCATTAGACTTGTCTGATCAGATAAAATGTACACATTGTGTTGGACCTAAAGTGTATACAAGTGAAAAAAAAAATGAGTGCAGTAAAAACAARGAAGCCAATAGACCAGTCTGGATAAATCACATAGTTAATTATAAAAGATACTCAAGATTCAGGGTTTAATTTAATCAGTGTGAATAAATCTTCCCGTGGTTCTCCTTTGGAATCCAAAAMAGTTTGTCTTTCTTACCCACTACTGCTAATATGAAAAAATGCTGTTCATGAGTTAATAACTCATTAACTCATGGAGTTAATATATGGCTTAGTAAGAGAACAGAAGATAATAAAATCATTTATTAGAATTAATGTAATCTATTTTAATCTGGAAATAGAGAGTTCACAGTGAAACACCAGAGTAAAACGAGTTTTAAGACTGCCATGCAAGTGAGGACACCCTGATTAACTRTTTTTCTGAAGAGATATTCACAGTTCTGTTTCTTCCAAGGTAGCAGCTAAATCCTATTGCTGGCCCATTGSTTCAGCAGTGTCTGGGAGCACAGGCCATGGCTGGCAGCCATGGGAGGTAGAACATAAAACTCGTTTATTTACTGAGGTATTAAGCAAACTTCAGCAATCATTGTTAATACTTTGGATGATATCCAAGGCAGAAGACAGGAGGTCTGTTGGCTCAGGAGCATTAGGAAGCTTTCTGGAAAATTGAAGCATTAATGAAAAGCTTATCTTACATACCAGGACTTGAGCAAAAGGCCAGAGCATCAGATGGAAGTACAACAACCTTCTTTTGAGAGGTTCTTTTTTTCTGAGAGGGTCTGACTTCTTTTGCAATGAGACAGCAGATGACTGACCCACATCTGTATATTTATACTTTAAAAATAGGTGGAAACTTCTAAGTATGTTTACATGGCTATATAAAAATAAATTAAAAATATACCTGAAAGAGAAATATAGCACAGACATATCCCCAGCTTGGTCAACATTTTTATTATGGTTCAAGGTAAATAGGATTTGAAGAAAAGACAGGTAAAGGTTGTATCTGTAATAAAGTGGGAGTGGCTGGAGGTTTTGTCAGTAATTTTTCACCTTAAAAAACCCCCACAAAACCAAGTGTGGAACTCATATAAAAATGTTGGGAATCCCATTCCTTTTCCAGGCAGCCTGTAATGCTTAGAGACTTTGAGGGAAAAGATAAGATTCATAGCTTTATAGGCCATAAAGTTACACAAGTCATGGAGATGATTTGTGCAAAATGATGATGTGTGAAAACTGGGTGGAAGGCAGCTCATAAATACCATTTTGTTGCTCCATGTGTAGATGAATATTTCTGTGAAGTGCTTCTATACCACAGGGAGATCATATACTGCTGATTCAACTTATACACTTTCCAATATGGGYAAAATGAGCCTCATCTCCCCAGTAAAACTGGACTGGTTTAAAGTTGCATTTGTTTTACTCAGCTGCCATAGAAATCTGTGGAATTTATTTATATCCTATTTAAATTAGTTGCAGTCCACTTCAGTGAACAAAGCTGTACAAAATTCCTTTCTCTCACAGATGTTCAAAATCAATAAATGTTACATGGTAAATTCCAWGATCTTCACCAAAAAATGTGCATGGGGATTATGCTGGTACAAGCACAGAAATACTTTAGCTACAATTCCCAAAGGARCTTTCATCATATTCCTTTATTATTTTTAAGATTTTTGCTTGCTTTCCTCATGCACTCATKCGTTGTTTCTATTATGTTACATCTGTTTTTCTGTTCAGGATTTTGGCACTACTATCAGGTAGGCTGCTTGAAGGGATGAATGAGTCTATACCTCTGCTAAATCCAACCACTTCTGTGTCATACTCATCTGCAGAYATGCACCTTTCTCACTCAGATGGGCTGCAATTGTTCCTGAAGCTGAAAAGAATATTGTTCTCTTATTCTGCTCTATTTTCTTTAAAAGTTTAATTTACAGTGAAGGAAAAAACAAGTTTTTACCTGCAGTTTTTATTGTGGATATTGACTGTGATTTAGGGTAATCTCCATATTTAGAGATTTTGGAAGGTTAAGTGGCAACTTTCTGTATGTCATCCAGGCAGTTGGACTGGATTATTTGTGTTGGTCCCTTCTAACTGAGCTATTCTATTCTATTCTATTCTATTCTATTCTATTCTATTCTATTCTATTCTATTCTATTCTATTCTATTCTATTCAGTAAATCAAGTCTTGAAAGGATTGATGAGGAAGTCATGAGAGAGGGCAAACTCAGAACAGCAAAAGCATCAAGAGGAATGTGAGAATAGAAGGGAATAGAGGGGAATATAAATACTGATAATAATCTAGTAAAAAATACCAGGTTTATGAGAATATTGGAAAACATWTAGAAAAATAGGTATGTATTTAAGAGGAGAAATGTTAATGGATGTAATCACATCTCATTAAAATTGCTAAGGAATGTTTTTGTCTATGTGTTGCCTCATGAAAAAAGTTTTCTTTTAGCAGTAGTAGTATTACTGACACAATTCCTTCAGATATATGAGATGCCATCTATTCTTAGCCAGAAGGTACAGTAATTTATTTTCTTTGACCATACTGCTCTGTCAGAAAGTTACCTCCCGAGCAAAATAGACTATTCCTAATCCACTAAAAATTAGCAAGGCATTTAATATTAAAATAGTTGTGGAAGTGAAGAAGGTGTCAAATGAAGTGCCTGTCTGTGACTACAGCGAGAACAGAAGAGCAGTATGCCAGAAAGTGTTAATGGTAATTATCTGCTAATGATGAAATCCTGTAMAAATCCTGCAAGTCAGTGGAGTTATAGAACCATCAATACACATGAAAGGTCTCTTCTGTATCTCATGAAATAAAAAACTAGAAATGAACTGAGAAACTCATTCTCAGCTCTGCGGCAAAACACAATGATCAGTCTGCACTAATAAACCAAATGTCTGACCCAYTGTCTGACCCACAGTGACACACTATAGACAATTAAAACAGGATTTATTAACTTCTGTATTTCACAGAAACTGCCATTCTCAYTTCTGAAAGTAGCTCAGATTGATCACTGCATTGTGGAACAAATCCAATATAAAATCAAACTCTGAATAATTTATGACAGTGCTTGTAAGCCTATATTAAAAAACTTCTGAAATGCATAAGTCCTCCAAAGGCCAGAAAAGAGTAATGAGTTTATATTTGTCTTATTTCTGCAGTGTAGACAGGTTCTCCAGGGTATAGTGAGAGACTCTTTGTGACATGAAATGATAGAAATTACTTTTTTAAATAAAAAACTGTTGACCCTTATTTTTTTTTTTACAATGTTCTTGTCATTTTCCCCTGCTTTTAGCATAATCTGTCACTAGGGCCAATGGTATTCCAGATGTTTTCTTATTGTTATTGGTATATGTGGATTGAAAAAGACTCTTTCAATGAAAACTTCACCAAAGTGACTAAAAAAACCCCAAAATAAGCAGAAAGACTTCCTCCTCCCCCTACCTCTGGGATATTTAGATCTCATTCTAGAGTGGGGAGTCTAGCTATATAATAAATTCCTACTTTCCTTTCTGCCCAAAGACAAAAAGCACAATGAAAATAGGACAAAGTACTAATTACACTGGTCAGATTGGCAGCACTGTTCCGATTCAGGATATATTTCACCCCTTACATTGCCAGAAACATGCATTTACCATTATGCTAATAAAACAAAACGCTGTGATGYTGGCAGCCAGAGCCATGATTCTCTTCATGATTGTCACCATGTGGGTGAGGTTCATGGCTACTCATTTAAGAATTTACTGAAAAGATGACTGTTTTGCCAATGGGTTTTATAGTTTTCTTTGCCCTTGAGAAAAAATACTTATTGTTTTGTTTTCTACTCTCTGTGCCTCCCCCCAACCCCCACCCACTCCTGTGTCAGTGCAGTTTTCCCATTTTAAAACATCTGAGAGGCTGATTCATCATTGTGGTGAGGCCACTAATCCTCATGATGAACATTTGTCTGTGCTTTGCTGTAAATTATTGACAGAATTAAGTAAATTTAGGAGTGCTGCCTACTAACGCCCAGCTGCATTCTGAACACCGAAAGCAATAAGAACATTAACRGTAACCCAGATCTTCTTCTGCACTTTCCTCAACATTTGTCTGTCCAAATTTCTCCCACTTCTTTTGTTCTCCTTGTTGTATTCAGAAAACAAACATTATAGAATTCCTGCCTGGAGCTGAGAAAGGTGAGAAGACCTGTTGGATGGGGTTATTAAGGTTTATCCTCTTTTACCTTTCTTTGGYCTGTATGTAATAGGCAGAACATGGTAGCAGGTTGAAATATCAGAATAAGGAGACAAAGAAAGGGTAGAMAATAGAAAGAAAGTAATGCATGCTCTGTTACTTTTGCTTGTCARAAAACCCTCTAATTCGTCACCAGGTTTATTCACTGCTCTGGAAAGTACATAAAGGCTTTCAAATAACATCCTCTTTGAGTGTATTAAAGAGTGTATTAAAGATAAGATTTCTGTGATCATAAGACGAACTTTTTTTAAACTGGATCCCAACTGACTTCTGAAACTCAAAACCTTAAATTTCTCATGTCATTTGTCACCACCCTATTGATGAATTTTGGGATCTTACTGTACTGCACACATATATTTAATATTTCTTTTATGGTAATACAGCTTATGAGCCAAAATGTAATATAGACTTCTTAAATCCGTTATTGAAAACTTAGATTTCTGTCACTGCAGTAGATTTGTGGTGAGTAATTTCAGCATTTTGGAAAGTAGCCATCAGCTGAATGACTCAGAGCAAAGGGTTTTACACAAATGCAGATCATGACGATATAAATTCTTTCATAAAAAGATTGAATCATTGACAGTAAATGTTCTTGATAAAGATGTATTCCAAGGGCCCAATTAACGCTGTCTTTTTTTATGCAACCTTTGTGTTGTGAAACAAAGAACTTGTTTTAAAAAAAACAAACCACATGTACTTTCTAATTTAGTCTCATTTTTGCATAACTATTCTGCATTCTCCATAATAAACTTATGAGGCAGAATAATGTGTTCCTGGACATGAAAGAACAGGAGAGGCTTTAGAGAACCATTGAGACTTTCAGGTGAGTTGTAAACAATGAGATGTTTGTACCTCATTGCCAGCCACATCCTGGGCTGCATTACCAGCTCCATGGGCAGCAGGTGAGGGAGGGGATTCTGCCCCTCTGCTCTGCAGAGATGAGACTCCACCTGGAATACTGCATCCAGCTCTGGGGCCCCCAACATAACAATGACATGGACCTSTTGAAGTGAGTCCACTCCAGAGGAGGCCACAAAGATCCTCAGAGGGCTGGAGCATCTCTGCTAATGGAGAGAGAGTTGGGGCTGTTAAGCCTAAAAAAGAGAAGGCTCTGGGGTGACTTCATGGCACCTTCCAGGACCTAAAGTGTCTACAAGAGAGCTGGAGAGGGACTTTTTGAAGGGTATGGAGTGATAGAACCAGGGGGAACAGCCTTAAGATGAAGGAGGACAGGTTTAGATTAGATGTTAGGAAGAAATTCTTCACTGTGAGAGTGGCACTGGCACAGGTTGCCCAGAGAGGCTCTGGATACCTCATCTCTAAAAGTTTTCAAGGCCAGATTGGATGGGGCTTTAAGCAATCTRGTCTAGTGCAAGGTGTCCCTGCCCATGGCAGGTCGATTGGAACTAGATGATCTTTAAGCTCTCTTCCAAAACAAACCATTCTGTGATTCTCTGATTCTGTGATTTGATATTTCCTTTTTTTTTTTTTTTTTAATTAAAAAAAATAGATAAGAAAAAGAAGAGGGTGTGACAATGAAATAGCTTTTGCAACAAAGCAAGCTGGTGAACATAGTCTTTTACAGGGATATTACAAGGAATAGAAGGTGTTGAAACGGAATCAAAATGGTAAAAATATTTTAAAAAATGTAAAAGTCAAGAGACAGAAAAATATTTGTAACTATTRAATAACTAAATGGTTCCTAGCAAGTCCAGGTCTCATAGTACCTCTTCACATTTGAATTATAAGGGTGCAGGTGTATGCAAAGTAACTTTTAAGTAGCTGTAAATACAGGTGACAACTGAAGAAGACTAGGATTTTCCTAGTTTATATTTGTGATCAACTATTTGTCTCCAGGGAGTCAGTACTAGTAAACAAGGAAATAGTAGTAAAGATTCTGTAGAAAGACTGGAAAGGCATGTTTTCTATTTAAAAATAGAAACTGTAACTTTGAAGAGGAAAGCCACTTTAGGAAAGACATGTGAAAGAAAGAAAGCACTAGAAAGTTCTAAAAACCAAATTGCTGGACTTGGGGGAAATGCCTATTAATAAAGAGATTATAATCTCCATACTTCCTGAAGAATTACTAAAAGAGAAAAAAAAATTGATTGCATGGTTACAAAAAACAAACCAAAACCAAACCTTCTATCATTGATGGACTATCCAAATAAAGTAGTTAAGTCAGGAATAATAACGAAAGAAGTAAGAGCTTTTTGAATGTATTTGTCTCTCTTYGACATGGTGGAAGCCAAATGCTATTTCAGCTGAAGTAAAAAGTCTGAATGAAAAATGGCTCAGAAAGAATCTGCCAGGGAGCAGCAGAGGCAGTCTGCTCCCTGAAGGAAAGTGAGCCAGCAGCTGAGGATGGGAACACTGGCCATGGACAGGAGCCTGGTGGACAAGGAACCAGTCCCACTGCCCCTGAGCAAGGCAAGCAGGGCACATTAATGACCCCACTCGGGTTTTGCTGAGAGTCTGGGCCACAGCAAGCCCATGGGGATGAGGATGGTCTGAAATCAGACTGGGATATTAAATGAGAAGGTCTGGTCAGGGTCGGGATCAATAGRGAGCATGCCCAGGCACTGATAAGGTGGCAGCAGAGGTGCAGTGCAGTTCAGAAGAGGGAATATGGTCTCAGCTTAATAGCAGCTCCCAAGAGATGGAGTGGGGAATCTCCAATTCCAATTTCTTTTTCATRATGGCCGAAAGCAGTGAACTGGCCACGAGCTGCTTTTAGGAGGGGAGAGAACTGAGAGYCCTGAGGACATCACAGTAAAATGATGGTTTGCATAAGGAAGAACTCACATATAAAATGTATGATTTGGATATCTAGAAGCATATTGAGTGAAGGGTAAAATGAGAATATAATAAGACAACAGATTAATTTTCTTTGAATGTATGGCAGGAAAAACAGATAATAGACCTAAGACAGGAACACACTTCCCCCAGAAAAGTTGCAGAAGAAAGAAGATGTGAAAGGAAGTACTTGGGATAATACAGCTGTTATTAAATGAACTGGTTTCTATGGAATTATTGATGGTTTCAAAATGAGAGAACTGAAACCAAAGAAATATGAAGGGGCTGAGAATGAGATTAGCACAGGAAAAGTGAAAGGTGATATCTGGATTAGGCAAGAAAAGGCAGCAAATATGTCCAAGTCCAAAGAACTCGGTCACTGTTAGGACCGCCTGTGCCAGACATCCATATAAATTGTTTGGCTGAGMAATTTTGGTTTAGGCAACAGGGTTTTCCAAACAAAGAACAGGAGGTTAAGCACCTGATAGAAATGGGGCTCTTAGGACTGGAAATACACATCAGTGTATCAGGAATTGGAAGCTGAGAAGAAGCAACACTCTAAACTCTCAATTGCATTTGGCACATGTCTCAAAGTTGTAGTCAAACTTCCATGTTGAGACTGTAAGCCTTCACCTTTTAACTGTGACACTTCCACTGTGATGGTGAATGAAATAGACATATCTCAAAATATTTTTGTTAAGGGRTTTGTTAAGGCTGTCTAATGGAACTGCCAACCCTTGGCAGAGAGAGCCCACCACACTGAAGAGACAACTAAGTMATTTTTGAGTGATTTCACTGTTTTCAGAGAATGTCATTATGTCTTCAGGCTAAGAAAGGACAGAAAAAGCTACTTCCCCAGGGAAGAATATAATTGCTTTGGGAAAAAAAATCTTCATTGAAATGTACCCATCAAGAAGTCTACTTACAGTTCCAGACCAAAAAGAAAAATCCAACTGTCACCCAAATGGCAACATCTGCTAGGAGCACAAAGTTATATTTTTGTTAATGAACTAATTCTGGACACAATTGGGCCTGAGCACAGATACAATATCATCCAAGCTCATGAACTGCCAGCATGGTCATGTCCATGGTGCACTTTGGAGCGTTAAATAAGCACTTTTGCTAACAATAYCCAAGCAAAGACTAGGATATATTATGGGCCAAGAATCCAGGGAGATAGGATCGAGCTGTTTTGTTTTGGAAGGAGATAGAGTGAGAGAAGTCAGCCAGATGCACGTGAGCCATGCTGTGCTGATCAATACCAGGGTCAGAGAATTGTTGMTGGCCCATTTCATATATTTCTAGAAGCAGCCTGAAAGAACGGGTAGCAGCATCCCAGAGTTATCTTRCCATTTGAAGTAATGTACTGAGGAATCATAAGACTTGATAGCAAGATTGTAATGGTACAGGYATGAGCTTTGGTTGTGGTCAGGTAAGTAGCTTCTTGATTTAAAACCCGTCCTTTAAGCCTTGCTTCGTGTCAGTGATTACCTGCTGTCTGTGTTTACTCAGGGCTGCAGAATGTGGAAGTTTACAGGAGCATGATAAGAAGTTTCAAAGAGTTAAGAGCCCAGTTCCTGGGGACTTCTAATAAGACCTGAGAATCCCTTAGGTCTCTTTGAAAATCCTATCTGAAAATAAAAATTGGATGAAGTGTAGGATTTATTGGTTCTGACCAATAAAAAAAAATAGAAGCAGCAAGTTTWCAGAGAAGCTGAAGACTGCAATAACAGAAGAGAAGTGATATGAATTTTCTAACATGTCTTGTCAGTTTTCCTGTCTTTATTAAGGAGAACAGAACATCTGCAAATGGGGCAGGCGTGATCTTGAAAATAAGTCCAGAATCAATCAATTCAGCAAAGAACAATCTGTACACACRATTTTGGTTTTGGCAAATCATCAAACAACTATTAACTGGAAAGCTAAATGGGGTCAGTAATTCAAGCCTGGCTGGAAGATRATAAAATCATAAAAGCATTATAATATGCATTACTTAAATGTGAATAGTCAAGGCACATTTGAATTAAATGTGGCTGGTTTCATCTTCAGATTATGACACCCATGTTTAGATGTGTCCATGTAGGTGCCTGTAATGAATTAGGTACCTAAACTCCCATTATWGTCAATATGGTCTGTCAAGGCCAGAGGCCTTTTCAGCTGATCAGGTATGGGGAGCTTACTTAGAGTGAATTGAATAGCTATTGACTTTTGTGTCTACTGTGTCTGCTGATCACCCCTCACAGCTGCTCCATTCTCTGTAAGAATAWGCCTTCTTTAGTCAAATTCATCACCAGAAACTTCTGAAATGTTCGCATGATTTGCAAAAGACTTAGAATTATTTCCAGCATACTTTGATTACCCTATAGACTATTTCTTCTAATTAAAACATAAATCCCTTCACTGCAAGATCTGTTGCCAGCTGATCATCCATACTCATGTGCTCTATAGAAATAGAACTTGGAACTGAATATCCCATGGAACTCCTATATCTATTTTTGGCTTATATTTTCTTCCATTTAACCTTGGTCATATTTTTCACTGTGAAACAATGCTGCTTGCCAGTGAGCATGATCAGAGCTGTTCTAGGCCACACTCAGGACCCACACAGCCCACACATTCTCTCWTACATTTAACAATACCTGTAGCATTGGTGGCCTATAGCATTTCCCTAAAAGAGTACAAAAGAGTAGGGCAGGCACGTAGTCACATTTCTTTAGTTTATTTTCCAGCCTTCAGAAGTTTTCAGCTCAAAGAACTAAAAATCAGGATTATATCACATTCTTGGGTACTAATTTCTAGAATTTTATTAGTCACTCTTTAAAAAAAGTGTTCTTGTGTGTTGACAGGATGGTGAACTTAGTTCTTTGTGTTTATGTTTTCTATGCTACTTAGGAATTTTTAATCTTTCTCTCTTACACAATCCCCTCCTCCAGCTGGCTTCATCCTTCACTGTTTTTTCTGGATTTACTTATYTGACCATAGCATATTTTTTGGAACCTAGCAGCATAAGTCTAAGATTTTGTTGCCTAGTCATAATATCTAGGAGAGGTGAATTCCTGTTCATCTAATTTCTATGTTGGCAAATGCCGCTTACATCCTAAATTTTGTTATTCTAATCTTAGTTTGCATTAATGTAAAATGAACTTCATAAGAAGCATGCTAATAAAAGCAGTTTTTCACRATAGTGGTAATTCTAGCTTTTGGACTTTACTAATCTTGAGAATTTTGTAATTTTACCTTTTCTGAGGGGAAGATAATTAAGRGTAACAAAGGTTTTCTAAATCAATAGGAAAGAGATGTGATTCCCATGAAAACTCCTGCWTTGGAGCTCTTTTATTATCTTGTTTATTATGTTTAAGTAAATCAGCTCTAAAACAAATAGTGCTGTGGGGCAGAGGACATTGATTAACTCTCTGAGTTTGGAGGGCAGTTCTGCCCAAATCCAATTTTATAGGCATCGAGACAAGTGGAAARTTTCAACTCATTACAACACTAGGAAGATTTTTTAAGACCATTTATACAAATTGACCATGTTAGCCTATGTTGGTTTTTTTTTTTTTGTTTAATTACTGCCTTAGAGTAATAACAAAAGGTCAGTTTTTCATGAGATTACACATAGATATTAATGCTAACTAAAGATCGATGAATGGGATATAGTTTTAAAAATTAAATTATAAATTAATGAAATAATGCATTGGCCTGAACTAGCATAGTTCTAAATCTTCAGATTAGCTGAWAACTGGAAAAGTAGGAAACAGTGGGTGTGTGCTATTTGAGTAGWATTATATTAATTGMTGTAGGTTGGAAAAGCCTGATACASACAAAAGGCTCATAAAATCTGTGAAGCTTTTGAATGAAAGTGAGTTGGAATACAACTCTGGCAAAAGTTTGAACATAAAAAGGATGGGGTTTTAAGTGGGAAGAAATGCTATCATCTTGAAAGGTATATTTTCCTTTGAAGATGAGAATTTTTTTGTTTCATGATGCTTGTGATTCGATTTATTAATATGAATAATAACTTTTCAGTAATATTAAGTGAAACTTGATTATAATTTTATTTTTCTACTTTAAAATATACAAAAAATATAGAAAAGTTTTAGATCAAAAATGTAAATTCATTATTTTTGATTACTTTGCCAGAATATTTTGCTTCTCTTTCCATGAGAGTGTGTTAGGTTTATTTCATGTTATTTCTTCTGGGTTTTCTTTCCCCCAAAGTAGCTAATWTTGCATATAGCCTGGAGCAGAGCTGCCAGCTTTCAAAACAGAGGTTTTAACTATGATGATATGTACCAGTTGCTTCTGAAGTGAGGTCATCTGGGATTTCTCACCTCTCGCTTTGAGCTCTGGATGAAGTTTGATCACCTCATTGAGCATCCCTGTGCAGGATACCAGATGCTCTTAGTCCTCTGTACCTGTTCCATTCCAAAAGATTCCGTTTTCTGCTTTGCACTTTTCCCTTTCACCATCACAGGGCCTGAGTGACTACTTTGATTTGTATTCTGCATAAAGTATGTTGGGATATGATTTGGCCAATTATGCTTGTTTCCACTGAGCTACAATAGTAACTCTGCATGGGAGCTTAAGGGATAAACTGCACTAATTATAAAGAATTATAAATTTTGTATTTAGAAACTTTTTTTCGAAGTGGAGATACATCACAGTGACAAGTTAGAGCAGCTGAGATGTAGTAGTGTGGAATAACTGATTACTTCTTGGCAGAAAGARCAGTGATTTACTGGTGAGAAAATTTCCTCCTCTGTTCCTCTGACAATCACCAATAAATTRCTGTGTTTTTTCCCTAACTTTAAATATTTACAAGCATCCCGGGAGAAAAATGTATTCTTCATTSTCTGAACATACTTTCTGTGCCTTTYATTATCACTTGCTAAAGGTATTATGACACAGTGCTGTTTAGTATCTCTCAGAATCACAGCTCTGAGACATCTCTATCTTCAGTTTGGCTATATCTCAAATCAGGTGACATGTTTCTCTTTCCTTTGTCCTGTGGATGTGCGATATTTAGTTCTTGAATTTAATGGAAATACAGAGATCAGTTAAACCACTGACCTCCTGCAGGAAGCAGTTATCATTCTTGCAGTTCTGTGAGTGTCACATTTGGTTACTGAACAACTTTTAAAGCAAACTGCTCCAGACTCATACTGGSTGAGCCAGAGGGGACAAAAATGTAATTTCTTCTGTCTGCACCCTGGAATTTTTGAGGTTTATAAATGTGCTAATACTGCCACTCTCAATTGTTTTACTTAGGTTTCTTGAATTGGAATAGTGTTTAATTTTGACAGAATCTGTGGGACAATTTTAAAATTTAATTTAATGTTTTAGTAAAAATTKAGGCCTAGGCTCTGGTTCATTTTKTCATTCTGTTTCATTCAATGCTTGYTCCCTCTCATCTGGAATTCTTTTCCTGCTGCTGTAGTTATTCAATGTCCAGTTACTTTTCCCATTGTTCTTAAAACTGTTTGTTTTGACATCTAATTTAGAATGCCATCCAAATACATTCTTTACATGATAACCTACTTTTCCATTAAATAATTGTTAATAATAATTTCCAAACAGAAATGGGATAGAGACATGCCCTCATATGTTAGGAATTTAGAAATTTCATTTTAATAAATACAAAAATAGAAATGAGGTAACATCTTCAAATAWATAAATAGGATTGCAAATAGTATTGACTTGGTATTGCAAAAATTGGAAATCTTATGGGATGCTTCCTAAGTCAGGRTCCATTTTTAATCTAATCTAAATCAGTTTTACCGATTTCTTCCTTGATCTTGACCAGTGGAAGCTTATTGTTGGAAACTTACATTGGGATTTTTTTTGTTATATTATGTCATATTTCATTGCTAGCAATAAAGTTTAATGGGTTGGCTACACTTGTTRTTATCCTAGAATTGTGGAATGGTTTGGGTTGGAGGGGATCTTAGGATCATCTAGTTCCAACTTCCTGCCAAGGGGAGGAACATCTTTAACTTGTCCAGTTTGCAAAAAGTCCTATTGGACTGGAATCCAGATTTGTCCTCAGTTATTTGAAACAGCAAAATGCATATAAATTTACAGAGTACATGTAAGTTTACTTTAGTATGAAAGCCTATATTCTTTATATACAGTAGCAAACCTGACAAAACGACGCAGAGTATGAAAATTCAAAGCAACAGGAAGGGACAGGGCATTCAGTAGAGATAGCAATTTTGCAAGGAATACAGCTGGGCTTCAGTTTTAATTTAGCCACAACCTGCATCAAGTACTTGGAACAGCAGATCTGAATATTCATCCTGCAGAATTCCAAGGTTTTATCGGAAACAGACTAGAGAACAAAAGAGTACTGTCCAGTTCTGGCAACATAAAAGTATTAATAGCRTCGTTTCATGCACATTTCAAGGTAACATTAAGTTCCCTGATGGCAAAAAAAACCTGAATCTGCCTTCTCGTGACCTGGCGATCAGTTCTGCTCCTGTGCTGTCCTCGTACTGTCCTGTTATCTGCAGGCTGGGAGAACTAAACACAGCTAAAACTAGACAGAAGTGAAAGAAGCAGGAATGAACAGTCAGGGCTGTGATCATGCCACTCTATGCCAGTATTTAATGCTCATGGAATTGTTATTTTCCAGAGTTTCTTTTCTTCTATCTCTGCAGATAATTATGTCCTCTTTCTTCCTGAGACAGGATAATCTCCTCAAGGCTACTCATCATCAAGGAGCTGCTAGATTCTTGTGTCATACAAAGATTTGATCCAGGAYAGGTATTTTTTCTTAGAAAATGAAAGTAACTGGAGATGGTAAAGGAGCACGAATGATTCAATTACTTGTCAAGTGTCAGGAGTTCAGGAGGTCGTCAGCTCTGGTCACAAATTCCACCAGCTTTAAACATTTCCTGCCAACAGTATGTTTTAAAATCCTTAATTACATATTATTATTGTCTAAAACTGTTGGGATCATTTTTATGTTGCACTCCATCCTTTTATCTATTGTTACTGCTTTATCCTGTTTAGGTTGCTCTGGTTTCTCATACCTAGAGAGTTGTTTTCATTTATTTGGACAGTGCTCTCAGGCATACAGTGTTGATTTGTGGGTCCCTTCCAACACAGGGTATTCTAAGGCAGAATGAAGGGAACAATCCAGCAGGCATTACTTCAGCCCAGTGCCCAGAGCTCTTTAAGAAGACAGTCCTTGACTTCAGAGCAGAGGTGCAGGGAGAGTGGCATGAGACAGCCAAGAAAACCATTGTTAAAACAACCTCCTAGTGAGAAACACTGAGTCAATGAACTTGGCTATCTCCTAAAAACATTTTTGTGCTTAAAGAGGAGCCATATACCCCTGATGAATCATGCTGCATCTGTAGTATATCCACGTCCCAGTGTCACATCAATAGGGGATTCAAAGAGAATGACAAGTAAAAGCAAGGAGTAACAGTGTSATGGAATGTAAGTAACATTAGTGTCCCTTTTTTTTTCCCATCATGCTGCTTAAGAGKTCTGTGCTTTGATGTGTAATACAAAAGGGCACTAGAGGAGGGAAATGTGAAGGATGGGTGGGTGTTAGTGATGTGCAAAACAGCGAGCTTGCTTTTAAATGGCTTGGCAAGGATCTAGCTGTGAAAAGAAGGCACTGCTGACAACTTGGAATCCCCCTATGTGTGATGTCCCTTCTCCTTGAGCAGTCTGAAAATTGAAATAGTGTCAGGCTTTTAGTTATGTAYATTTGCCTTCTCATTATTGAAAGTGAGTTAGGAGAATTTATATTAATTGATACAAAGAAAAGCTGAAGGAATGCCTTCAACTGGAAAATTGTGTTTCTGTTTATAAATAATGAAGGTCTTTTATTGACATGAATTCCCATTTTAAATGAAATAGATTAACAAACAAGGAGTATTTGTTGTGATTTTGTTTTAGTYTTGTTGCAACACTCACATGGGTAATTTTTTTTTCCTTACAATCTCTTGYACTAGCTGGCATATGCCTTTATTTTTCTTTATCTTAAATTCTTGTAGCTTATAGCTTCAGGTAGAATTTTTTTTTTTTAAGGAATGCATGCAATCACGTACTATTTGGTGTTTTTAAAATAAAAGTACAAAACTGCTCTGCTCCCCCAGTTTGTGGAATAATTATTCTGATGTARTTAGAAATCTAGTTCAACTTTTGGACAGAAGTGTTTTGTTCTGAAAGTGTTCTTTGCACTTTTATTCCTAATATGGAACAACACAATGAACCACCCAAGGGTAACTGCACACCAGCTTTGCAGAAATAACAGTCCTTCCAGAAGGGAGGCCTAAAATTTGTTGAAGAACAATGAGGGGAAAGAAGGGACTCCTGAAAATTAATTGCCAGCTCAAGGTCAGTTTGAAGCAGTGCCAAACTCTTAATCTTCTGSTGCTTTTACAAAGGGTGTGGTCCTACAGGTTAAGTAGCAAAGGCCTCYTCAGCTTCTGATGCTCAGGATCTGSTACAATTGCGGATAATTACATTGCTTTTCCTTAAAAAAAATAAAAAGAGTAAAGAAAACACATCCCCCAAATATGAAAATATTGCTGCTTAGGGTTTTTTCACCATGTGCCTACATAAACAAGATAACCTGAATTATTAAAAGTGTGAATTCAAAGAGGATTTGTTGTGCCACATTTGTTACACACCCACACTCTGTGTGGGCACTCAGAAGTAAAGTGATGTTCTTTGAGTTCAGCCTAACTGGTGATTTAGCTGGTTTTTCACACTGTGGTTGAGGTTGGCAGGCAGCTTTGGAGGTCCTCGTGTCCAACTCAGAGGCTCAAGCAGAGCCTCCTGAAGCTCAGGACTGTGTCCAGATGGCCTTTGAGCACCTCTAACAGAGGAGATTCCAAAACCTCTCTTGGCCACCTTTTCCAGAGCTGCCACCCTCACAATRAATGTATTTCCTGATGTTCAGAGGGAACCTYCYGTGTGTCAGTTTRTGCCCAATGCSTCTGGTTCYRTCACTGGGCCCCACTGAGGAGAGCCTGGCTCCATCTTTGCACTCTGCCTTCAGATATTTATGCAAAAGATCTCCCACAAGCCTTCTCCAGWCTGATCAGTCCCAGCTGTCTCAGTTTTGCGCACAGGAGAGATTCTCCAGTCCTTGAATCATCCTTGTGACCTTTCATTGGGCTCCGTCCCAATTGTCCATGTGCAGGGRTCTCACCAGTGCTAAGYAGAGGGGAAGGATCATCCCTTGAAACTACTGGCAGCATTCYTCGAATGTAGCTCAGGACAGCATCAGCTTTCTTTGTGAAATGGACTCAAATCTTTCATGGCAGCCTTTGGCACTTTAAGATGGAAAACACATATTTTTAAATGGCTCCCTTTGCACACATACGTGGGATATTTAAGTCCTTGCTTAAAGACCATTTTTCCACAAAACTCTCCTTCAACCTCTCTTCAGTAAAACTTTAAGATTACATGGTCACATCCACCACTCTAGCTTTTAGAAATTTGATTTAATGAATACCTAGAAATTAAATTTACAGTAATGGTACTGTATAATTAATGTATATATTCTGTGAGACATGCTAGGAAGGGGCTCACTGTCACTGTGTCCTTCTCTGTACTGGAATTTCTACACATTACTTTAATGGAAATTATGACACGTTCTTCACAACACTTCCTTCATGTTTTCTGGCTTTGGGATYAGCCATCTGGTCTTCAGTCCAGTGCTGACTTCAGCCAGGCTGTGAGAACAGTAGGAGGACTGAAGCTATTGCAGTTACCTGCACTGCTGTTAATTCAGTGCCATTTACCTCTCTGGCTTTCCAGATTGGTCCTGAGTAATACAGTAACTGTGGACTCAGAAAGCCTTTCCAAGTCTTAGATATCCTGTTACCTATTGCAGTAACATACTGACYCTCCCTCTTATGGATAAAAACTGTTATAATCAAATGCAGATATTATTGCCCAGCTTGGGATTTGGGAGCAGCTCACCTACATGCTAACAAAGTGCACAAGCTGGGATAATTTATCAGAATTCCAGTACACAGTCCAGCATTGAGAACCTATAAAAACATTCCTAGGAAATTAGGATGGTGGTGTTACATGACACATGGCAAACATTACCTCTACGTCCTTCCTTTTCTACAGGAAAAGATGTGTGCAGCCAGAGGCATTGCCACCTGGCAATTTAAGAACTTACTAGGGTGACTGCTGAAGTTTTACTCAGGGTTTAAATATTTTAAATAGCCTTGGATTCATCAAGCATTTCTTTCTCTGGCAGAGCAGAGAACTTACCTCTTTATTTATTCATATAGTAATTTTTCCTCTTGGCATGAAAAAGTAGTTGAATCTGTGTTACCTAAGTTCCTGCACACTAGAAAACGATATTAATTAATTAAATCAAGATGAGCTTTAAACATTTTGTTTACAAAAAAGTCTACACTGGAATGTTTTCTTTTTGAAAGTCTCCTTTCATGCCAAGGTGACTGGAAAATGTATAGTGGAAATTCAGTTTGAAGACAAGCCCATGGTAAGACTCTTCCCGACTCATGCCCACACTATGTGTATTATTTATGTGTTCTGTTTCTGCTATTCTTAGCATGTAGCTTTGTTTCATTCAAGTAGTATATTGTCTGTGAGGACTAGTTAGGAGCAAACTACAAGGAAAGGAAAATCTCTTTTAATTTTTATTTTAGAAATTCATGAAGAGAACTATAAGATGCAAGCAATGTCGATACAAAACTACTTGCATTTTGGTTGTGTATTAACAAAGAAAAGAATTTCTGGAAATAAGAGTTCAGGTAAAAATCTTCCATTTTTCTGTTGTGTGTTTATCTCATTTTGCACAGATGATGTGTGCCATGAAATGCATCCAGTGTGTGGGAAAGTCTGAAGGTAATACAGCAGCAGGATGGAGACAAGATTTTCAATTAAGTTTTTTTACTGATAGTAAAATGAGTTTTGAATAATTTTTTTCATTCGCAAGAAGTAAAAAGAAAACAAAATTTTAAGCGTTTTTTAAAAATCTGCTGTAGCACTTAGGCTTCTTACAGATTGACATTTTGATTCCAGGTTTCAAATTCCTGGGTGCTTATTCTTTCTCCCAAAGCACTGAATAATACTGCCGCTTTAATTTAGCACTCCTCCAGACTACTCCTTTTGAATTGGCTAATTTTTACTTTTGTACAAGCTTTTCTGCTTTGGCTTCTGATCACTTGTGCACAGTTATTGCAGGGAAGGTAAAYGTGACGAGTTTGAGTGCTGCTCGTTCAGTAAAGCAGGGTTCTCTTGTGGTCTGTTTTGTTTCCTGTATTATGGCTGTCACCTTCAGTTTGCTCATGCTGTGCTTTCTGTCCCATTTCTTGTTTGGCGAGTGTCAGGAGCTTGGGCTTGTTATCCTGGTGGGGATCCGTGCTGCTGATTAATAGCACAAGTGGCTAAAAATAGGTGGAGTTCAAGCAGGCTGCATTTGCTGATAATAAAATGTTATGCCTTTTATCCAGGGTTCTCAAATGCGATTCTAATCAGGTGACAGAATGACCACTACTGCTCACAAAATGAAGGGACTGATGTAGCATTTTCTTAGTCGTCCTCTGCAGAATGGAAATTTCTTGTGAGTGAAACAGGGAAGGCCACAAGCATGCTAATCAGTTTAAATGTTATCTACAGTTGTTTTTCTGCCATGGCTGAGAGGCTCCTGCTGAGGGAGGCTGTTGAGAATGTTGTGAAGAGCATGTCACAAATATCTTTTATCCCTTTCCAAGGTGGAAGGCTTGTTTGCTTATTTAACGAAATACCACAGGTTTTGCTTGCATTTGAAATTCTGAAATCTATTGAGCAAACATAGGTGTAATGAATTCAGAAACTTATTTTTTTTCTCAAACCGTATGTAAGTACTAATTATTTTTGCAATGAAGTTTACAGTTGTGGTTGTCATTAATTGCCACAGGGAAAGCTGAATACAAGCAAATGCAGGCAACTCTTATACCCCTTGACATTTTTCATCAGTACGGCTACATTTAGGTGCACTGTGCTCTTTGATAGGATAAATTAACTTTCCAGAAAGTGATAGACGTGTAGTGCACAATTAAAACATCAGAAGTTATGCTTTATGTTATGAACATTAGAAGTTACAGTATACTGGCAATATAATTAATCCTCAGGTGAATTGAAATGATTCTACACACCTAAAACTTGCGAAGCAATGCAGAAGAAAATTGAGAACTTTTATGGGAGAGCAGATGACACAGGCTATGTGGAGAGTATAAAAGGTGTGTTCTTGATCTCTCTTTTATCACATGATAATACATTTCCAAAAGTTTCACCTCTAGAGCTTAAACTAAAGGTTTTGTTCTTTCAAGAAGATTCATCTACTTGGAAAAACTGTGGCCAGTTCCTTCAAATGTTTAAATTGAAAGTATGTTATGTTTGCCCACTGGAAAGGAAAAGTCTGAAAATTTAGTCTTTCAAAGAACAGTTAAACTTTGTGGGGTTTGGTTTTTTTTTTTTTTTTTTGGTTACACATGTAACTTGAAAATATGGTTTGTGCATGAAGTAAGAAAATATCATTAGCATAAAAAATAATGCTGGGTGGATATAACCTATACATGTTTGCATTACTTTCATCATTTGAGCCCAAGATACCTTACCCTGCCTAAATCTCCTTGGCATTTAGATCCCAGAAGTCTACCTTTGAATTAGGTAAAAGTAAAAATTGCTGTTCAAAGTTAGAAAGATTAAATACACTGAAACCTGATTTCCAGAAGAGCCAAACCCTCTCAAACTCTCTATTTGGCTCTTCTAGGCCTTAGAACTTACTTATGACTGAAGAATAAGAAAATAATATATTCACTTTATTGATGAAGCAATTGGACTGTAGTGAAGATGGCCATGCTTTCTGGTCTGTAAAATAGTTCATCTTCTGCTCATGGATTACAAAAATGTCTGAGTACTTAATGGTGGAAAGGGAATGTACTGAGAAAGTAAGAGAAAAACGGGGAAGCATTTTGATCTCATAGTGTTGCATCAGATATTGGGAACCAGAAGGCCTAATGCATTAAAATAGAAGAAAAAAAGCACTCAGTATTCCTGTATTAAAAAAAGAAAATTAAAATAATAACTTTTCCAAGTGTCAAGCTAGACACTTTTCTGTTCTGCTGGAGTATTTTACGCCATCTGTCTAGACTCTAAGATCTTTAAGGCAAAATGAGATACACAAGTGGCACATAGACCACTGCTAGGACTGTTAATTGCTTCGTTTTCACAACATCTGGCACACATTATATAACACATTTTCTTCTGCCTGTTAAAAGCAGATAATATTTATTTACCTGCCTGTCACTAGGGCTTTGAAGAGTCTCATGGAAACCAAAGGAATAAATGAGCCCTGGAGGGGAATTGATACTTTTCAGACATCACAGTCCCGACACAGCCTCTAACTCTAGGTTTTTAAACAGTATCTTGCATCTCACTGGAACAGTTTTCTGATGCTCTCTCCCTGAACATCTGCTGATGGCCACTTTCAGAGCCAGAATCCAGGTCCAGAYAGAACTCCCCTGTTGCAAATGGCCAGCCTGATGTTCTTAAAATTTGAAGGCTACTGTGGGACCCGTTCAGTTTCACGCTTGTGGTTTTATTGTGCTATCAGTGCCACCTCAGTTGACCAAATGGCRACAGTCATAAAAGGGGAAGAAAAACATTCTATCTTCTGTTGCCTGTGTTTCCTTCTGCTGAGCTGAGGAGATATAAAAGAGCCCTTGGAGTATCGGAATTGAAAAGGTCTCAGCTGGAAATGGTTGACAGCACTGTCTCCAGCAGAGCAGGAGAACAGGAAATAAAATGGGACCAAAAGGTTCACTGTGCAGGAATAGCAGAGTGCAAGAATATACAGAGTTAAGCTTGAACTGGGTCACATAACAGGAATTTATTCCTTTTTTTCATTTTTCATTATTTTTTCTGGCTTTGAACCATTTCTTTTWAAAATGAGACCTCTTCAGTTAGTCATCATAAATTAGTCATCCACCCGTGTTTGAGGTATTGGCCCCAAGTGAACTAGCCTGCTGTAGTAAAGTATAATTCAGATCCTGTGTAGCCTTTCTTTGTGAATAGGGCAAATGAGCTTGGATGTGGTCTCTGTTTCTTTGTGCCTGAATTCCAGCTGCTGTGACTGGTTATGGAGGGCTCCTGCATGGAAAGGACCCTGCTGGTGCTGTGCTTACATCTCTCTGACTGCAGGAAACATCCAGATCCTATCTAACCATATTTATCTGCATGAAGCTGCAGAAGCTAAAAGTCATCCCACGGTGTTTTAGCATATGTTGAGAAATGGAATACTGTCAAACTCCTACAGTACTTGAAATAGACTTGAAATAGCCKTACAGTTTTTCTGTAGGGATCATTCAGGGATTCAGATGCAGTGGGGCACAGAAATAGAGAATGAATCTCTCACTTGTTGAAATGAAAATTAACCTTCTGAACTAAGATGGCTTACAATCTCCAGTTCCATGCCTGCTCTCTGTGTTATACAGAAAGTGCAGAATGAATAATTCAATAAGTGATACCCAAGTTTATAGTCTGAAAAGAGAAATGTCTGGAAATTTTGTATGAATGAGAGATCTTTGTCATTTTTTAAGCCTGATTGATACCAGCATAGATTATAGTTTAAAAAAATGCTAATTGTTGTTCTGTCATACCTATTCCATGCCAAATAAATACCTTTTCCAAGCCAACAAATAAATTTCATGTTCTGATCAGCAGTATAAATCTGCAAAATACATTCCTGGTGCCAGTTTCAACAAGTAGGAGTTTGCCTTTAGATTTAAGGTCGATGAATTTCATTGTTTTGTGTACAGTTAAAACCACTTTAYAGATGGGAGAACTATTGAATACCAGTACCTTATACACAATTATGAAGCCATCCATCCTGGTTTGAGGGTGGTGGGTGTTGTTCTACTTGAATTTTGTAGTCTAATTACTTTTCCCTTTGTGTGTATGTGTCTGTGTGTGTGCTTGATGACAGTTTTCTCCACAGACTGCTTTATTACCACATGATTTTACAATGACTAAGTAGTGATGCAAAGAAGATTGAAATGTAATTTCCTTTGTTCTACTGCTCTTTAAGTGGCCAGCATAGGTAGGGTAAACATCATTAAAGTAATTTTTGTTCTAATATTGACTGCATAAGTAGAAGATGAGATTCTACCTTTTCATTGATTTGAAAGGAGAAAAAAAAACCCAAGCTAAGGTTTCTAAATCATCATCTTACTTCTACAGATGATAATTTTCAAGTGGCAGATGATTATTTCTGGAAACAAAAATCTTACTGCTTCCTGATGTTCTATTTTTGTTAATTTTTCTAAACTGCCTTTAAATACTTTTAGGTTTAGATAGCACACATAACAAAAAATGTAATCCCAGGTGCATAGGTTTGAGGTAAACCTGTGAGGAGTGTTCTGGATTTTTTCATGGATGCAGTGATWATTTGAAATCGTTCTTGTCTGTATCCAGGATGATTTTTAGGCTGCAGCTGTCTTGCTGAATATTCATTATGAAATGCTTGTATTTAAAAATAAACCCATTAGATTTGTTTTCATCACACAAACTTGTCTCTCACTATGTGCCAGTGACCTGACATGGTGACTGCATCTCTGAGCCTTAGGTGTCCATGGAAGATCTTCATATTTTAGACTTTTTTTTTTTTTTTTAAATATCCAATAGCATGCAGATAATATCAAGTATTTTTAGGAATGGATCATAAAAATATAATGCAAAGTTATTGAGCTGTTTTCTTATCTTCTCCTTTAAAAACCAATGTGGGGCTACTCTCTCTTGTCTTAGACCCCCATCTCTACCTTCCTACTTCCAGGATAAATTGTGTGCTTTCCAGCCTGGAGTTATTTCTGATTCACYGAGTTGCTGACTTAATAACAGAAGGCATTCTGTGTGAGTAGAGCAAAGTATAGGGAAGGGAAGCATATTTCTCCTTTTTCAAGTAGAAAGAAAGGTTAATTCACTTCTATGTTCCTAATTTAGTTGAGGAACAGCAGCATCTCTTCTATAATGCAGCAGAAGCATTTTCCCAGTCTGCWTTAATTCCTGCTCCTGTCCTGAACATTTAGGATCCAAACTTCTTATTTCAAAAATCACTGAAGGCCTGTCAGTGCCTATACCAGGAACAAGATATTCCCTTGGTGACTGTTCCACTCTATATTGTGGAAATATGACCACCTGCAAAACTGGAAAAAGAGGCACAGTGGAGCAGRCAAGCCAAGGTTACAATACCAACAGAACTGGTGTCAAGCAGAGACATTCAGCAAACCTTGAAACCTCATGAGGCAGTWAAATATGATGTACAGGGCCTCCTTTTTAAGGTCTTCCTTCCTTGAGTCCTTGTATCATGTGAATTTGTATTTTTCAAAGGTATTCAAATGATTGAATCTTGACAAAATTACCAGTTTTGAAGAGGTACACTTTTGGTTTTTTGACATCTTAAGGAACGCAGTAGAGGGGTTTCATGTCAGGTAACTGAAGTACTTAGGCAGTTGACATTTATTTTTAAGATCACTACAAGAAACCTGCAAGAGCAGTTGACAAAAATAGGAATTTTATGGCATTTTATGGCTCACTTAAATTATTTTAGAAAAAAAGTCTGGGTTCAGTTGCTTGACAAAGGGCACCTTGAGTTTTTTCAGGTGCTGTGGGTATTCTGCCTAATGTCCCTGACACTCCAGAGGGGACTGAATCTCCCACCATATCTCCTAGTGCTGGGTGGGTATCTGTGGTATCCTGGATGGCAGTAGAAGACAATGTTTTGGCAACAAATTTCAACCCTATTTTGTTACAATAATAGCAATAATGAATAAGAATATTTAATACATGATTGATCTAGACATGATTAATAGACTTGTATCCATGCAGGTATAAAACAGATATATATACACCTATAGTTTGCAAAGACTAACCCTGGTACTGAGTTTTCAAAGTGCTTGGCACTGCCTGAAGGTGGGAGAACTGAGGTGTAGCAGTTAGTGAGATTAGCAATCCTCTTTGATCTGTAATTGCAGCTGTGTGGTTCGTGCTTTTGTGTGCCGTGCCTCCTGCTGGGGCAGGCGCTGCACACTCAGGAGCTTTGCAAGTGAAAACATAATGTACTGTATTATTCTCAYGGAAAGGGGAGGGAGAAACTAAGCAAAAAATAACAAGAACCAAAAGTAAAGTACTTTTAGCTTCCCTTCATCATAAAGGAAAAAAGAACACAGGAGGAAAATAGCTTCCATATTTTTAGGCATTWGTGAGTCACCCTAAATCTCTTAGGATATTTTAGTAAAAATATATATTAAAAAAGCTGCTATGAAGTAATGAACTCGTAAGTTTTTCCTTGTGACATATTTCAGTTGCTTTTTTAAATGGTTTTATTTTTTTAACTTCTTCAGGGTTAAGAATCAATTATCCATCTGGGAATGCAAATGTTGTGAAGTTAGCTATGTGGATTTTAAGAGGAAGAAAGACTGGGTAATCTTTTCTGAGGCTGGCTGTCACGTTCTGTAGTCTTAGACTAGACTATTAGTAGTAGCAATAAAGTTGTTTACACATCTGGGAAAGCAGGGTCTGGTGGGATAATTCATGGCTTAAGGTCACTGTCCTGCCCATGAGGATTGGTAACTGTAGGGTCTGGACTTAGGCAGGTTTGGTGGAGATAAAGAATGGGTTAAAGAAAAGTTAAAGTGTTGTCAAAGAATGACCACAAGGGAATCACATCCTTAGAGAYAATTTTACCAACAGTGCAGGTAAAGGTTGGGATGTTCTGGAATGAAGAAAGGCTCCAGTATCCAGCTGCCATTTGAAAMCTCATGAAGGCTTTCACACCTATTTTGAAATAAATAATATGTGTTCTAYCCTTAACTCAGAATTACATAAATTGTATGTTATTACATCTTCAGATGCCAATGGTCAGAGCTGCAGAGTATAAGGAAAGTGATGATTTGCTGAGATGCAGGTAGGATGCAGGTATTATCTACAAGCTGTAGATAATCAGCCATGAGCACTTCTCTCCCCCTTCCTCAGAGTCATTCCCTTTCCTCATACTCTGTTCAAATTAGGAAGTTGAATAGCTGGGTTGCTCTGATGTAATGCTCCACCAGACGTGGCCCACTTGAGGACTCTTTTTTCATTGAACCTCCACATTAACTTAATGTTTTTTGCAATGTAAAATTGCTAAAAATGGTTGTGGCAATTACTCAGGAAGTGGCACAAAGTGTTTTTGGATTTTGTTGTTCTGCCATCAGCAGAAGGGAAGTTGAATTGATAGAAAAAAACTTTAGCTGTAAAAATTCTGAGTCTTTCATGAACCAAGTTTTAGCCAAGAGTCTGTATGTTTTAGCCAAGAGTCTGTATGTTTTTCAACAGCAGAATAAGAATATAGCTCATATACCATGAACATAATTTTTCCCCCATGTATCCCTCTGTAAATATAAATATATTCCAGGAATTTATACAAAAGGAAGAGAACTGTAGATAAAGAGATTGTTATTCAGGTCCTTGACCTGAGACTCTCCAACTGCCGGCAGGAAACTAAAGCCACCTTCTCAAAAAAGGCCAGTGTTTGATGTGAMTCTGATAGTTAGGTTTTATTCTTGACAGAGCTAAAAGAAGTAGCTGTGTGTTGTTTCCTTGTACAGAGTCGTGTGTAATAACGCATCACATTTTGCTTTTTTTGACATGCCATTAATAAAACAATTTCAGATCTTTCAGGTATTCTTGTCACAGTCTTAGGTTTGAAAGAATACTTCAAATGAGGTTGCACTGTAAAAAATAATTCATTTAGTCATCTGGGCATAATTTTGATATTCTTGTACCTGTACTTCTGCTGCATGATATGTAGTTTGTAGAGAAGAGAGTAAAGTTCACAAAGCTTTGGATTTTTAGGGTGATTTATTTTTTGCCTTTTTTGGTGTGTGTTTTCTTAAAGTCTTGTAATTGCACACACATTGTTCATTGCTTTCTGCAGAATACTGGATTCAGAAACAACACAAAATTAGATTTGTAATATATTCACCAAATAGAAAGTCTCCAAGTACTGTTTTAAACATTATGGTTTAATGTTTTGGCTCAAGTTCAAATCCTGAGGGGAAAAAAAATTTTTTTTGAATAATACTGGTTCATTAGAATAATTTAAGAATTTTAAGAGGGCTCCCATATGAGGTGCCAGACTGATTCTAAACCTCGCTGAATATCATGTCTCACAGAATTATGCAAATGCTGGTCAACTGCAGACTGAAGACTCATGTCTGAAACTTCATGAAATATTAACATCAAACATTTTTTGGGGAAAAAACTAAAATCCAGTGTTTAATTAATGAAACTTTGGGATCGACTTGCAAAGCTATCAATGGGATTATTGTAAAACAACTTCTGTTCTCAGGATGCCTCCAAGAAATGARAGAGCTCCCTTCTTCTAAACTCTCAGAAATCCCAAGATGGCATCCTATAAATTCAGTGTAACATGCTAGCMGGGAAATGCAGGGCTGTTCTTATCTCTGCCACTGGCTTATCTCTGTACCTTGGACTTTTTATCACTTCTAACACATCATGCATTACAGACATTTCTGTGGAGATTATTCTGCTGCACTTCCCTTTCTCAGACCCTCTYATTTTCTCCCATTTCCTCTCTTCTTGTACATTCTTTTTCTTCAGATGTTCCATAGTGAAGTGCTCACTATTACTCTGTAAAACTGGTTCTCCCTCCAGTGTTTTTTTTCTGATTTTGTACCTTTTATTGTTTCAAACTTTCTAAGTTTCCTCAGCCCCTTGATTCTCTGTATTTCCAAACGGGGGGGAAAAAAAAAAGGAGAAACCTCTGAAGTCAATTTTGGTAATCCCTTTATGAATTAATATGTATGTCCCATTTCTTTTTCATTGTGTACGCTCTAGGCTAAGAAGTGTTACTAGGGACAGGCTGGATTCAGCAGACAAAGCCAGCTCTGGAGTTYAGAGCAGCTTGGTGGAGCAGTGGAGGAAGCTGGGAGGAAGTTCCTGATTGGWGAATAGTGATGTGAAAATTCCCATTCCTTTCTTTTTTCCATTATGTGCCCTCTACCTGGCAACTCTCAGTAGCAAAGAATATCCAGGAGAAGATAGGGAATGAGCACAGAGGAATCTGTAATATGGAAATAAAGATTACAAAAGAAAAATAGCAAAGAAACAGAAAAAAGTAAGAATTTGGACCCTATTCCCTGCTCAGATACTTCAATTCCATCAAATCAATAGATGTTGGAGGCCAAGTTAATGAGAGCTGGTGTCTCTTTAGCTACAATATAGCAAAGGCTTTTGTCTACTCTTAATGGTGAAAAGCACCTGTATAAACTCTTGTTGACGTTCAGCCTTCCAATTTTTTTGCTTTCATAAATGGATTTTCTTAAGTGCAGTTTCTCCTTGTTTAAAGAAGTATAACAGATGAACTTCTAGAATCCGAGAGGTTTAGTTTTCTAATGATATTTTTATTTTTTTCTAGAAAGAGAAAAGTAGTCTTTTGTATACTTTTTAGAAAGGAACCAGAAGATGAATTCTGGTGCTACTCAGCGTGCATCATATTTGTCATATTTCAGAATTATCTCTAATTTTCTTGGCTTCCTCCCCAAATTGCTTTAATCATTAGGCYTTTTTGTAACTACATCTCTGATGTGTGTCATTCTGGTGGCTGCCTCTCAATGACTAGCCTAGGGAAAAAAACATCTCCCTGGTCTCACAGGATACGCAGAGCTGCCTCACAGACACAACAGCAGAATGTWTTCTAGGACAGCTGGCTCTACTGCCAGCCTCAGAAACATCAGGGTGAGTCAGGAGTAATTGTAGCTCAATTACTGGTCAGAATCAAGACCATTCACTCTCAGTTCTTTCAAAYAGGTGCAATTTCACAAAAGTAAGTAGAAGCAGATCATTGTACCCTATAATGGATTTAAACATGTGTCTGAAATGAGTTTTGAATCAATACAGGATGGATTTAATTCTTTATCAGCATAGCAAAGTATTGTCCTCATTCTGTCCCTTGTCATTGTGGTGCCCCGTGTAGGTGCTGACAAACTCTACAAGCCCAACAGGACTTGAACAAAGCCACAAGGTGCTGCACATTGATTCTTTGTCAAGAGATAATTTGTATTGATTGGGGCAACTGAGTTCTTGGTAACTTAAAAAAAAAATTCTGGCAGATAAACACTTTGACAATTATTTGATTTTTTTTTCTGTGAAAAGGGAAAAGTTTTGGGCATCTTTCAGTAAGTATTGTTAACTCTGATGTGCTACCAGTATCCTTGGGTGACCTGTTTCTCRTAACTCTCTCCCATCCTAGAGGATGCTGCGGCTTCATTCGCAATTCAAATTCCCAGGGTAAATTGTATAGATAAATCTTGATGTCACAGTCCATTGAATTTTACCTAATATTATTCTTTTTCCCTCAAGAACTCCAGGAGACGATGACTTTCTTCATTGACTTTCATTATGTTTCTCCACTCCATGAATAATTAATGTGGATTACTCTGGACTGTTTAAACTCTTTATTAAAGAAATTACCAAGTGTATACAATAGTGTCTCTTCCATTAGATGAGCACAGGTGATTTCAGCACTCTAAATTAACATTATAATGGGATTCAGAAATGCATGCTGAAGATAYGAAGCTGTTTTTCCAAACAGCACTTTTTACTGTTATCTACATCTGTCAGACCTCAATGTGGATACAGAGAAATAGACAGGTTTAGACCAGTGTTTGGGTCCTGCCGCTCTTYTTACAGAGCTCATCTGTAAGTGTTGCTCTCAAACCTGTGTCTRTTTTCCAGATTAGAATGACTTCCCTGCAATAAATGACTCTGAACTAACCTCTTGCCCTTCAGATTTCTCTGACTGATATGATGCTTTTTCCTTGCAAGTTGTTTTTGCCAAGTCCACATGATAATTTACCCAGCCCAAATTAACTGTGAAATAGACATGAAGCAAAAAATAGAGGGTTTTTTTAAAAAGCCAGAGGAAGGAAAAGCGAGGGGACCCTGTGTGACAGGTCCTGGTCCTACTGCAGCTCTTGGTACAGGCGTCATTGGTTAAAAGGTGCTGTCATGTTTTCTAAGTAAAACAGAAYAGAAAAGCCAATAACATCAAAGAGGTCCTCTGCAAAAAAATTGTTTCTGCCTTGGAAGTCTGCWTAAGACAGTGTTGAGATAGGAACATTACCCCTAACTATTGGATAATTACTTACTTTTAGAGGCAATATAAGTGGATGAGAATTGCTGTGAATTCCGGTTATGTTTTTTTAAGCAGCAAGGAGATACTCATTAAGAATGTCTGCCAAAAGAAAATTTTGGTCCTTGTTAGAGGGAAATGATAACCATGTCTCTGCCTTCTTTTGATTATGCAAATAATGGGAGTTTTCCCAAAACAGGAACCACAACCTTAAAGAGGCATTTAGAAAGAAACGTGACCTGTTGTCACTGAATCTGGCTCTTGAAGACTGAATAGTTTCAGAGGCATAATATAAGTGTTTTGGATATTTTATCTGAAAGAACAATCTTCCAAAGCACATAACCCTCAGACAGAGTTCCTGTTTCCTCTAGCTAATGGTTCATTACTTCTTTGACCCAGCTTGTCATAACCCTCACTGTGGAACACATCTAGAATTATGTTATAATTAGGATTTAGAATTCACTCCCATACTGCAATTTTGTAAAACAAGTATGCTGGAATAGACTGGCAGTWAGTGATGGGCAAAATGAGGCTGACAGATATAATGATGACAGCAGTTCTTTCACAGAATAAATATCAGAGAGGCCTCTAAAGTGCAAAAGTGCAATGCTTGCTGGCCTGTGTGCAATGATATTGAGGAAGGCATTGCTGGTAATGTCATACTCTGCTGTGTGTAAGCTTCAGTGTTATATCTTATGGTTGTGGATAATGCTAGAAGATTTTGCTGCAACAGATTTTGTGGGGAAGGACATTGTACAGACATTGGCAGGTAAAAAAAAATCAGGCTGCTTGCTGATGTATTTAAACAGGGGAGTGGACTTATTAATTTAGACTCAATGGCATTCAGCCTTCAAATTCTCTGGTAAAAAMAAAAGAAAGTTTTGTTTAGCTACAGTTGGGATTTCAGTGGGCATTGGGTGACTTCAGTTCCCGCCCTGTAGGGAATTTAATTTTCGCAGCTGTTGAATCRCAGTTACTGAAGGCCTGCTCTGCACCTTTATGACATTTTATCTATAGTTTGTGAGTACTCCAATTAACAATTTGTAATTTTGAAGGAACAGATCCTACAATTTATATTGTAAAGATGCTATTTTTTTCCCAATATGGGACACCAGAATGGCAACGATCTTTTGTTTGGGGCTGTGTTACTTGAATAAATCACATTTGAYTGCTCCTGCCACAATTAAAGGGTRTAGGTAAAAGATTTCAATCTTGATCTTAGAGGTAATAATTGTAGTGTTTTAAAATTGTCTTCTATTCATTCTCGAATAATGGAATAATCTCCTATTTTTWAAAAAATATAAATAGAAGAGCATGTGTTCAGTGTAAGTATTAGTGGAGCAACTTTTTTGGCAGATTATACCTGTGCTCCCCATTTGCCTTGGAGTCTTGCTAAAGAAACAGAGTTAAAAAATGTAGCAGTGAGAGAGTTGTAATTTTTCAGAGAACATAATGCAAGTTATTTTAATATTTACTGTGAAAAAAATGACAAAATGGCACACCAAATGGTGTATGAGCCATTTCCTGAGGCCTGGTAATCGCAAACACTGTTCTGAAGCTTTCTTAGTGATGGACTTTCAGTGTCTCTTCTCTTCATGACCTGTTATTACTGCTCACATCTTCAATTATTCTTAGTAGTGAGCTCAGAGCTCCCCAGAAGAAAAGCCCTACATCATYGCAATCATGGCATTTGTAATCAGATAAGCTAATAGTATTTTCACGACAAAGCAATTCCTTTCTTTGGTGGACATGCTCATACTACTTACATTCAGAGGAAGAAATATATTTTTCCCCCCTGAATGCAGAAAAGACAAAGTAAAGCCTTACATAGTGAGAAATAATAATATACATCACAACATTTCTGTATTATGTTTCCTATTTAGTGCATCAATCCATACATGTTGAACAGCAATTGATTAAAGAAGGTAACTGAAGTACTGCTATGTAATGTCATTGAGGCTTCAGGGGCAAATCTTGGCTGTAAGTTTAGTGCTGAAGTTGTTTCTCTATGAATGAAAACTCTATTCCATGATGAATTATTCTGGCTAGAGTAGTATTTCAATACATAAATCAGCATGTATGMAAAATGATTGAAAGAAGGGGTAATTCTGAGATGAGGAAGTGTTAGTGCCATATGGTGACACTTATGGGAAATCTTTCCTTACTTTACTTTGGAAACTTTTCCCGTGAAAGATTGCACAGTTTTCKAGTTAACCACTGCAGGGATTTCTTTTGTCATCTTTATGACTGTTAATTTGGATTAAAGTAAAGCCTGGATTCTTCACCAGGGATGAGTGCTCCGTTGTATGAGGCTTTGTACACTCACATAATTAAAAAAGAAAGAAACAAACCCTTCTCTCAAGAGTTTGCAGTATTACAAAAACATCAGGCACCTAATGCATTCAAAAAGCATAAAAGGTGGAGTAAAGGAGTAAGATCAAAGCTCAGTGCATTTCATACTGTCATATGTTTTTCTCACTTCCCCTCTTGGGAGAAAGAGCCCCTTTAGTATTAAGTGCCACTTATATTATTCTTGACCACATGCATTTGCTGTTCTTTCATCAATGAACTACCATCCAAGCAGTTGTTGACAAGCCACCACAGGCTCTGGTGGCTGACAAAATGCCTTTTTCAGTTTAGGATATTCTGGATAACCTGAGGATCTGAGGAGAAAAAGGAATGTAACTGAACCTACTCCAGCTCTGAGGAGCTCTGAGTTGAGATGGCAAGACAGAGCAAATTCTGTTCCTCTCTTACCTTCTGTCTCTTTCCCTCTCTCCCAGTCACAGCAGTAGGGAGGTAGATGAGGAATGGTTGAATGTGCTAGAAGAAGGGAAGTGGAGGGCACCTGGGGAAATGGGTGGGTCTGGACTACCAGAAAATGCCAGCAATCAATAATGATAAGGTGACAGAGCTGTTCACCTGCAGGAGTGAAAGGAGAGGGCACTGATTAGGAGGAGCAGTGCCTGAGAATGGTATGCATGTGTTTGGGAGGGCCAGGAGGGAGTATTTGCATATTGATGGTGGGACAATGTTTTCTTGGAGAGTAAGAGTTAAAAAACAAACAAAACCCCCAGTTCTCAGGAGCAATTCTCAGGAAGAGCATGGAAGAGTTTGGAACATGAAAAAGAGAAAGAAAAAACGGGATAAGAATGAACATTTAAAAGATAGGGCCAGGGAATATCCAGTTTTTTTATCAAATAAATGCCAAAGTGAAACTAAAGTAAGGAAAGCAGCTGATTTTTCACAGGTAATTGATAAGTTTTGAGTACTAAGTGTATCCTTACATTGTAGGAGTATGTATAACTACTCATCTATGTAACTCCAGGGTTTGGGAAAAAGAGGTGAACTCTGCTTAAAGCCTGTGATCAGCTTAAAGTACATTTTCCCCAGGCATTCTTTGAATTTTGTGTAATTGCAGACTTGTTAAGCACACGTGTGGCASACAGATGAGGATGAGTTGAATGGATCACAGCTTTAGCAGCCTGAGCAAATTTATCTCTCACCTTTATTAGTGAGAAGAATATCTCTYAAACAGATGACTTCTTCCATCACTTTTCTGCAGGAAATCTTGTTTGGTTCTTCCTGCCAATGTGTTTTCAGACGATTATCATTTATTATTGTTAGGMACCATCTTGTTTTCCTCAGTTAAAGCTATCACAGCTGTGTGAGTTGAGTGCTTCTAAAATGTAATTGGACCATATTTATTAATCCTCTTTAATGAACATGTGACTCACTATTTAGAATCATCCACAGCTGTGGCTAAAGACCCAAAGAGGCATTGATGTGCCCAGGTTTTCCTCATTCCTTACTCACAGTGTTGAGCTCTCCTCACCCTTCAAGGTCTCYTGACCTTCCCTGGCAGCCAAATGTGAAAGAAACAGGTAAATGTGGGGTGAACTTTCATTCTGGACTATTAATATGTTAAAGATCATTGGATATTTTGCCTAAGGGAAGACRCACTGGCTAAAGTTTTGTGATGGGAAGGGGTTGTTAAGGTCTGCAAATGTGAGCACAAGTAAAGTGCTTACATGGAAGTTGTAGTATGAGAGTGAAAGGAAGAGGTGGAGAGCCCTCAACAACACGAAGTATTTAGAATGTTTGTGTTTTCTCAGTTTCTGAACGATAAGCAGAGAGGAAACCTAGCTGTTCTTGCCTGTTGTTTGTTTTCTTGTTTTGATGATTTTTGGACAATTTTGATAAAGAGGGGCTATGACCTACTTTTTCATTTTAATTTAGAAAAATGCCTACAGGCTTTTTGGAATTCTTGGATGAGTTGTTTAGTGTAAGATCATCAAGATCATCATGAGTTGGTTAGCAGAGGGAAAAGGACAGAGAAATAAACATAATACAACCTATTTGAATCATTAGTCAATTTAAAAACATTTCCTGATAGGTGAATTTTTACAGCTTTTTCTAGATGAAGTTCAAGTGATTTCATCTGCTGTTCTGACTGTCTTAACCTTCAGAGGATCCTCTAATAAATCGAAACAAACAGTATGTTCCAGTGCAATTTAAACTTTCCTATTTTTTCTTTAGGAAAGTAGAACTGCTGTGTGAAGAAGGGAAGGAAGTAGTTTTGTTAGTGTCTCATGAGAAGAATAACTTGACAAAGACATTTAAACTTTTAGATGCTGTACTCGTGACACTATTTTGTGACTATGTTGTGCTGCCTGTCTGAGAAAAAGCACTGTAGTGCTGGAGATGTAGAGTTGAGGGAGAGGGAGGGGAAGCAGGGGAATGTACAAGGCCCTATGGAATCCTTTTTCAGGCTATTTAGTAATGTACCATGTAAAGGTACTGTAATATATATTATTTACAATATATTGACCTGCTTTGTCACTGCTGAGATGTGGGGACTCTGCAAGTGTTAGCGAAGAGTTGAATCTTCAATGAAAGTTAAGAAACCTCTTTAAATTCTATATTTAACAAAGCAATGTATGTTGGATAATTCCATGGAGAATTTGTTATTGCAGAGCTGCTGCCTGAGTGAGATTGGGGCTTTGGGTTTGGTGTTTGAAAGTATTGTATCAACAGTTTATGTGCGTTGGGAGATTCTTTGTGGTAGGGGCATTTATTTGATAGAAAGTGCAATGCAATTTTGCTCCCATAAGGCATGAACTGAATTAAAGGTAATTTGGTGATGATACCACTTCACTCTTCAGTGCTGAGTTACCACCACCATTACTAATAGTAGGTAGATGATATTTAAAATGAAATATGATGCTTCTTAATGTTCCAGCAAATAGCAGAAGATAAATTAGTTGCTAAATTAGCATATTGACTGGTTGGGTGAAATATGCATAACAATCAACTCTAGCAATAAATAACTTGAAACAAAGTATTTTTCAAGGCATTTTGGAGGTCCTTGTCTATTTTAGAGTAAYCATACATGGATATAGTTTACTATGCATTGACTTTATTAATTTGCTCTCTGAAACATAGGTTTACCAGTCTAATTACATCAGATTCCTTGCTGCAGTGAGCATCAAATAAACAAGTTATTAAAAGAGAAACTAAAACATGATAATGCCAGCTTTCTTTTGTGCCCTTCACAGAAAATATATTGGTCAATAAAGAAAAATCAGGGTTCTGTAGAGAGGTAGCTTGGTTGTTGATTTCTTTGTACCTAAGCAGGCTCATTTTGTTCATCTTGCTTCTGAGAATATCAGCATGTTAGAAGATGGCCTGCCCYTGGCAGGTGGCTACAGACAGCAGGTGGGTGTAATTCCAGCTCCCAGGTGCTTCAAAATCAGTAGAGCCTGGGTGAACCAGTCACCCTTTTAATGTACACTGGAAATGTTCCTGAAACTTCTCATCTGACACCTTTTGGATCCACAGCACTGCAGGTTAGGAAATAGCTACAAAACTGCCTGTCTTCCCTTTATCACAAGAAAAATTCAGCAGCACTTAGCTGGWTGCAGATATTTCAGGCTTCTGGTTTTAATTATTTTCTAATCTCTCAGGAAAAAAAAAAAAAAAAGGAAGAGATGTTTTTGCTAGCCATAAAGCCTTTTTTTAGAAGAGATCGCTTCAGATTTTTGGAAGTAGGAATGCTGAAATATACCCTTCCATGTCTAGTTTATATTGGTGCTTGAAGTCTTTATGATTTTTTCTTTTCTTTTCTAAAAGTGAGTACTGTTACTGTTTAATTACACTTTTCCTGTGCTATGAACTCTGCACAGATGTGCTTGATCACTGCCTGTGATCATTCTTGTCTGATGTTCTTGATGAGTCAATGGGCAGTTCAGACATCCTTGTGCTTGGCTGGGTCAGTACCAGGGCTGCAATCACCAATCTTCAGTGACTTTTCAGGCACTGTTTCAGGTCAAATGGTTGCTACAGCAGACTTGTCTGGGGCAAAATCATCCACATCTCAGAAAATATGTTATGAACCACTGTTTCTGTGCTGTGTAGCACATGTCATTCTGTCATACTCTGTGTCAAGAAGCTTTCCTGGTCTGAAACTTCCTTTTCAAAAGGTCCCAAATGCATATCCACAGTTTACTGGGGCATGGGTAAAAGGGTGAGAGAACTCTTATTGGTGTGAGTATTGTAAATCTGCTTAAGGTGTGTGAAGATTGTAAATCTGTTTAAGGTTATGTGTTGGTGGTCTTTGCAGGCATGTATGGGATGGATGTAAAGGACTCTGTTGGTTCTCCATCATGTCTTGAACTCACATAGCTGGGCTTGCCTATCTCAGACCTAGTGTGTGCTAAAAAKCCTGCTGAGAGACAGCATATTAGTTCAGGCTTAATGATTTCCTAATACAGTTACCTGCTGAAAGGCTTTGCAGAAATTCCTGAGTCACTCTAGCCCACCAAAACTCTTCTTTTAGCAGGGTTAGGAGCCAGGTAATTCATGGTCAGAGAGTTTTGAGGCTTTCGCTTTTTTTTTTATAAGGACAGCTTACATAATCCKCTGGACTCTCTGGTGAATAGAGAGGCTGTGCTCTGTGCTTTTGTGGAGATAGCCATGGTTGGGGAGAGAGGATGTGTTTGGATCTGGTATAGTTCCTGCTGGTTTCTTGATGCAAAATGTGGAAGAGTTCAAGATTGTTTAATATCTATAACAGTGTGTCCATTTATAAACAAGATATTTCTTACAAAATTTAAAATTGTGAAAATACGTTCTCAAGGGCAGTTTCTTTGTTCAAAATACTGCTTAAATACTCAGATTTTCTTCCAGTCTTAGTTCTTTGTCAGAAAATAAGAAAACTACTGGTCAGTTAACAAACTGAGTGCACTTAACAGYAGCAGGATATTTCACAATGCTTTTAAACTTGATCCTCATCCCTGTGTCCCACTGTGGAGTGACCAGAGCAGAGGTACATCTTGCCCACTTTCTTGCTGCCCTAACAAATACCAGCAGGGGCTCATTTTGCTTGAGGATAAAGGAAATAATAACTATTGTCTCAGTACTGGTTGCGTGACACCAAGGGAACAAAACAGTTTGGYGACAGGGGAACAGAATTCTTCATCCATGGAGATGGATGTGTACAAGTGAAAGAGCTGGGATTGCCAACCTCGATGCAGTTTGTGGGGAGCTGGTGTAGCAGGGGCTCATCAAGCAGCAAGTTTGGGAACAAATTTTCTATTTTAAATGGAAAAATATTCAAGAATACTTTTCATAGACCTATACTGATTTGTGAGCTCTCTGTGAGGTATCATGGTATTGGTAGGGATGGCTTAATTTTCAAGCMTTTCTCCAAGGTGTTAGTGCTCCTGAGGATCTAGACATGGTCAGTAGTTGCAATTACGAAATCCAAGCTTAATCTGAGGAATTTATAGGCTGATTTACAGGCTTGTCTCATTGCAGTAGCCATACCATTAGGAAACTCCTGGTTTCTTGGTGTCAATTTTCCTAGTGTATTGCAGCATTTCTGTGCTGTGGTGTTATAATGCATCCAAAATTAAGAGAACATAAAATCCCTCAAATTACTAAAGGAGAGAGAKGTGGATGGAAAAAAAAGAACCCTCAGCAGATGAATGAAGGGAGGAAAAACATCAAAGGTTATTCTGGACACAGCCAGTTAGTAAAATATGCTCTCTAATCAGACCTGTTCTGCACTTTCTCTACTGCTCAATTTGAGCTCCCAAGGCCAACCAAATATCTGACTCTTGCTGAGTGTTTATTAAGTCCTCAATATGCACTAATTATCCACAGTTTGAAACCTGTATTAATTTTTTACCTCTCTATTGTGTTTTAGGCTGCCTGTTTGAGGATGACCTWTGCAAATCTTTTGAAGTCTGTGTAAATGGTAAGTCTTCAATGTTKGGTTTGCTGATTAGTCTGTCCTCTACTGTGTAATTGCTATATGGTTGATTCAATAAACCAAATACATTTATGAGTGAGAAGGAGAGGAAAAGAAAAAATACCAGGTATGACTATTCTAGTCAGCAGTTAGGGGAAATTTAATAGATTTAAAAATAAATAAATATTCTCTCAACCCTGAACAAATACATCTCCTTTTATGTGAAATAGATTGTAATTTAATTAGACACATTGATAATTACTCAACATCATACTCTAAAAAGAGGAACAATCTAAAGGTAACAAAACAGTTACATTCAGCCATATTAGACAAATTAAATGTTTGCATATTTCAGTCTCCTTCAAAAAGTTGTTATTAATTATAATAAGAAAGAAGGTCTCAAAGGAACACTCCAGTTGTGGATTATACTGCTTCCTTTTTCTGTGATTTTACTTGAGTTATGCCAACTTTCTTCTGGTGTCCTTCACAATTTATTTTCAATCAATCATAAGAGCCAACACATGAATGAGGCTAATGGAATAGTAGGAAAGGTGTTTTCTAATAATAGTTGAAGATTGTTAATGTGCTACTTAATTCTCGATGAAGGACAGAGGAGGTTTAAATAGACCTCTTTGAAACGATAAGTGTTGTTAAATATGTGTGTAYCTGATGAAAGGAGAAAGAGAATGGTTTCAGTGACATGGCAATATTTGGAAATATGTACATCTGTAATTAGGGGGTCTAATTTTTAAAATTAAGTATGTGAAAYTTCTGTTTGTGAATGTATATCTTAAAGAAGAAGTTTTGTTTTCCATCAAACACAGAAATAATAAAATGGGTCTCTTAATAARTTAAGATATTAATAAAGCTTATCTAATGAACATTTAAGATGAAATGAGATTAAATTTCCAATACTGCTTAACATCAGACAAATGCAAATTTGAAGGATTCTCTATTGATAGAATGATCGACACCTGGAAGGGCAGTGACAGATTTCTGCAGAGGTGCATTTTGCTATCAATATTTTCCAGTGCCTAGACCRGAGTCTTCCCCATGCAAGCAGATTTAATCAGGTTTCAGATCTACTCATATTTTGGCATAACTGACTTAAATGTCAATAAYGAACAAGCTCTTTGATCAATAATGTTTCCTAATGTCTAATCTTGTTTTAAAAAAAATACTTGCAGGGATTCTGTCAATGTGTTTAAGATAACTGCAAAGTATTTAATTTTTTTTTTTTTGTCCCAGCTGGGCAAATGTTATCTAGATGTATTTTAAATGCTGTCCTTGATGCAAGCGAAGATACCCCATTCCTGAGAACATTATTTTTGGAAGATCATACATTAAAGTACAAAAAAACTATCAGAATTTACTTCTTTTATATACATCCCGAAGGAAGTGGGCAACTTGCTTCTGAGCATGCTTCACATTTTTCTTGCCCAAACTGCTGCTGATTCACCTGTATCTCTGAAATTTTTCAGAAATTCTGATCTATTACTATGTTAGCATTTTGCTGGGTTGAAAGCTGAGGAACTGAAGTTTGTGGAGGTAACTGTGCTCAGAAGCAGAGCTTACTTTGTGTATKTAAAAGTCAAGAAAAGGTTTGCCTCCTTTCTTGTCACACAAGTGGGTATTTCTGAAGGACAGTGTGAAAGTGGGTAAGAAACMGCGGCTACTTTTCAGCAGCATCTTTGATACATCTGTGCTCTGCAGATCTGCTTCTGCCTCCTGCAGCAGGGCTGATGATTTTGATCTTTGCCCCCAGCAAAGACAGCTGAACTGACCATGTTTTCATTAATAAAACTAGGTTTGCCTGCTGAAGACTTAAGTCACAGTATCTGCTATCTCACATCACGTCACCAGCTGGAGACTTCAAGTGCATTTCATGCATCAGACTTGTAAAAGCATAACCAGAACACCAACAACTGGGTTATTTCATAGCTTAAAAAAAAACCCCAAGTCCCACAATAAAGTCCTTCTTTCTTTCTGTTTTTTCACCCACTTTTGTGTGTTTTGTATCTATTCTTTTCTGTCGCTGTTTGGCCAGCAGCGACATCAAACCTTGTTCTTTCCTTCTCATTTCTTCTGAGGAGAGATTTTTGACTGAAAGATTTTGATAAATGTTCCTTTGCATGAGGAAAAAACTGGTGTTGAAAGGATGTTTTTCTTGTTGTTAGAAGCAATGTAATAGAGCTGTAAGATCTGATATAAGCAGCATAACTGTTTATATCAGAGATAAGCACTGCTTACATCTGTTAAGGTTACATGCCATTTTTGCAGGTCAAAGGRCCTGCTGTAATAATGGTTGTTGACTTTTCTGCCACTTTCCCTCATCGCATAAAGGTCTCTTTTGGCTTCAGTGATGGGTTCTCACTTWTGTTTGTTTAATAGCTCCAGCAGCATTCATGCAATATTAATTTATTGCCACAAACCTTTTATCAGTTTTCTGAGCTGCACCGACTCATCAAGTGGTTAAAAAGGAACATATTGTTTCATATTTATTTTAATGGCAYGAGGATAAGCCAGGCAAAAAGACTGAGTTTTCCTGGACTCTTGCTTTGCAAAGCCAGAGCTTTGAGAGGTAAAGTGACTTAGATGTCATTTATTTATCTTCTGGTACATCATTGCCTCTGTCTCTGAGTTGGAGGAGCTGACATTTTCTCCCATCTAGAATGCTTGAAGCTTGAAAGCCTGAAACTAAAAAAACTTGATAGAAAAGGTGAATATGCCTGTGAGCTGCAGAATCRAATAGAAAATAGTCTGGCACACTATAAATGTGGAGATGCTTGCCCCCCAATAAATGCTAAGGTGTTACAGATACAACAGGAAGCAAATAACATCTCAATTAAACAAGATATATGAAAGGAAAATAATAATATGAGGAATAGTATTTGCAGAGAGGGTATGTGTAATGACACACCTGTGAGTAAAGAGAGATATGGCTTTCACATGTTCACATACATTGTGGTGTCTAAGTTAGAAGTTTAAGCAAAAGAGTTAGTCCATGTGTGTATTTTTTCCTTAACAGTTCTGCCTAGGATGTGTTTGTATGAAAAGGAAAGAAAAAGCATCAAGAAGGAATTTTTAGAGGATCTCTGAGACAGAAATCCTTCGCTTACCCTTGAACAGTCCTTGTATTTATATACTAAATTTAGTACAGCTGGATAAGTGGGAATATGTCATGTTTTGTTTTGCATTTTAAGTGATAGATAAAGCAGYTCATGTAAAACATCAGCTTGTATATCTTCCTTGTTGGAAGGTTTAAACAAACTGGCTCCTGAAAGCAGCAAAACAAAGACAAGTTCTTATTCTTTCTCATGAAATCACCCTATTGAACTCAAGCAGTGCCACTGGGAAAGACACCATGTGGTACAGATAAAAGCATTCATTTCAAAATAACCATCCCATATTGGCCTCTTTCCTCCCTTTATTAAACTGTTTGAACTGCTCATTTAGAAGGATGGTATTCTTTCCTTTAGCTTTAATCTCCAGATATTTTGCTTCAGAAAGCAGCTTTGTGCTGTGTTTTATGCGGGCGTGGATACCGTGATATCTTTGCTCCTATCAACAGATCGTTTATAAAAGATCCCGTTTTATTTATGAAAGAGGTTGTGGCTGCAAGCCTCCTTCCTGAGTGAAATCATAACAGGGTTCATGCAGACAAGATCAGATAGTAGAAAACAACTCTGTGAGGCCCACCAAGAAAAGTTAATTAAATGCAGTCGTTGGCGCGGAGCGCATCATTAAGTCAGGCCTCRCTGACAAACACCAACCTTCTCCTCGGAAGACACGCTCTGATGTCTGCAGCAGTGTTTGAAGGAGCTGTGCTTCTGAAAGGCTGGGCAAACAGCCCTGCACAGCTGAATCAATATTGCTTTATGGATGCAAGCTGCACTCGTTAGGAGGGACTTAGGCTAGCACGGTGTGTCAGAGGCACCGGWGCACTGCGGCGCAAAGTCGTGAATCCAAGTTTGGATCTCTCCAGGTAGCTCAGAATATTAAAGTGTTTTCTTCCTCAGCTACAGAGCTCCTTGAACATTTGGAATATAAGTGATTGCATGTGCTGGTGATGAGCCATAAACGATAAACATGTGCTACAGATGATAAGGGAGAGAAGTCAGGATCCCTGAAATGGTTTCTTGAACTTAATGGGTTATGCTTTGAGGTTTTCCAGACCATTGCCTGGTAGGATGGGATTGCAGAGGGAGACGCACCTCGGCATTGTTTAGCTAACAGATGTCTGCAGCAACATCTGCGTTTGCAAGGCACTGCTCTCCAAAAGCTATTGAATTTTTGTCAAATGACACCATAAATCTGAGCCTAAGCTTTCCCAGCCCTTTTAGTAAGCATCAGTGCWTGTTATAACTAAATTCAGGCTTCTGAGGAGCAACACTAAGTGTTACCTCTGCATGCACTTGCTTTATCGTGTGTAGAGAATTTCTGTGCTTTCAAGGATGTGGGGCTTCTTCACAAATAATTGAAGTTCTAATACCACCTGATGTAATTTYTTACCTGAATTCTGAAATAAATGGGAATGCATGGATGTTTGCATTWAAAACCTCACCAGTTTTTTAAATATTGGGATTTCCTTCCAGTGTTTTTTTTCTGCACCAATTCAAGGAAATAATGGGACTTTTTTGTCTGGCACTTAATTTTTAAAATTATGCTTTGAATAAGTAATATCAGAAGAATGTCACAATCTTGTATGGGTACTCAAGATGGAGTAAAGCCTAAAATCTRCCATTGTATAATGGTATTCTGAAAACCCACATCTTTAGAAGTATTTACACACTTCATTCAGCTGAAATCAAGGGTGAATTAGTACCTAAATATTCCTGAGAATCTGTGGGTATGAGGATGGTGTTTTGGTTATTAGGAATAGTTTACATTTCTTAAGGAAATACATACATCTTTTGAAATAAGTCTGTGGAAATGAACACTAGGATAGAAATTGGCTCGCTTTTTTCCCCCCACACTTGTTCTTCCTTAGCTTATGTGACAGTTATGTAACAGGAGCAAATACAGGAAATGGAGTTTGTTTGGGAGGAAGACCCCAATTTCCCATTAGCCTGCGTACTCCCTTGTGTTAGCCCTCACTTCCCTCGGTATTTGAGGTATTGGTGGTGAAAAATTAACAKTTTAAGTCTTAACAGAAGGTTAAAATGTCAGTGCAGTGACTTCATCTCCTTTGCTTTRAAACAGTGTGGTGGCATTTTTTTCCTTATTGAAAAAAAGGCCCATCTGTCTTCCAAACTATATATTTGTGTCTTGTCTTTGTCTCAATGTGATGTTAAAACACCTGCCTGTTTGATGGTGGGATGGAATTGCCAGCACTGCTGGCATTAGAATGGAGTAGTAATCAAAGGTAAAGTTCCTGTCTCCTTAGGAAAAGATGCTTAGCAGGATAATGCAACTGTGGTTATCCACTGTCCCAGCTTTCAGCAGAGATTTTTCTGTGKGGTGTTCTTTTTGTGAAGAATCCCAAGATTCATCTCCTGCAGGGCAGAAAAGCATCACTCAGTCCTCAGTGACAGTGTGCTGGTCAGCACCARGTATGAGAGGCAGCCATAAATCTCCCACCAGCCCTAGGTAATCCTTTATATTCCTGTTCCTGTGGTAATAAATAAGTCTTGGGGCTGCTGAGTGCTGCACCGTGTTATTTCATGTGGACAGACCTCCTTTTTCTCAGAGCTCAGGCAAAAACTCTGCTGTGTTTCACAAGGAAACTTTAATTCTATCTTAGTATTTTAACTTGTGGCAGTGTATTTTCTTGGCTTTCACAGAAGCTGGGCAAGCACATAATTGTTTAACCAGTGTGGTTTTGAGTGATTTTGGGGGCATTTTGGTGTTCAATTCAAGAAKTTTGATTAAAAGATTCCACCTCCCCACCTGCAGGTTGGGGGGATGGRGTATGTGGGAAGGTTTGACATCACTGGAGAATAACCATAGTTATCTGGTATCTCTATTAAAAATTATGCGTTTGTGGTGATAAGGTGGATGAGTCTCTAAAATCTAATGTAATGGTCTGATATGAAATAGGATTAAAATAGTGAAATTTTTGGAGTTGCCTTTTTTTTTTTAGATCAGTATTTCTCCCTGAAATATTTGAGGTGATAAGATGTCTTCACTCTTAAGAGATKTGTTTATTAAAAAAATACAACCAAATCTTATTTTCCTGATGTTCTTTTTGAACATGTTCTAGACACTACATATGCAAYTTAGGGTAGCTTTGTATGTTACACTAGGATGCTGAATGTTTCATGAAAATATGTTTGGGTTTTAGAGGTACTGTCTTTATCGTGTWTCTTATCAGTGTGCAGTGGATCTCTTTGTTAACTCTTTTGGGGTAAGCTACATAGGAGCACATTTACTGGAAATGTTCAGAGATTTCACTATTATGTTACATTATATATTATATTATTTCACTATCATATTACACAAAAAAAGAGTAATTTTAACATTTGAGGCTATGGAAAAGTACAGCCTRTTTGATAAGGGCGTTAGGGAGTCTCAGTAAGGTTTGAGCCTGATGAATGATGAAACAYGAGAGCTTGAAAAGGACAGTGTGGTCTGGAGAGAAGAAGAGAACACCAAGGGATAATGTTCTGGCAATGAGGTRGAAAGCAAATGAATCCTGGTTTGGAGTGACACTGCAGCAATGTGCCTCTGCTCTAAATCCATCATAATTTGTCCTCTTCTTGTGTCAAGGGACATTCACGAGTGTGGTTTACTTCATGATTAAGATGTTTGGCTTATAGCTTTTGAAAAAGTAGAGTAATAGGCAGGGTTTTTTTAACTCTTCACCTTTACTAAGAAAAAAAAAACCAAAACACCACCCAGAAAATCCATAAATATTTTTATGAAAACAAAACAGTAATAAAAGGACATGTGAAATTGATGAATTGGCAGTGACAGCTACACTGCAATTATTGAGCAGCTTCAGATTTGAGTGAGATAATTTCCTTTTTTCATGTGGTTAAAGGATATCTTCTACTTAGCAATTTAATTGCTTAAATATGAAGTGCTTAACAACTACCTGCTTACTTTGGGCTCCGCCTATTGTCTGTCAAAAGGAAAACTGGTTCTTGCATTTGTCCCCCTAAATATCAGGGAGTGTTGTCTCAGTGAAGCAGTGGTTAGTTGAGTCAATCAAATTAATTACTGAGGCACTTTGATAATTAACACAGKCATTGATGGGAATGTCTAAAAGAAGACAGACTAGAAAACTTTAAATCCATCCCCTGCTTGTGAAAACTGTACTTTTAAAAATATTCATGCTGCTTGTGTCTTTCTTTTTGAAAACTTCACTAATCCTGTCTAATAGTACATAAACTTAAGATATGAGATCGTGAATCAAATATATTTTCAAAATATACCAATTTTGCAAGGACATAAATGAATGACTCGAATGCAGAGTCATTCAGAGTGAATGTTCACTCTGCATTTTCTTGAGYGTGTGGGAGGCAAAACTGTAGATTTCTTAAACATATTCTGAATAAGATTCTTTTGGATGATTCTTTTGCAGTTACAAGATTTTCTGTGCAGAATATGCCATACCTTTTTTTCCTGTTTTTCTGTATTTTTTTTTTCTTAAAATATTCTTTTAAAATCCTTCCCCATTTGCTGCCCAAAGTGTGCATCATCTGACTGCTGTTGCATTACAATAATCATTTAGTGAACACCATTTTGTTTCTGACTTCATAGCGTTTGACAAGCACTAATAGTCTTTTGACTCTCAATCTACCTTTAGACAGCAAACATAATAGGATAAAAATATTTATGGTTTTCAGGGGAGGTTGTTTTGGTCCTGGCTAAGTAGCTGCTCAGAGAATATAGGAGGAATAAGCTGAAAACCTTATGACATGGATCACCTGAAACTGTATCTACTGCAGCTGAGTAAAAGTGAGAACAGTCTTTGCATGAAATAGGGGTTTGTTTTGTCTCAAGATAGCTTGTGTGTGAAAAATKTATTCAGTAATTATTGATATCCATTATGTCAAGTAAGAAGCTAAGGAGGAAGGTATTGCTTTATAATACACTAAAGGAGATGCAAGTCTATATGCACATGAAAAACATAAATATACAATGTATAAAAATAGTTTTAAATTACCATGGTAGTTTTGCATAGATGAACAAAAGAGATGCAATATTTGCTTTTGTAGAAAAAAAAAAAAAAAAGAAAAATAAAGAATATGGAAGTTTTTTCCCAAGTTGTGTACTTACTACTCAGAGTCCTTTATTTGGATTGATTTGAACGTTCATCCAAAGTGAGATAGGAAATATATACCTCTCTTTATTCTAGTTCTTAGAACAAATGCTTTGTAATAAAGAACTGTGAGAGGCTTTTATTGTTATATGTCCTCATTTAATAAACAAGAACAATCTGAAAGTGAACTAATTATAGTGCTGTTGATTAACAGGTAAAGACCTGTTAATGAAAAGTCATTCTGCATTATATGCCATTCCAAGYCTTTAATTTAAACAGAGTTTTCCTTCATTCCCTACAACCTCCATGGCAACAGCAACAAAAGTTGCTCTAGAGGTAGACAGAACAATAAATATATTTTATGGTCCCAAACTATTTATTGTAATTTGGTCTTTACTGAAATAGTTTTGGCTGCTGCTCTGCATAAGTTGAGAATATTTGGTAGCTTTTGCTGCTGTGTCAGCGTGTTCCTCCAGTGTCCTGTGGTAGGATTTGTGTGATTTAAGGTTGGTAACAGCAGTGGATGTCGAGGCCAAGTAAGGGAATACATTTAATGCTCAGACTCTTAACTCTTCACAGAACGATATCGGCCAAATGGAAAAAGGTTTTCATTATTAATGTAATGCAGTAAACATTTGTGTTAGTAATGAATTTGCAATATTATGATAAGGTTGAAAAAGTGTACCTAATTTATTCTATTCACTGTTAACCCTTTTAAAATTGCATTTAGTCTTTCAACTGCATTACCTCACCGAGTCTGTCAGAGATTAGGATGTATCATCACAGTTTTTTTCTCGGAAGTAACAGGACAGGTATGATTGTAGAGAGCTGCACACATTGTGAGCAGTGCAATTTTTCAATGGCAAGAATGTCTATTTTTATCTCTATCTGTTATTGAGCTGAAATTGATGCTTTCTCTATCATAAACGCTACAATAGATGAGAAAGAGCTGTACTACCCAACCAAAAACTATAATGTTCTGGTGGAGAAAAATAAATTGAGAGAAGTTGAAAACCACTGAGACTTGCCTTCAGATATTTTTCTTTGTTGTGTAGTCCTCTCTCTTTACTTCACATTATGCTGCTATATTTCTATTCCTGTGAAGTTTAGATAGAAAAGGTATTGGGGGATAATTCAATGGATGGAATTTTGGATGGCAAGATTGCTAATAGTTTCATAGTTTATTGGACACTTAGAAAGCAATCTGCAATATCCAGTAACAGTGGAAGCAGTTTAAATGGCTTGTGGATTTCCAAAATTAAATCAATTTGTTTTCTTTGAAAGAGGAGTGTTTTTCAAGGTAGTAGTGTTTTTTTTTTTTTTTTTTAAATTTTGATTAGTTTTCTAGCTTTAAGTAGTAGACTTAACTGCTTCTTGCTTAGTGTGACTTAAAAAAATGCCCCAAATATTTCCAATTTCTAATAGTCTCCTATTAGTCTTCTGATTTAATCTCTCTCTAGGATGTTGTTTCACCTCCAAGTTAGAGATGTGTAGATTTATCAGATTTCTACAGTAATTAAGACATCCTACTTTGCTGACAGCCTGCCTTCATACTAATGGAATTTTGGGTATGGTTTATGCTGAGTAATTTAATGGAACAAACTGTTCTTTCACTGACAGTAGCTGTTTTGAAAGCTTCCTCTCAATTTTTACCTGTAATTTTAGTTGATGTGCTTGGTGTATGATTGCTTTCTGAATATTTGACTTTTAAATTCTTCTGCTTATTTTTTCATAGTTAAAAAATTGCATGTCCTATTGCATGTCTCAAATTTTTTTTATTAATTTCAATTTTGTTATGGTAAATCTAGCTTTAGATGCCAAACTTCTGTGCAGTGTTGTTACAAATGTTTGAAGCTCAGTCTAATACTAATATTTCTTTTCTACATTGTCTTTCTGCTCTTCYAGTTAGAGCTCCCCCACCCAAAAACTTGAGCCAGAAATTATTGTAATTCAAGAAATGGAGAGCCCTGAAAGATGTTTGGGCAGAAAAGGATCCCTCTTCCAGCACAATTTTTCCTCAGTGGCAAAGGGTTGAYGGACATGTTTAATGTTGCRCTAMAAATTATAAATCCATGTTCACTAARAGGTAATCAGYCAGTTAGTGCCCATTTCATGTCTMTGRATCYACTGCATTGGCAATTAGAAGTCATGCCTTCTTGCTGGGCTTCATTTCAAATATCTCAAGAGATTTATACTACCCCAAAATGTTGGTTGTTCCCCTCCAGGAATAAGGTCATTGATTAAAATTATTTTGTTATTCCATGAAATATTACCCTTCACATATGATGCCAAAAAAGATTTACTTGTTTCAATGTATTTTGTTGGCATGGTAATTGAAAATAAGTTATGACTGGCATAGAAGTTAATGGCATATTTTAGAAGGTAAGAAAGCTGGAGCTTCAAAAATGCTATTGCATCTCAAAAATCTGTGGAAAGAATCTGTCTAACAGAAATAATTCTTTTTCTATCCCCAGGCATCTCTTGGCCAACACATTAACTAATTCTTAACTTCTCAAGAGGCCACACTGTGTTGGCTTGGGCTGGACTAGAGTTAAATTTTTTTATAGTAGTGGGTATGYCCCACACCCCACCATATCATAACCTGGGAGCTGCTGCTCAGGGACTGGCTGRAAGTCAGTTAGTGGTGAGAGAGTGTTTCCAGTTGCATAATGTGTATTTCTTAATTCTCTTGTTTATGTTCTTTTTCTTTTCATTACAATTTATTGTTATTATTTTATTTCAATTATTTAAATGTTCTTATCTCAACCCAGGAGTTTTCTCACTTTTGACCTTCTGATTCTCTTCATTCTCTTCCCCCCCCCATCTTGCCGAGGAGCAGTGAAAAGCAGCTGGGTGGTGCTCAGATGCTGAGTTAAAACACAACATGTTTTCACAGGACTGCAATGGCTTGTGAAATTAATTGTCATGGTTCCTTCCTGCTTTGCYTAGACCAGATTCCCACAAATGATGCAGATCTGCTGGCTCAAAAAATACCTCATGATTTCTCCCCAGGTATGGGGAGAATGACTTAATTAATTCATCATAGAACAAAGGAATGATAGTTCAAAATTCTAGGGCTRAGGGGTTTTCGTCATGCTGGAATAAATATTTCCTGGTTTTTAACCTGAATGCCTCTATACTAGATGTAAATGGGAAATGGGCATTTGTTAATTAAGCTGCAGTAATTGCAAATTTCAGTGCCACTGCAAGCTGCCTTCTTAGGAACCATGACAATGACATTAAGCGTTTGCTAAACAAAATCTGCTCCTCTGTGYCATGCAGTTCACATCCTGTTTGCTATTTAAAAGTTGTTGGCACAGGTAGAAAATGTTTTGTTGACAACAATGTATAAACAGAATTTTCTTCATCAGAAAATGGCTATTTTCAGAAGTACACTTTTTAGATGAAATAACAAGTGGAGGCATAAATAGTTTTATTACTACCTTTTCCAACCTAATTTTTTTTTTGTTTTTGTTTTAATGAGCTTGTGCTTGTACATCAGGTGTCAGCCTTTTACTAAGCTGCAGCTCTTATCTGAAGCAGAGAAATACTTTTTAATCACACAAAAATGAAATCTGTTCACTGGCCATAAAGAATGTCTGCCTTATACGTGGGAATGTTAAGTCTTGCTTCTAGAGCGGTGATCTAAAATAAATTCTGCTCTCCCCATGGCAGCTGGTCATCTTTCAGTGACATGGAGAGGAATTACACAGACAGGAAAAGAGCAGGAGGGTCTTTAAGTATCCCAATGTTTATGCAACAGTATATCAATACACACTCTACAGAGAAAGCTCTTGGATTTAAAAAAAAACAAACCAACCCAAAACTATRTGTAATACCAAATCCTTTGAGGCTGAAAATTGTAGTTCAGTAACTGGGTATGAAATATCTCTTGTATTCAAACTTCTGCAAAACTTTTTCCCATCCACAGTTCATGTCCCCTAGACTGTTCTTTATGTTGTCTGAACTATGCAGGAATTGCTCTGCAGTCTGTGAGCCCCAAGCTGACTCTGGTGCTGGAAAAAAATTGCATGTTACAGCTATATAATCAATGACATAGTCTAAAACCACCCCATTAAAGGAGAAAAAATGTGCAAACAATGTGAGAAACTCATATATCTGTATAGATAGGCGATTATGATGATATGTGAGGTTTTCTTGGTGGAAAATACAAATTAATGCAGGTAATTTATTTTAAAAAGCATTATCCTTTGCTAGGCAAGGAGATTTTGTAAGCAGTCTAACATACTTGCAGAGGAGCAGAGCCATATGTCACTGCAGAAGGTTTGTCCTTTGGCTTCAGTAAAATGAGAATGTGAAAGATTTTATTGCTTTGGGTGTTAATACAGGTCRTAATCAAGATGAAACCGAATTATCTGCAGTATCAGTGTGTGAGATACTGCAGTTCAAATGGCAGCAATTTTATGGGGGAACAGACTGATTTATTTCTCCTTGTTTACTGCCTGTGCCCGTGAGCCGTGCTGTCTGCAGGGCTGGGGCTGTGCTCTGCACAGGTCTGAGCTCTGTGTGTGCCACATCTTGCACTGCTGCACTTGAAGTAACTCTCAAAATATTGATTATTGGCCATTTTTATGGAAGGTGGGACAGAATCTGAKTGAGGCTTCAATAACTCATCATTTCATCTTTTGCAGTTGACAATATCTGCATCAACTGTAGGCTCAAGTGAGGAAAGCRGCCCTTTCTATCAAGGCTGAGAAGAGGATGATGAGATTTTCTGACTTCAGCTGTCCTTGCAGCAGCTTTGGCACAGGGGACAGGGGCAGCAGAAGTTGTGGTTTGCTCTCCTTTCACCTGGGCACAGTGAGCTCTGTCCTCCAGAGCTCCTCAGCTCAGCATTGTTCTGTATCTGACCATGCTGTCCCTTCCTGAATCTGACTGTGACCTGACACCTCTTCTTGCCAGAGCCTGGGATCCTCTCTGTGAGCAGCACTTCCTGCTTGAGGAAAGAGAAGCTGATTTATTTTGCAAATTGAATGTGGGGATGCTGAATGGGGTAAGAGAGGTGCTTTACACTCTGAGGGAGCCTGGAGGCAGGCACAGGACAGAGGAAGAGGTGAGACAATCTCCGATAGCATGAAAGGCTGGGGAAACCTTGGCTTCCTCCAAGCCTCCTTCCCCTGTGCATCCTCACCCTTCCTTCCCTGGTGTCACCAAAAGTGAAATTTAGTTTTGTCTTCATAGCTGAGGAGCTCTTAAGCACTGAAAGGAGCCWCAGAGTTGTGTGAGGAGAAAAGATGAAAAGGAGGCCTATGAAGGAGGGTTAATCCAGCATAAATGACCTTTATTTTTCTTCATCAAGACTGGCATAAGGAAGCTGTTTCTGTTGGGCTCTGATTAATTTACCTGCTGTCTTCTGCAGCACCAGGTGGGTCAAAAGTGCAGAAATTGTTTTTGCTTACCAGATCTCTACTCCTTTGTATCTCTGCTTCCATCCCAAAATCTGGAGATTTGTTAACCCAAACTAATATTAATTTCAGTTATTCTTTGAGTTCAAAGGAGCTCCCCAGAYATCTTAATGTATTAGGTCTTGACTTCTGAGTCAAGTGTCAGGGTATGTGAGTAGCTTAGGGGTTTCTAAAAGTTTATATGGACCTGAAAGGTATATAATGTTTGATATAAATACTCCTCACCAGCAATTTTCAAGAGAAAACAGTAAAAAAGTTGTACCTAATGATAGTTGTTGTATATATTCAGAAATAAGATCTACTTTGTTCTGTAAACAGCCTTTAACTCTTATTTTGTTTGAATCAATCCATAAATTATTATAATTTTAAAATATACCAAGGATTTTGTTTTCATATTTTAACAAGAACGTTTAGTCTTAAAGTAGGGAACTTATGTTTTATGGGGGAAAAGGCACTTGGGAAAAATAATTCTTAGAGTTGGTCCCTAATTTTATTCCATGAGCCACTGTTTACTTATTTGGATCAAGGGTGCTTGTGTAAAGAAGTAAATGAGCTTCAGTGCTGGAGGACTGGAAGATTATCCAAGATAGACACATAAGGAAAAGAAAGTTTATTTTCCTGAAACTTTCATATCATTTTGAAGTCTTATTCTGAGAGAATAAGAAGTATGAAAAAAATAGAAAATTACAGTTTTTTCTAGAAGTGAGAGCTTATGGAGGGCATGTCAGAAAAGGCCATATCATCCAGCACCTTTATGGACATCCCTCTTGTCCTGAAGGTGTTATGGGAGGTCAGTTTGGTTTTTTGCTTGTTTGTTTTCTCTAGTCAGYCAGCAAAGGAAAAATTATGTGATGGGCTGACCTGATTGTCTGTATTTTAATAACTTTCACCTGATTTGTGGGCAGTCAAGAGACTGTTTGTCAGCAGTGCTGGGTAAAGGCAGCAGCAGGCACAGTGGGTTTGTTTTCTGTCTGCTTCCATCAATCTGCCTCCATCAATCACTGCTCCTGTTCACACGGGTTTATTCTGTTCTCATTGTCTTGCCCTAACCAGCAGTGGTTCAACAGCACCTGCATTAATCAGATAATCTCTCAATCCCACTGGTATCTCTTTCCTGTTGCCCTTGTTAGGTTGCTGGGTTAGGCTGGAGGGTGCAAGCAGGGAGCAGCTGGCAGCAGGAGAGGCTCGAGCAAGCAAAAGCTCCACCATGTTGAGGTCATGACAGAAACTACTGCAGAGAGAAGTGTACCTGGAGCAACCCAGCCTGAGATTCTGCAGAAAAACCCTTTTSCTTCAGCAGCAATGTATTCTGTCAGGGGCTGGTGCCAATGTGGAGTGGTGGATGGGTGCCATAAGGGCAGCTCAACTGCTATTATGGAAATTCTGAATGAATGCATTTAGCCAGATGACAAGTTTTACTYCAGAACCACCTAATGGCTTTCTTTGCAGGCCCAGCATTATTTCAGTGGCAGACAATGTGGAACTTGTAAGAAAGGAAGTTGCAAAGGTGAATTGACTGCTCTAATAAGTTTTAGTCTCTTAGAAATACTTTCTTTCTCTAAGGTGAGSTTCAGTAACAATAATATGGCTTCAAAAGCATCTTTTATTACTGAATTTCTAATACTTGATGTGTGTTCTCTTTTTGTTCCTGAGATATTATTGTATTATCAGATGTAGAGGCATTTTGCTTGATAGAAAGGAAATCCAAAGAAATTTTCTTGCTTAAGATTTSCCTGAAAGAGCTAGAAATGCTGGTTTATTTGTCATATATTCACCCATGTACCTTTCCCCTTAAAATTAGTTGTCAGAGAATGGAAGAGAATCAGTGGAATTGGTGTGCAATAGGAAGGAGTAATGACATAATGGAAATGTGGAAATCTGATGGATTCAGGCGTGGTTTTGGTAATAGGCAGTAGAGGTAGCAAAGAATTTCATAGCTGCAGAATATTCAGAGAATTTGATGGAGCTGGAAGATAAAGAAAAGAAAGAACAAAATTTCCAAGACTTAAAAAGGCAATTCAAGACGACAAAGTTTTACAGTACTTAGGTGAACACTTGTAACTTCGCAAATCTTTGCTGTTTAGAATGATTCAGCATCAGCTGCAAGGGGCAATAGTGACTGATGCTTTATTGTTTGTTCAAAAGTATTCAGGTTCTCTTTGTAAGGTGTAAGGTCACTGGTACATCAGGAAATTTTTTTTGTTTGTTTGTTTTTGTGTCACACTACCAGTCTTACAATAATATTTATGTGTACCTACCTGTAAGCAAAATAAATGTGGACAAATGTGATGTGCAAAAAGTCTAAAAGACAATTGGAATCGAGATGTTATCTGACTATACGAAAGAAAAGTTACTGTTTTGTTTGTGTTATCCACATCTGTGATATAGTTACTACATGGTTTGAAAACTCAGTTGCTTAAAAGAAGTTGTTACCTGAGCAAGATACTGTAGTCTTTGGTGTGGCCTCAGCAGATATGATTCTCTCAAGCCCATCTTGTTTGTGCTGTTGTGGCAAGAATGCCCCTTCTAAATTCTAAGTCTTGTTTGAGACTCCTGGCTGTTCTCTCCAGCTTCCAGATGGTCCTTCCTCATCCTCCCTGGTATCTTCATGAACAGGAGAAGGCAGCCTGGCTGTTCTCATGAGTCTCTGCCTTTTACTTTTTCCCCTTCTCTGGTCAGAAATATTGCTAATGTGAAAGCAGAACTTAATTTTTCTGTTCCCTGACTGTCATGGCTGGATTGTTCATTTCTGTGTCCATGGCTGATGCTGGCAGGCAGGATTTGGGACCTTGTATCCTACAARGGTCATTCCTGTGTGGGTTGTGTGATTCAGCGGGAATTAGGATGAAGAGGGTTGCCTGTTGGGCTTAACATACCTTATAAAAACCTGTCTGACTATTGGTGTGTGCTTCTTGCTTTCATCCCAGCAAGAAGAAATCCAGCTGAGGAAATCTTGGTGCATTCAGAATGACAAGAAACTGAGTCCCTCTCTGCCACTCCAAACAGATGCTATGAGGCAGCAAGATGTTCCCCCAAGCTTTCGGACTTTTCATGGAAAAAAGGTGGAATAGGATTGATTATTAAGCTGGGYTGTGTCTTCTGCTTGACCAGGGGCAGGTTAATGTGTCCATGTGTAGCCTGCACGTGATCTTTGTGCTGATTGAACATGGTCAGGCAGAGGTCTGTTGTTGTGAAGTTCTGTGCACTAACTTCAGAAATCCCTGAGGACAGAGCTAAGGTGACACTGGGATTTAAACTCAGTTTGAAGAGTTTGTCCTGTCCTTCACACAGCTGCATTCACCATGGTGATCCAGATGACCAGGAAATCCATGAGCAGAGGCGCAAATCCCCTTTTTGCTCTGGGGAAGGTCCTTTTCCTCTCTTGACCCAACAGACACCCAGACTGGCAGCCCATCACTGCCAGGTGGGTCAGAATGTGTGTTGGGGGTCATGGAGGCATGGAATTGGCCAGTGAGGTTCCTGGGCTGTGCCTGGTGCTGTGCTGCTGGTGGGAGCCATCTCCTGGCTGCAGGTGATCCCTTCCAGGCTGGTGCTGTGGCTTTGGGAAATCCTCCTGTGGCTGGAGATGTGCCCGCAGCACGAGGCCACTGCAGCCACGTTAAGAACAGAGCAGAAGTGGTACTTTTCATATATATGTGTATATATATATATAAAAATATATATATATTTAGCCCCAAACTGAAAACCATTAAAAAGACTTCCTGAAGGTGCTTTGAGGGCATCATTTGGACCATAATTCAAGCTGTCAATAGCCAGTCAATAATGCTGTACCTTTTGATGGATAATTCTGACCCTTCTTCCCTTCTCCCACACACACACAGGTTTACWTTATTGTAATAATCACAGATGCAGAGTTAAGGATCCATTTTCAGAAAGCTCAGGGAGATGCAGAGCTCAAATCCAAGAACATATCTTTAACAAAAGAATTTATTTTTAAAGGAGAAAATACATCAGTGTTCAGTATCCAGAAAATGAACATCTAGAATGACTTATTTTCTAACGACTGTGAATGTGGTATAATGGTTATCTTGTATGAGATGAGAGCATTGTCCAGGGAGCAATAGCAGCAGCAGAGGTGCCCTGTTTGCTTTGCAGTTCTCTGACCTGCTTATTAGAGGACATTCTTATTAAACAGATGAATTTATATGAGAGTTGTTTCGGGGGGCTCTTGTTGTTAAGGGTCTGTCAGCACTTTTCAAGGTGTTAGGAATATATGCAAACTGTATTTTAAGTGGCTGCTCATCCTTGGTAATAGGCAGAATAAAGCCTTATAGGATCAAAAATTTATGTTTTATTTGCTGTTTTATATGAGAAATAGTTGTAAATAGAAACAGGGCAAACTGCTGAAATGCATCAATAATTTTACAGTTTTTAATTTTTCTGGGTAGTAGTGGAGGGGAAATTAAATGTTTCAGCAAAATGAAATGTTTTGCATTATAATATAATTATTTGGTGGGGTTTTATTTTCTAGTTTTTTGTTATGAGAAGACTGTTTTTACTGAAAAGGGATTCATGTAGCAGTACTGTTGTCTTGAACAAAACCCCAATYGTTTATTTTGAGAGAAAATTCTTCACATGAAATTTAAAATAGCAGACAGTATGTTCTCACCCAGAATGAACTGTTCTCTCCTCATGTTCCCTTTCATTAGTCCCTCCTTGAGTACTGACCTTTTAMTTTGTGCATTAATGCAGCTCTGTCTCTTGGCTCCTCATCAGCCTCTCCCTCTTGTCCCCTGCTGAGGCAGGCATCCCTCAGAAGCAGGAGCAARACTGGACATCACAGAAGCCACATTTAGGACCCAAATATGCCCTGTGAATGTCATTGAAGGGTGTCATGTTGGGTTGGGCTGATTCAAAGGCAGAATTTGTAGTCTAGGCCGTTGTGGTAAATCCTGAAACTGAACAAGGAAAGGGAATTTTGAAACTCAAGTTTTAAAAACACAGCAAAACAGCCACTTCTCCCTACAATGCATCTTGGTTCTGTTATTTAAGAAAGACTTCAAAACTTCTATTAAATTTGGTGCAAGCAGGGTTTGGAGGTTTGTTTTGTTTTGTTTGTTTGTGCTTTGGTTTAGTTTTTAATAGAAAAGCAACCTATTAGAAGGCTGTGGAAGTGAGCTCTTAAAATTAGGATTGTTAGAGCATARCAGTAACTGGCCTTAGGTGTTCAGAGGCAGCTGGAGCCAATGCTGAATCCTTTCATTGTGTGTGGCTGGCAGTGACCTGTGCAGCAAGGGAAGCCTCTCAGAAAGGCTCGTCCACCTCGGGAAGTCTGCAGATAGATTCMTCTCAGTGCTGATGTGTTGCTTACTGGTAAGTCAGCACGAATAGGTGTAAATTACTTGGATGTAACATTTTGCCGACCCTGCTTATATCAGAGATGAACAGATGGTATGGAAAACATTTTGTACCTGTGCCAGAGAGAGGCAGTGAGACTGAAAAGTAAACCTTAGGCTGAGAGGCTTGGGCAYGATGAGCTCACTGTGAGCATCTCTGGATGAGCTGACTGGAGAACAGCCCAGGCATCGCGGCTGTGCAGCACCTTTCCTCAGGAGCAGCAGATCCTGCAGAAGGCATCGGCTCACAGACAAGGGAGTGCTTTGCCAAAAGAGTTGGAAAACTGACAGTGAGCTCTGACTGACTTGTAATGGTGTGAGTAGGCTGTTAATTAACACCCCATCAGTCACAAGTGCAAAAGGAGGAGTGGATTTAATAGCATAACTGGTCATTTTGGGCTTCTCTGTTTTTACCACTGCTTTCCTTTTGTCTGAATTTAGGAGCTTTTGGGATCGCCAGGGGATGTGARTAGGGAAGGTTTGCTCTTGATGCCCTGATGTAGTAACTGGGTTTTCAGGTTTTGAGGTGTGGATTCAAGTTGGTTTTTTTTGATAGCAGTGTGCAATGCTAGAGATCAAAATGCAGCTCTCTAACTAGCAGTCAGGTGCTAGGAAAGCACAAACAGAATACAAAAATAAGTGGTTTAATTCATAGTAGCACAAATGTGTAATGGGACAGGTTTCTGCAGTGCCAATATGTGTTTATCAAAAATTTGTTCAGGTGTGTGTCAGCACAAAGTTATACCAAGTATGTGTCATATAAATCAGCAGAAATGGAGAGTAATAACCATTAGAGACCCAACTCAACCCACACAGGAGAATATTTACTGCTAAGGCAATTGGAATTGCAGCCTCTGCTTGTACGTGCTCGTTTATGGCTGTATCTTGCACTTCATCTGAGACGCTGTAATGGAAATCCACAAGGAAATGCTACTTCTGAATTCACAGAAGTTGTATTCAGCAAGAAATCAGTTCTACAGCTACATCGAGATGCTTAAAACWATGAACGGGGATATAGTTCTGGAGGGATAAAATCTGTGTCATAACACATAKGTGCAAAGGGCTGGCTTAAGGAGTATAACCTATATGAGTTTTATTCTTTTTTAAGTGTTTGACAGAGCACGTAGAATCTTTAGGTGCAATGTTGTGTTTCTGAGAGATGCTTTGAAGAGCAACAGCAGTCCTATTACCATCTATATTGCAAATGCTTTAATTTGCAATGCTTGCTCTATTAGCTAGTAAAGACATTTGGGCTAAATGTAAATGCCTCACAGGGGTTGTATCCGCCTTTCAGGTTCTCATGCATGGGGTTATTGTATTGCATATGAAGATGAAAACKGTAGAGCAGAAGTGAGGTGCTGGGTTGTAATTTTAGTGCATAAAATGTACCTKTATGAAGTTTGGTAAATACTTTAAATAAGTTTCTTGGATCAGTCTAAATCCATTCATCTTAATTTAAAATGAGGAAATGAATTGTGCCAAAGATGCAGCTACTTTTGTGATGAATTCAGATGTTCATTGGTTTTGGTTTGTTCTTAAMAGGAAAGTTGGAGTAATGACTTTCACATAAGCATGTAAATGATTMATTCCCTGTCCATTTTACTTTGTAAATGGCACCAAAATTGACCAGAAGAAACAGTGCACAGTGAAGGCTGAGGGGGAAAGTCTTCTGTGAAAGAAATTTCACAAAATTAAGCACTTTGCCAGAATTTTCTAAATACTGTGCTACATTCACTAATTTCAGTCTTTCCTTTAAACTCACTACTTACCTTTGCAAAGCAAGCATACAAGGTAAAACACAAAAACTTTGGTTAAAATTTGTTTTCTATGAAAACGCAGGTGACCATGCAGCTCTTGAGATTGGATCCTGTGCAGCTGCACAGTGTCTGTCATCGTGTTGTGCTTGAACCTGAGTAGCTCTCCTAGGGTGTAGTTCACCACTGGGGTGGTTCCTGTCTCATCTTCCTCCACAGCCATGTGCACCTGATGGTCTCCTCRGGACAGACCTTTTTTTCTCTGGTTTTAGAGGCTTTTGGGATTCAATAAGTTCTCCAGGTGGATAAGGAAAGCTGGCATAGTTACATGAGGGAGGGTACAGGCATCCATAGAGGGCAATTTGGGGAACAAGGAACCACCGTGTTTGCTGTCAGCAATTTTGCCTTCCCTGTGAGGCTGAGCTCAGCTCCAGAATCAGAATTATTTTTCCATGCTTTATGGACATTTCAGTTTGGCTCTCATTGCAGAGCTCTGAGCCATGGCCTCTGCTCCAACTGTTCTGCAACCTCATTTGAAATAATGGAGTTTAATGAACTTGTCGTCTGAGTTGTGGTTCTCGTGCTGCTACGGGAAGTATGGGGTTTGAAATGCTCAATTTTTCCACATTAGAAACTAAATAGTATAAATGAATAGAAGGTTGAAATCAAATTAATTCTGGTTTTTTTTTTTTCAGAGGAGTTAATTAAGAGAGACTTGAGCAATAAATCAAGTCTTTACTATCTTTTATTAAATGTGTTTGAGTCAGCAACCTGAAACACAGTTGGGAACATGTGGAAAAGCTCACCATTGTCTGTAATGACAACATATTCTGGCTGGACTGCATTCTTCACAGAGTAAATGTATCCTTTTAATGATATCATTAGGGAATAAATAGTTGTGTTATTAAAAAAAAACAAAACCCAGAACTAGTGATTCCCAATAAGAGGAGCATTTTTGTAAAAGGRAAACAGCCTGCATAAAAATAAACTGGAACTTCTATGCAAGAGTTGAGGTTTTTTTGTTTACAAACAAGGTATTGTATTAAATTTCCTCTGCTTTGAGAATATATGGAGGTTTAATATTTGCTAGAAATAGATTTTGTTGTTGTTGTTTAAATTTGGAGTTCAGTATGAAAAATGGGAAATAACTGAAGTTCTTTTGAAGTGCTTCACCTCTCAGGTCAGTTTGGTCCTAGCAGAAGACAGGACTGATGTGTGCTGTCTGTGCAATGAGTATTGGACTTGTGGCATTTCTACAAAGGCATTATGTGGCTTCCAATCTGTAAAAGTGCAACCTGCCTTTAAAGAGATTATCCAAGGGTGTAATTAAATTACATAATCATTTTGGTGTGCTTGACTCACTGTAAGGTGTGCTGTGTAGGAGGATGCAGCTTCTTAGCTGAGTACTTCTGTTTTGTAGTGAATAGGCTTGTAAAGGTGTAATTCTAGTGCAGAATTGGAACTCCTATGGATCACAGCTTGTCCAGAGTTTGGGCAATGAAATAGGCTGAAACTCTGGCCAAACTTCAATGAAATTTCAGTAGTGCTGCAATAGGTAAATACAAATCTTTAAACTGGATTTTATGATTTCATTTGTATTTTGAAGAAAGTTTTGGGGACAGGTCATCAGAAAGGATTCAGACTACTTTGGGTAGGGCTCAGCTGAATGCCTCATTCTGGGAATAATAAGGTAAATCAATCTCTGTCCAGGCATTTGCTGGTTTCACTGCTATGCAGAAATCTAGKTGGGATTTTTACCTGTCATATGTAAAACTGATTGTTTCTGTCCACTAAAGGTTGGACAGGACTCATCTGATTACTTTTCTATAACCCAGTAATCTTAATGTTAAAGGTTGTTTGGCCCCAGTACAATGACATGGTGAAAAACTCGTAGCCAGGTGCCTCGGTGTGGGAAGTGCCCAGCTGTGCAATGCTTTTATGCCATAAATTAAATCCTAAACCTTGACAATTATCTACAGRCTGGTTATCACTAAGCTTCTTTGGAATTACTTGAGCTTTTGTCAGGAATAAATAAATAAATAAATAAAATTTTGCTGGTAATGCAAGGAGCAGCCATGCCAGAGTGCAAACCTGGAATACAGGGGCAGCTTTTTCTCTCCTTTAGTTTATTTATTTTTCTTTTCAGAGAGTTGATGCCTTCTGGCAACAGAAAGAAGTGCAGGTGTACCGTATCTTAATTAAATTTAGCAAGCTTTGCATATTGAATGACCAGGTGTTGCAAGNAAAAAACAAAAAACAAACAGCCAAACACCTAAAAATCCCCCAGCAAATAAATGTATAAACACATAAACTTTATATTAAAATGAAGAAAGATATTAAGGTATAGAAGCTCAAATTAAAAAAAAAAAAGTCTCATTCTTAATTTGTTCTTTCATTTTCAATAAATTAAGCTCCCATATTGTGGCTCTTTTTCTTCCCAAGCAGACAAAAACCTCAGGTTCATACATAACTCAAGAAGGCAGGGATGACACTGAGCCAGAACTTAGTTCTGCTTTATTGATAATAGAACTGACAGTTAAGAACAAATCTACACAATGTAATTGCAAATCCTTTAACCAAGCAGCAAAATGAACATCTGCAATGAAATTGGCACCTAAATTTAAGTTAAGTGGTGGTTTAAGTTCTCAGAAAGCAAATTGGGAAGCTAACTGGATCTGTAATTGCAACAGAGATTGTACTGAACACAGAGCTGGACTTGGGGATTTATTTGTGGTTTTTTGTTGTTTTTTTAAAAAATTCAATAGTAAGCAATTGTAAACGTGTGAATCTGCAGGTATGGGCTGTGTTTATGTAAATGAATAATCACCATATTCACATCTTTCACACTTCCATGTTTTTCCTGTTTGTACAGCTCCAGTAGCAGGGAGCTCCAGTCATGCAGCAAATGCAATACAGGCAGAAGGGAATGAGCTTCCTTGCCTCCTYCCAATGGACATAAAAATAAAAAGGAGACGGGATCGTGAGGATGTGGAAAGTATAAACAAAACTAAGCAGTAATAATCTAATGTACTCTGAGAATATTCTGAGAATATAATAATACTCTGAGAATATAATATAATTATTACAGCCAGAAATGTGGGGCTATGAAGTTTTGTTGATTTTTCTTAGTTTTTGCTTCTTTAATACTTTAAAATATATTAATTAAATTAACTGAAAATATCAATTATATTATTTAAATATATTAATGAAGTTAAATCTGTTTTCCCAGTTATGCAGAATGTAATTATCTTTTCATGTTCTGTGCTCTSTCTTGCCTTCCAAGATCTCTTGAGAAGTAAAGAAAACCCACCTGTAATATCACTGCTTTTATTATTAAGGGAATAAAAATTCCCTATGAGCTTTAGCAGTATGAATCCAGTACAACTATTGGGGAGAAAATCTTTCCATGGTATAAGTTCATTTAGCAGATAGATATCTGTGTTTTAAATAATGTCACAAAATCAGCATAATTTGAAATAGAGGCTAGCAAAAAAAGGTAGGAACAAGGCTGGGTTGGTTTGGCCTTGTCCTGAGTTAAAATTGAACAGTGTCAAACTAGTCATGAACTGGATTTTAAGGTAGRGTTCAGCTTTATTCTGTCTTGCAAATTATTAGGAAAAAATGTATAATTACTTTCTTAAAACCAAATAATTGTGAATGACCCAAGGAACAGGCAGAATGGGTTTTGATAAGGGCATGGCTGTTTTGAGGGCATGTGCTTCCAAGCCCCCAAATGGGAAGAGGTTTCAAAGGGGAAAGTGCACCCTGCAAAGCAGGTGAGGATACCTGCTTTTACTCTGGTATCATGGCAAAAAAACGTTAACATAATTCGTGATGTGAGAACAGGGAGAAACTTGGGGACTTGGGGTTTGGCTTTAACTTTCATCCAGTCTGATGRTAAGGCTGCTATGAGAAAGCTGCATAAAACTGTCATGCCAACATTGAAAATTATTGTCAAAAATGGGAATGGAGACACACGAGAGTAGCTGAAATTATTTTAAGCTAGAGAAAACAATAAAGTACATAAAATTCAGTTTTTTCAATTTTTCAAAGAATATTGTGGGATTGCATGACTATTGCGTGATAGTATTTTAATGCTCAGCAGATGCCACACAGTATCTCTTCAAAGCTAGAGGAATCTAAATATCAGCTGGTGGGAAAAGACTGAGAATAGGTAAATAGATTATTTATCACTTGTCTTCAAATAAACCTTACTGGTTTGTCCTTTTTTTTTTTTTTTTTNCTGCAGTTTTGGACAGTTGATAAGACGAGAGGAGTGAAGCTGGAGTCTGACAGRCATGAGCAGTTTGGTAAAATGGCCAAATCATCTCTTCTGGCCTGAACTCTGGCTGTTCAATTTGTACAAAGCAAAGGAGCAGTTTGGGTCACTTGCTGTATCAGTGTATAGGAGCACACAGACTGCAATTCAGGAGGAAAGGTTTCTGTAACAGCACTAAAGGACATTTGGAATACAATTTCRGAACAAGACAAATCATGTTTTGCAGTGTTTCTGGCCTGTTTCTGAACTGCATACTACTGTGGGTGACACGGCTTGTAATGATGGAGTTGGAGCCATCACTGTCATTTTTAACATGGCCCTAATCAGATCTGACCACCTCAGATCTAAATAACCCAATTCCTAGGGCAGAGCTGTTGCATTAATCATAGCCTTGCCATTAACAGCAGAGCTGCACTTTATAATAACGAGGGTGGGGGAGGATTTTCATTAAAATACCCTGAGAAGAGAAGGTTTGGGAAAAACTAGATTTCARTCCTGGGTCACTTTCTAAATCAATTCTGTGTTCACTGCCTGCTTTGYAAGGAACATTTTTTTCCTGTCCAAGTTCAGTGCCTCACTTTTGGAGGCATTCTAGACAGGTTTCTTAATTAATCTTTTCTGCATAAATTTTGTCTCAGAATAATTAATGAGTTTACTTCAGCTTACTATGTTAAAAAGTCTGTGTTATGTATGATAGCCGTTTCTACTCTAGTCCATTTAATTATACTTCTTCCTGAAAAAAAATTGCCACTGAAGAGGATGTTATTCCAGAACATCCATGATATAGGTTAGGTGCAATCTGGCATTCCAATTTGGAAAACATCTCTAATAATTACCAAAGTAGATATGTATGTTTAWTTTCCTTTGCAAAACTAGTGATGGGCTTTTGAGATTTTTTTCATTAGATCTAATGGGTGAACTGTGCTCTCTGTTTTCCTTTGGGTACAACATACATATTTAAGTTTATGGTTGCACTGCAAATTTGTGATGAGTACTTGGACTTTCTGATGATGAGAGTTACTTCAATTTGCTATACAAATTAGAGAGAGCTGAGAAGAGAGTGAGATACAGAAGAGAGCCCTGAAGTTTATAAAACTTGATATAATGCATATTGCAGCTGAAATCTATTCAAAGATTATAAAATATATAAAGATAAATTATAAAATAACCCCCAGTGTATTTCAGGGACGGGTTYGTCTTCTGCTTTGGCCCAAGGAAGGATTGTGGTCAGTATGTTCATGTCAGCATCCAGGAGGAGAAAGGATGAAATCAGAGAAAGATGCATGTGGAGGGGAATTAATCAGTTTTAACTTTAGATATTTGCAGTTTGGATGTCARTCTCTGAGCTGGTTGCCCAGATGTTCCACACAGTTGAGAGTAAAATAGGCAGGTTTTAGGTGATAGCTGATCTAACATGATTTAGATGTTTTCAGCAAGAGAAGACAAATTGTTCCCTTGTCTGCAGCTCTGCAAACACAATGGATAGGATGACTGGGTCTGCTCTGTAGATGAGACCTGTTTTTAACCTTGTGAATCCCATCCAGGCTGTCTTGGAAAATGGCCAGTTCCTGGTACTGGCAGGCAAAACAAAAGATCTGGCAGGTACAAAGTACCTAATGCAGTCAGCACTCCCCAGGATAACTCCTGTCTCCTTCCTTTGATTGTCTGAAAGGGAAATAGAAAACCCACCCCCTGTGAAGAAAACTTGCTCTAATTAGGGCCAGTGAACAGCAAAACAGCAACACCTTGGCCATGGAATCTGGCCYCACAAGCAACCAGGGAGGGCAGAACTGTGCTGGCGCTGGGAGCTGATGCCTTGCACCCTTCCCCTCTCAAACCATGGTTGATTAGACACGCCAACAGTTGAAAAAGAGTCAGCAGGAACACCCACAAGTACAGCCTAAGATCCTATTAACTCCTAGGGGCAGCACAATAATTACTAAACTACAGACTGCATGGAGAGAAGACAGGCTTTGCCTTTTGCTAAAGCAGTATAGAAAAGATTTTCAGAGCTGGAGAAAGAAGATGAGGGAACAGGATTGTACCCTTGTGGTTATGCTGTGATTGAGTCCCATTCCCAAGATTATGTCAAATTTTCACTGAATAGCTACTCAATGTACAATACATTAACAATCCTGGGGGAAGAAGCTGGAAATTATAATTGCATTCTCTCCAGTTGAATATCCTATTAGGGTGCAGAGTTATACTTTTCCTTTTGTCCTATTTCTGGCTCCATGCAGCTTTTCTATTCATTGGCATGGCTTCAGCAAAAAGGAGAGTTGTCCCAACCCCTCTTAAAGTCTAATAGCCTGGGACTATCCTGTGATAKGACAGAATAGGGATTTAACCACCTTCAGACTGAAAGAACATGGATTTCTTATTTCCTGAGCACAAGTTCTATTCAGTAGGCTATATTTTATATATACATATAAAGTAAGTGTATATATATATAAATACATATATTTATATATATATATATATAAGTAGAGATATATATATATATGCCTAAGTGTGATTCCCTCGCAGTTCCTAAAAGCCAAGAGCTGCTTTTAAAGAAAGATACTGGGAGTACCCTCCCTTTGTGCAGTTGGATCCATTTGATGCTCTCAGCACACTTGGTGAGCTGGACTCCTGGCTTGTTCAGAGGCAGTTTCTTTTTGTCACCAAGAATGATGGCAGTGGGGATCATATTCTTTTTATGCAGAAAAGGACAGGGCTATGCTGGTGTCTTCTGGGCATGGGCTGGATTTTGAGTTGCACTCTGACTCCCAGTGACTTCGTGCTGAGGATTTACACTGGCACACAGCACTTGTAGAGTCTTCAGGTCAATGAGGGTGATACTTGTGCTGCGTTTATGTAAAAAYGTATGTTTTGGTTTTAATTTTCTGGTTATTCCCATTGGGAGATGCTGTGATTCCTGACCTGGCAAGATACAGGAAAGAAGTTTGATCCCTTTTTCTGAGCAGGGCTGTGGGATGTGAGTGGTTTGGACACTGCAGGTACACAGCAAGTCACTTTTGTGTTTTTGAACGTTAAGCATTCTGCAGTCTTTTGAAAGAGTTGTCTTTACATCACAGATTTGTACTGAGGAGCATCATTCCATATCTATGGTGAGAATATTTTAAATAAAGTGATAGTCTGATTTGTAATACTGATTTTTGTACAGAATGCAGGTTGGAACAATTAAAACAGTAAATAATCTAAAAATGAATGACTCAGACTATGTGGTTCTGGGCTTTTATAATGAGGTTATCAATATCTTTGGCAGTGCATTTAATGTTTTAATATAAATGCAATCAGATTCTTTTCCTGCTACTCTGTCCTGCCTCACACACAAGTACACAGTGCAGTGGCTGATACTCTTCAYGTGAGCTATGTAAAGCTGGAAAAGGAAATATATTTTCCTTTTAGTGATAAAACACAATGAATTTGATGTTTGATTCATTCCCAGGTGACTTTCACTGATCTAAAGTAAGTCTGAGGACATCTGAGGATGGTACAAGGAGCTGTGTTCCACATACCATGTTGAAATTTATTTCTGAATAGACCAGTGCCTTATTTTGGGGTTGCACAGCAGTCTGATTTGTTATTCGTGAATGTTTACATCTGATTCAATAGTCTTTTCTTAGTTTTAGTTAAAGGGCAGTAATTAGGACACCTAGTAGCACATTTGTTTATGAATCATTGGGCTTTATGCTAAACATATTGACATCAGTATTGTGGKAATTGCACCTACTTGTAAGTGGGTTTGTTGAAAATTTGTTGTGCAAATACTGAAGTGTTTTGTGGAAAGCTGCTTGATGTTTCTGACTAACCTGAATCATTTTATATTTTGAAGGTGACTGGATTTAACCTTAAATACTGCAGCAATTATCTGTAGCACTTACTGCTGTCATAACTCTCCATAGGTGTTTAGCGCAGCAATAAACAGATTCTATTTATTTTTAATATTTTCCTTTCTTCACCTGCATTCTCGCACCCTTTTTCAAAGCCTATAAAATACTTTTTATAGTGCTATTGCTATGGTTCAAAGAATGCTACTTTTAAAGACATTTCTCTGTGTCTGACCACCCCTAATTAATGGAATGTCAGACTCTGCTAAATTCTTGGATTATCAATTTAAATGAACAAGGTCTACTTTGTGTTTTAAAGTGTGACTTGAGTTTTGGTTTGTTTTTTCACAGTATTTTGTACTTTAGCAGCAGTTGTTCTCCAGTGGTCAGAAAACACCTAAGAAACTCTGTTACATGAAGGTCCAAATCCCTGTAGCCACTCCCCTACAAGTCCTGCAATCTTTCTGGGCTAAGTCCAAGCAGAAGAAAAGTGAGCTCTGCCTCTTGTCTTCTACCAAGAGTCTGCCTCTCTGCCACATAAACACAAGAATTGTGTTGCCTTTGAAATAGAAAATGAAGCAGAAATAGCTTTCACAATGAAAAACCCTGAACTCTTGCTGGATCTGTTCCATGTCCTTGGTTGGCACTATGCTGGGATCTGCTCAGAAACCTCTGTGTCATCATGTTTTTAAAACAGTCTCCTCCAGTCAATAATTAGTCATTGTTTTTCTTCTTTCATTTGCTGTAGTTGATAATGGTTTGGCTTGTAAACCACCTGAGGATGTGGCTTCTTTGAAGCCGCTGAACACAAAACCACAATCTTACRCTTGGGACTTGGGTTACGAGGACAGGTGAAGCCACAGAAGCTGGAATTGTGCCTGGACAAGATAGGTCCAGGTCTTGCATTTCAGTGATTGCAGGTGATTGCATTCCTTTGCCCCTTAAGAAGGAGAGTGTAAAAATCTTGGGTGATACTCACCTGATAATGGAAGATCAGTGGTGATTCAGCCACCTGCAGCCTGGTGACATTGTCAGCTTAGCCAACACTGGAGCTTTGAGCTGGCTTAGTGACACCCTGCAGCTGGGAATGATGAGCCARTGTGTCATTGGTTGTAATAAATTTACATCCTTTGCAGGTATTTTACCTGAAGAATGAGGGAGATCTATTTGTTTGCTAAATTATTGTAAGGAATTGAATGTGTGCTCAATRGCAGGTAACACACAAGGCTCTGTTTCTCCATGCCATGGGGCTGTCTCCCAGATCTTGAACTATATTTATATATTCGTTCTGTTTCTTGCTCTTTGAATTTTACATGAGCTTAATGCACTTACATGTTAATTGAAAATGTATTGCCAAGTTACATWAAGTTACACTAGGCACAGTTAAATTACAAATTGAGTACCTGTTGTTAAAGGTGATCAGAACATATTTTCAGACACTCCCCCAATATTTTCAACTAGATAATTACATTGAAAAGAACCTGTTTTCTATAGAAGGATGTTCCATTTAAAAAAAAAAAAAAATAGTGGCTTGGTTTTCAGACAGCAGGAAAAAAAAGAAGCCAGAAGTGGCTGCTGCTGTTGATTGATATGCATGATATTTGGAATATGCTACATAGTAATATAATACTTCTGATGAAAAAAGTGATTTTAGAAGGCGGTTCAGTATGGCCTCTTTTCAWTTTTGAGATCTTTTATCCAGCTAGCTGAAAATAATGGAAATTCATAAGAGCAAAAAACTTTGAGGCCAGATGATGCATTCTCTCAAATATGGGGCACCTCTAGAAAGCATTTAATTTGACATAATTTCAATTTTGTATCTCATATTCAGGCTTTGCTTAATCTGGTTGTCATCAAAACRGTAATAGAGCACTGCAATTTGCAATTGTTTTTGTTGTATATTTCTTTTATTGCCTTAGCTGATGTATCAATAAATGCACAAATGAGTTCTTCCCTTACTTAAGATCCCAGGAAGCATGCATATATCTTTCGTGATATTATCAACTTGTCAAATGTGCAAAGCCTGCCAGCTATAATCACTGTTATTAACAAAGACCATAATACGATATTGTATGGATAAACACACACAGTTTCCAAAGGGAGACTATTCTAATTGACGTTCAGTATCCAGTATTTGAGTTACATAACATATTTGCTGATAGCCAGCTTTTACATATTGACATGCACTTTTATTTAACTTTACCTGGAAATGTCAGGAGGAGAGTTCAGGGAAAACAGAAGAGAGATGTTAATTAATATTGCTCGCGGTGGGATGCAAGCATTGTTTCAGTTTCAAATTAGAGCAGTGCTCACTCAGGCATATCCTGCTAATATGTTATAATTAAGGMCTCGTAGAGCAAGGAAAAGTTAATGGACAGCATCTCTAATAAGGATGSTGTACTTCATTCCTGAGTTGTGTTACAGCAGAGGGAATCAATATGCCCTCACAGCTCATCTATCATTTGCCTTTGCTTCAGGTTGCTCTGTGTGTGTGTGCTCCAATATATCTGACTGGATGATTAAAAATCAGCAAAGGCCAGAAACTAGAAATGGTTTAGAAATGTCCTGGATATGCATGATCATTAAATAATCAAAAGTAGTTTTAAAAATTCTAGCTATAAACTATGCATTTGTTATTTTGATGTGATAAAAAAATGTAGTACATTTATAAAGATTTTGTCATGTTTTATCCCCAGGCAAAAAATATCTTCTATGCAAAAACCGTTCTCTCTTAAAGAATGCTGGGAGTTGTAATTTTATAGATAGGCAGCTGGAAGGAACACTGGTAGAAAATAAAGATATGAAGAGGACTAGTTTTGTCACTTTTTCCACTCCCCTTGCTCTATCCTCAGTGAAAACCAAACCGTTAATTCATAGGTATCTGTGTAAAATTGTAATAATTTCCTACTGTACAGAACAAAAATTTACTGAAGAGAAAATATTTCAGATTAGAGATGTTTCATAAAAGCCATAGACAAYGTATTTATAAGCATGATAATTGTAATAATAGGAGGGATCCACTTTGCTTCGTTTGTTATGAGGAAGGCTATTTAAATCTGTGTTCCCTCGAGTTTTGGTCAAATTTTTCAAGCTCCATCTCTCCAACTGGAAGCATTTCTTCTGATAAGCAAGAATTTTCGTGCTCTGTTTGTAATATGAATCTGAGGATGGCATTGCTGCTCCAAAGGTGGAAAAGTAAGTCTTGTACTTGATTTGAGTTATCAAGTGAGCATCTGAAATTGCTGCTTCCAGATGGCTACTAGCTGCTCCTCCATCTACTTGTGAAAAGAGATTGTCAGACCTTGTTTTGGTGATGATTCATCCCTGACTGATAGTTTTACATAATTATATGATTCTCTGCCTCACATGAACCTGATATTTTTGTGTTGAGGAAGAAAAAAGTCTTTCACAAAAAAATAGATAAAATTATCATAAACTTGCAGTTTGTTTTCCATCCAAAGATTTCTAAACATTTTACAAATTTAAATACATTAGGACAATGTCTCTTAAGAAAAGACAAGTGCTGTTTTACTAAACTTTATGCTTCGTGAAGGTGTGATAATGATGGCTCATGTAGRTAATCCATTAAAATTCCTAAATTTCTCATCAGGAAGATTGAAGATGACTATTCTCTATCTTGTACAGCTGCTCATTTCTACCAAGGTACAGGCATAGCATCTGAAATTTCTCCATACTGAATCATGTCCTTTTATTGTGCCATTTTCCCAATTTGACAAGATTATTTTGATTCTAATCTTATTTTCTACAGGCTTGAGAGAAGCTTCAGGCTCTTTTGTGTGCAACGAAACGTCACATTTGATAAGCATTCACTTGGTTCCATCATCGAAATGATTAATGAAATTACTCAATAAGTATTACTAGACCCAGGACAGACCCCCCTCACAATCCTGCTTGATACAGCCTTTTYTGCCGTCCTCTTTTGACATTTATCCATTGCCAGGTCTAAATATGWTTTTCAAAATAGTTTTACTAATTTTAAAGAGGTTCATTTAGACTTGCTAATGAGACTGTCATGTGAGATGGTACCAAAAGGCTTGCTAAGGTGGAAATGAGACATCTACTGACTTGTTCCTTCACACAAGGGCTCTTATCTGTCATGGAAAAAATCAACTTGATTCAGAAATTTGTTATTTAAAAATCCATGTTGACAATACTTATGTAACTTGTCCTATCTTCTGGGTGCTTTTTATTTGCTCTAGCATTTTTCTGAGACTTCAGCTTAAACCAAGTAGTTCATATTTCCCAAAACTTYCAATTTTCTCTCATTCTGAAGTATTTTGATTTGTTTTTTTCAAATCTGCTTGAGATAAAATTCTTTCCCACAAGAACTCTTAAGTGCTCTAAATTTCCTTTAGCATGCTTTCTGAAAATTAATTTCATCAAGCCTGTSCTTTGRAAATGTAGAATTTGGCTAAATACTYATTTAATTCATTTTAGTTACTTATTTCCTKCTTTTTCCTAGTGTGTAGTGATTAATTGCCTGATCACAGTTTTCGTTCTAATGAAAAATGAGTTGAAGTAGTTTGAGTGTTTTCTCWTGGTCATCTATTGATAATTCTCCTGGGTGACAGGTTCTTGTTTTCAGTGTACTTGTTTTTGTAACAAAGTACCAGAGAAATCCATGCATTGCCWACTCATTTAAAAACAATCCATGTGTTTTTTATATGGTGTAACTATAACTATGATGGCTCTTTTTTTTTTGTGAAACAACTGCAGGATTTTATTTTAGCTTTATTCTATTTTTTTCCCTGCATATAATTGTATAAATATTTTCAAAGCCTGTGTAGGTAATTTTTGTCACAGAATGGGTGGGTTGGAAGGGCCCTTTAAAGTTTATGTAATCCAGCTCCCCTGCAATGAGCAGGGACATCTTTAACAARATCAGGGTGCACAGAGCCCCATCCAACCTGACCTTGAATGTGTCCAGGGATGGGRCATCCACCAGCTCTCTGGGCAACCTGTGCCCGTGTTTCACCATCCTCATTGTAAAACATTTCTGTCTTATACCTACTCTAAACCTACCTTTTCAGTTTAGAACCATTACCTCTTGTCACTTTACACTGCTGTTACACGTGAACTGTCTTCTGATGGAACTTTAGGTGATCTAGCAACCACAGAAAGAGAAGCTGGGAAGGATTGAACCGTCTGTTTCATGACTGTTTTCTTACTATTTCTGTGTCTTTATAGAATGTCCTTTTCATCTGTTCCTTTATGTTATATGCTCCACTTTCATCTTTCTGACTTTTGTCCCATTGTGTTCTTGCTATTTTTATATTCCTACTTACTAACTTGACTTCTAAAGGGATTTATTTTGAAGAACTTGTGATTTATCTACCCACCAGATCTCTAGGCATAATGAAATCAGTCTTTCCAGAATCCAGTCTTCACTGGATTTCTGTTAGGAAGAATTGAGGACCTTTGCCATTTTGCCATCTTTTGTGCTCATAGGTCCTTTGACAGGTCTTGAAAAACTCTTATTTTCAGCCAAAAATAGCTGCTGAGGGTATTTCTTTATTGCTTTCACATGCTTTTATGTAAATAAACAGCCCAAAGTGTCCTGCTCCATATTCTGCTTCCAGTGAGCATTTGGTAGTTCTCTTTTACTTTCTACTTAGCATTCTTGATTCCCCCCCCTTTTTTTTCTTTTTAATGTAATTGATTATAAAACATTAGAAACCTATAAAATGCTGTTCAGTAGTGTATGCATATGTACATAGTATGGCTAGAGAAATGGTCTACAAAGTGCAAACAACCTGCAAGGAGAATGTTGCTTTAGCTTTGTTTTGCACTCAGAGCTGGCAAAGGTTAGTACCTGCTTTGCAACACTAATGATATTACTTGAAGACTATATTTTCATTATGTCTAGTCAAGTTTTATAATTTTCAATGGATTTAAAGAATTAAACACTAAGGCATTGCCTTTTAATAAAATTGTTTTTTTCTACCATTTTAATAAAATGRTAGAAGTGTTGTAGACTGACACTTTGCCTTCCTCTGAGTGTTTTGGCATGCGTTCTCCATGCAATTTCCATACAGCTGAGTAGGGTATAGACTCATTTGACAATAAAAAAGTGAGATTCTTGCCTTGAAATGTTACAGGACTTTGGGGTTTGAGAGTACCAAAATATTTTGGCATGTCTCATGAAAATTACAAGTTTCAGACAGCTTCCTAATCTGGATGAACTCACATAACAAATAGTATTCTTTTATTAAACCCAGTAACTGATCTAGATTACATTGTACAAATTTTGCCTTCATCTCCAGAATCACCCTTCATAATATCTGCCCCTACCAGGTATAGTAACACCACTCTGTTTCTGCCATTTTGACATCTGCCAGAGGGTTTTTTTTTTTGTGTGGCAAGAATGACAGAACTTCAATGGTTGCCCAGTGCTGATGACAGCACTCAGAAGAGGAGAGGAAAAAAAATTCAAAGCCACTTGTATTTAAAAGTCATTAATATAGGAAATATATTAATGTGGGCAAATTGGAAAACTATATCTCCCTTGCAGCTATCATGAAACTTAAGGCTTCACATCAAACACAGCTTGCTGCTTTTTACTCTCATGCATCTCTTGAAAAAAGAGAGGGCTCAGAGAAGTTTAGGAGTTTGTTGGAAGCTGKAAAAGGGTTTCTCCAATCTGAGTTCTTTTCTGTGATGCAATCCCTGCCTTCCTCTACAGAAAAATTTATAAATTCAAAGTTTTGGGGCTTTTGGTCAAAGCAGAATGACTCCCTCTCTCTTCAGTACTGCAGTAATGAAGTCTGCTAATGAGAAATTACACCTACTCTCTGTTTCTCCTGAGACATCGAACAAAAGTTGTTGAGGATGCTAAAGCTGCTAAACATTACTGCATTTCTTGTATTTTCTTCTCTAGATGAAGGGAAATACCTTAAGGATTCAGTTTTCTTCCCCCCTCTTCCAGTGGCACACTGAAGAGAATATTGGGGAAAAAATCATTTAGATAAGGATGRCGTGGACAGAGACTTCTAATTTCCATTGCTGCTGCTTACCTATGGTATTTCTATTCATAAAGTCCCTGTGCTTTAGCAATTGGATTTATGTGTGTATCCTCTGCATCAGCTTCCCTGTTTATATAAATAAATGTATTTTTTGCTTCAACAAAGCCTCTTTTGGCGCTCTTGTTTTATTTTCTTGCTGTTTTGAAGTTGAACACGTTTCTGAGGTACCAGATGGYCAGGTATAAAATGCATAAAATGCATTATTTCCTCCTTCCCTCCTCTGCAGCAGTCTGTTTCTGTTTAGCTACACAAATAGGAGTGGTTGAGGGTAAAAGCAGGAGTTGCAGCTGATGCAGATCCCAATAAAGGCAGGTGAATATGTCTGAAAAGTAAGCAACTTTTAGCATTCTCAGGCTGCCTAGAATAGTGGTAAATAAAAGTGTTGGTTGGAGAGAGAATATCTATTCATTGTGTGTTTCATGCTGACTGCTGGGAGAGGGCAGTTTGGAGGCAGAGCTCTTCTTTAGCTGGTAATAACATCTGTTATAGACAAGCTGGAGTGGTTCAGAGCTAATGTGACAGAAATAATTCTCAGCTGTTAGTGAAYTGAGGGGAATTTTAGTACAAGAGTTAAGAATATGTAGGGAGTTCAAACAGTTAAYGATGCTATTGTGGACTTGGTGAAGSTACAGTATGAAATTGGTATTCCCTTATGGGGATTTAACCTTATGAAATGCAGATAAAACTAAAAACTCCTTACTGCTCATCTTACCTAATATTCAGTTAAGGCAGGTATAAATGGGGTTTGTCTGAGTGGCAGGAAGGTATGGATTTGTGGTGTTTTATAATCTATTTTTTTAACTAAAAAGTAGTAGAGAGTTTTTGCAGACACATTTTTATTAAGCTTGCCTAAGCAGGCAAAGTCACAAAATGGTCCAGCTTTGCCAGGTAGTCTCTGTCCTCAGACTCTTTTGCTTCATTGGTTTAAAGTTGAACATTTCATTGTAGCCCTTAAGATTTTGGAAGTAAGACCATGTAYTGCAGAAAGAAAAATGAGTTTAATAACTTTGAGACTTCTAAGATATCTTGATCTTTCGTAAGAAAATATGAGATATGATTTCTTATGACTTTATATTACCAAATATCTTAGATAAATTCCACAGTTTGATTGGTTTCTAAAGTATTATTTTAGTAAATCTCAGGGAAAAGCTCCTGGAAAGTGTGGAGCTTGCTTTATACAGAGGTTGTAGGATACAGGACTACTGAAATTACTTATGACCTTGCCTGTCATTCATTAGTGAATGCAGCAGCAGCAGCATTAATCAAAATGTACTCATTGGAGAATTTTCATCTGTGGCATACTGCTCCCATAACTCTTCCTGTGCTTTTCCTAGTGTCAGCAAGATTTGACATTTTTAGAGCAGATGTGTAATTTCTGAAAATATTTCTAATTCGCTTTACAAGGCRTGTGTATCACATAGGAGATGCAATGATATTCAGGCTTTAGCATGTACAACATTTTATGGTTTGTGGGGGYTTGACCTCATTTTGTTTGCAAAATAAGCTTTTGAAGACTAGCACAGAAGCTTTGTATTATAAAGCATTTAAGTCTCCCATACTAAGTTAGGTTGGTGATCTGTCATAAAAAATAGCAAACAATACATTTTAGTCTGTGAGAATAACTCTGTGGAAACACTGAAGCACCTTGAATCAGATTGATGCRTAAATCCTACTGATTTCAGCAAAGTCAAAATATCACCTGCTGTCTCTCTCACCTGTCATCCTGCCTGTGACACCTCAAGCATAATTGTCTTTTTGAATCCTGGTTGCCATGATGATGTGACCAGGCTTTTGCCTTATTGCTGCTCATCCTACGTGTTTGCTCCAGCACCTCATCTCTGTATAGCCAAGTATGTGACAGCATTTCATTCTTTTCTGACAAAAGTAGGTCAAGAGTAGTTCCATCCCTGTTGTCATCCACGGTTTGCACTGATGGAAGGAAATCTCTTAGCATCTAATACCTTTTTATTCTCACTTTCACCTCTGGCTCTGTTTCTTTGCAAAGAATGAAGTCTTACATTTGTAATGTAGGGCTGTGCTTAGCAGGAATATTAAAACATCTTTGTTTGGGAGTTTACTCAGGAAAATAGGTGCATTTGTTACTCAGCTGTAAATCCTTGTAAGGATAGCCATGTGATAAGAACAGCAGGAAATGTGAATGGAAAGCCATCTGCTCCGTGCCACAACCCCTGAGGATACGTCTGTGCAGACTGCAGTGACTGTTGTGGAAACAGTGTGTTCGTAACAGTCGTGCTGGGCTGTTCTTCCATTTATCCTACCTGTTCCTTGACCTTAAGCCTGGGGCTCTGGTGTGGAGCAGAGCTGTGTGTGTTACAGCTTAGTGCTCACACTGCTGATCGTTCCTGTGCTGAAATGTGAACAAACAGGATTACTGCACTCAAACCATGCTCTGTGGAAAGGGGTGTTAGGTTCAAATATTATCTTCCACTCTCCTGTATAACCTCAGTCCTTCTCCCTCAAGAGGGAGACCAAAAGTGTGATTAATATAAGGAAGAAAGTATTAGGTATGAGGAAATCCTAATTAGCAAGGAACTTTACCATTCTGGAGAGAACAAAACTCACAGAACCAGTAAATATCAATAGTGTGGGAACATTTGGTATGACAGAATGTTTTCTTGTGAAGGAAAGAGAAAGAGACTCTGTAAATGTGATTATAGATTTTGAAGGAAGACAAAATGTTTCTCAGCTAGATTCTGGCTGTGTTTATGTTTGCACATAATGTGGTGCAATTGGAGCAGATCTACCAAGCAAAACACTCGATTTGCAAACCTGACATCCAGGCTTGCACAGATTTCAGGAGGTGCTTTCCCTTGGCAGGCCTCTGGTCCAACAATGCTGGGACTTGAAAGCCATTGGTGCTTATTTCCAAGAGAAGGATGAATGTGTGCACTCCTCTGTGTGAGGAGAGAGATCTGCTGCAGAAACATATGTCTCATGAAATGAAACAGTACTGTAAATACACCTTCCTCCTTCCATTTTTCTTCATGCCAGAGATTGTGTTTGAAATGTGAAATTTCTTATGGAAACCCCATCCAAACTTAGGTTTTGTCTGAAATATGTTTCCCAGTATGAGATCAAAGGATTTTCCTGGAGAGAAAAGCAATGAAAGTGGCAGTGCTCTACCAACACCATCTTCTGTTACTGAAATGCTTACCAAACCCTGAAATACATAGACTATTATGTGTAGAAAAGGAGGGCAGAAGTGATGAGTCTAGTTTGTTTGTTTATTTTTTTAAAATCATGCTGACAATGTCCTCAAAACCACAGCAAATTCAGAAGTGCTTTCAAAACCAAGTTATTATTGGCAGTCACTGCTGCACTCTGATGGTTTTTCGTGAGGTGTTTTGTTGTTGTTGTTACTGGTATATTTTCCAGCAATATTCCTCCTTCTCAGGGTTATTGATTGTTTCCCACAATCAGAGCTGAGCTGCTTTCCACAACATCATCTTCAGCTTCTGTTTCTGTYTGTTTTCTTTGTGCAGGTTTGTACATCAGCCTCATTTCACTTTAACCTTTATCTTCTGTTGTGAACAGCTTGTGCAGCCTCTGCAGTAGCAGGGACCTGAGATTCTGGTAGATCATCCAGAGCTTTACTATTTATTTTTTTTTCCAACCTATTTAAGGGTACTCTTTTTCATTAGGAATAAAAGTAAAGCTAAACCAACAAATAAAACCTTTCAATGCAGTAAAATTGTGAATAGTTGAGCAAAATGAGATTAGATGAAAATATTTGCTCCTTCTTACTTCATCCATTGCTGCATGGACTAATGCAAAGTTGTTTTGCTAGCCAGTGTGGAGATAAAAATGGAAGTTTATTGTGAAGACAAAAACGGTTTGCTCTCCCTCCTTCTATACTATGTCTGCAAAAAAGATTAGCTCTGCATAGTTGACGCAAGCAGCAGAGGAGCAACAACACTGCTGGAACTGGGTAGCAGCAAAAGCCAGAAACTATTTAAGTGAGATAATTTGAGATTGCCTCACTTTATTTCCAGGTGCTTTGCAGTGAAATTTATTCAATACAGTCTTACAGCAGCAATTTTGGAGAAGTCGTAGAAAGGCTCCAGGAAAAAATAACCTTAATTTCTGAGGGAAAGCTGAAGTATGTGTACATCATCTGTATGCTTGTAAGTCTCTACCTCATTTAAAAAAAAAAGGAAAAAAAAATTTAAAAAGAAAAGGAGAAAAAAAAGGTAGGTAAGTAATAGATAAGATGGATTTGACCAAAAAAACCCCAAAAGGATTTTGTATGACCTAATAATATCCTTTGACTGGGCTAAGCATACACAGTAAACCTGATTAAATAATGAGTTTGAGGAGGTTTTTTAGATTCTCGCAAGGAAGTTGGACAGATGCTGTCTGAGTGAAAGTGCTTAACGTAGTACGTGCATCATTAATAGTGCAAAACCACTCCAGGAAGGAATCTGCTACTGTTGAAACCCCATGGGCACCTGGTTTTGCCTGCATTGGATCCTTTCACCCTGTGACTTGACTCAGTGTCCCCCYTGGGGCAGTCACTGACCAGCAACTGCTGCYTGGTTGGAGATGTTTGCCTGGTGCKTTTTAACATTTTTGTGATGATTTGCAYAATACACCTGAGAGTGTGCTTATGGAATCTGCTGGTGAGGTACAGGAGGGGATGTCAGCATGTGAAATGACACACTTGAAATGCAAAATGACTTAGAAAATATGTGGAGAAATAGCCTGGAGGAAGGGTCAAGACTAAGAAGGAGGACACACTGGAATGCTAGGTGCATTGTAGTGTGCTAGAATCGGTCCTGTTACTCTGTTGCACAAATATCAAGCGTCCCAGTGTTGTGTTTAACAGGGAATGTTATGGTGAATGTATGGGAGAGAATCCTTCTACTTGAGTCAGCACCTTAGGAAGGCTTGCTCTGGAGCAGTACTGTTTCGGTGCTGAAGAGATCTGCTTGAGCAAGGCAGGAATGATGTGAAGCAATGTCAGTGAAAGAATCGGTGCCATGAAAAAGAAAAGCCTGAGAGGGAAGAAAGAAGGTCTCCCTGTAGTGAGAACAAAATCTTGTCGTTTAAGCTACATCACGGGATATCAAGAGGATGCATCAGGATAAGTGTCTAAAGCTTGAGATGATGAGTATGGAAATAGATTCCTAGTGAGATRTAGCCTATAGGAATGGATTAGGGATTTTTGCATCTGCCTGGAGGTGGGTGATGGGCTGTCTGCTCTCACAAGGTCTGAATGTACATCCTATTTTTCCTGAGCTGCCAGCTGGCCTGGGTGGAGACCTCGGAGAATCGAGAGCCAGAGAAACTATGTGRAAGAGACAAAAAATGGAAACAAAATATGTTCAGCTTCCCAGGACTTTAATCTTTGAGTAGAGAAAGACACAGGTGCGCCCAAATGATAGGCAGTGCCTGGCGTGTGCCAGAGCACGAGCGTGCGCTGTGCTCTGCCATCTGTCACAGCAGTGACGAGCCTCGCTGCACCATCCTGCAGGCCTTGCTCTTGCAAAGGCTTTGCCTGCCTACACACTCCTCTTGCATCCAGCCTCAAGCTTTAAATTGTCCCCAAACTTCATGAGAAACTTTTCTGTCGCTTTGGTCTTTTACATTGCAATTCATTTGAGGTATCATGTGGGGGAAGTACAGAAACCTTCCAGCTAAAGTGGTTCTTATAAGGTTCCTGTTGTTGTAATATCTTTCTTGTCACTGACATTTGTACTCCATATTGTCACCATAGGACCTATACAGTTGGATGCTCCAGCTTTGAATATGGGATTAATTTCACCTAGTTTTAGCAAATTAGAAGCTTAAGTATTTRGCCTAAACAACTCTAGGTTTCTTTTTCAGGCAGTGGATGGCAGTACGTGCCTTTGCACAAGGGTTTAGTGGTTAATTTTGAAGAAAATGAATTTTTGWCTGGAAACAAAGGGCAATAGAAGCTTTGATTACAAAAGAATGGAGAAGTGTCACTTGTCTTTGAAATGGAAAGTGTCTATTTTTTATTGATTAGCCATTAGGGTAGTTAACTTTGTGGTGTATAGATTTGTTAGCATTGATATCGATTTGCATTGGAATATGCATTGCTTAAGAAGATGAAAAATAACTGAGAAGCTTATTATAATATAATTTTGTTATGGCTTAGTCATACATGTATCTTAAAGATATTTTCACTTATTAGGACATAATTAAGTCATTATTATTACTGTGATATGGATGCAAATGGAAGAGCATTAATAGTCACTTGTACTTCATTGTGGGATCATAGATACAACCTGTGATTGAGACAGCACTGTGTAAACAAGCTAGATGGAGGTTAAAAAAGGTTTAAAATCAGCTTTTTAGGTTCTCTTTCATCCCAGTTTCCTTAATTTTCTTCTCTGGTTTATGGGGGTCTGAAAGAACTTGTCTGACTTTGGTAGGTTGGAATTACTGAGGATGAAGCTCRTCCATGGAGTTTGCATGCAAATATTTTGCATATTGTTTAAGGAGGAAAGTGAACTGTGCTAGCTTACAGCACCCTTAGCACAGTCTTAGGTAATCAGCAATGTCAATGAGGTTTATTGGGGATTGGCTTTATCCAGCTTTGTAACTGAAATCTGGCTTTAAGCTGCTTCTCTGTAAAYCATGTTTTAGTCATACATGTATAAAATTGGACTATTTATGGGAAGAAGCTCTTAATAGTTGCTTTTTACATGGCAAATATGTGAATCATTCTTGGACGGTCTTACATATATGTATTAGTAGATTTTTCTACTAGTAGATTTTTTTTTTCTTTTCTCTAATGAATATATCTTAGCTTCAAATTTACTTCCTGGCTTTTATTAATRATTTCAGTGATTAATGCATGTGAAGGGGATGATAAAGCTTGGACTCTTGCAGTCACTGTGGTCCATAATTATTGGAAGTGATTTGGGATGAATTCCTATTCCCTTTTGGAGGCTGCCATCTTGTGTTCTGAAATCAAAATTTCCATTACCATGATTTCTCTCTCAACCATGGTAGTTATGAAAATGGGTTTTAAATTGTGAGCACAGTGAGGATAAATGCAGCAGTATTTACTGTGACCTGTAGATGGTAAATATAGTCATATAYAGTAATTGATTAGTTTAAAACAATGTGATCCCATTAATCTTTGAAGGATGTTTATTCTGAAACCCATTGCTGATCATTGAAAAGACAACTGATGTGAAGAGCTTTGCAGCAGACTGTTGGGTTTAATACTGAAAGATCCTTTTCTTGTACATCTGTGTGAGATCACTACCAATATTTTTATTGTAAAGTTCTTATTTTGARTTAATCCAAGTGTGAGGTATGCAGAATTTCATATTACAGAATGTGGTTTTGGATTACCTCTTCCAACTTGCTCCATGAAATTGTCTTCAGAAACTTTAAAATAAAAAGTGGAAATTCAAACACAGATTCAAGTTTTGCTGAGATGGATCTATTTGATTTTATTTTATTATTTTAGACATACTTCTAGTTTTAGGCTCAGTTTGTCTTCTGTGATATTTTCTTGTGTGAAAAGTTGAATGAGCAAATGCAAAGATGATCTCATGTTTACTGGTRGATTGTTAAATTGGGATATTTCACAGCTTTGAGGGTCGGGGGACCCGAAATGAGGCCTCAAATGTAAGAATCCAGCAGATTTGTATCTACTGCCTTTTGGTAGTAGATGGTAAAGGTGCTGAGCATTATCTTTAATTTATAACATGAAGTGAGTTATATACTGAAAAGTGCTAACATCAGAGAAAATGCTTAGAAAAGTTTTCAGTGGCTCTTGCAGATGAAAAGCTAGAGCTGGAGTTTTCAAAGTTGATGGGAACAGGAAGGTTTTAGATATTTTTCAGACATCAGAATTGATTTGCCTTGTGCTTCCTTGCAATAGTCCCAGTCTCTTGACAGAGTGAGTTAAGCAGAACTTTGCTGAAATAGCAACCACCTATCTTTCTGAAATGAAACTCAATGTGATATTTGGAAATTCACTTCAAAGTGATATTTTCTTCGCCTGTCACGATGTAAGGACTGAATTATTCTTGATTCATGTGTGAGGGGAAAAAGAAAGTGAATGTGACACGCTCAGTGGAGAGGTGTTACAATTGTTCTTGATTCATCCATGCTCACGATAGAGTTATAATTTTAACAGAGCTGCTCCGTGTATGATGTACTCCTGTCATGCTTTTCCTTTCATGTTTATTTTTAGCACAAATTTATGTTGGGCTGAACACGAAAACTTATTTAATGTTATAGGCTGTATTCATAGTCATTAAATAAATTAAATCCCCTTGAAGCAATCAATGGCAGGTAACAGAAAAGCAAGACATTTCAATTGTGAAATCATTAGGAAGCATTGCTCAAATGCAAATCTAAACCTCTAAACCGTCACTGAGTTATGAATAAAACACGGTTAAAAAAAAAGCAGTTAGCAAAGATACTGTTTCCAGAGCCAGTGAATAGACTCTACTGCTGCTTTTGGGGCAATCTGTGCAATTTCAAGGGTTCACTGAAAAAAAGATGGAAAAGGCAGTTCACAGTGCCTATTTGTGTACCTCCCTGATCTGGCAAATCAAAAAAAGAATTTTTTTTAAAAGAATTTGACTGAAATGCACTCTCTTCTATTTAAAAAAAATAAAAAGGAAAAAAAGAAAAGGGAGGAAAGAATATTCCACATGGTCAGGTTCTAGAAATGGCTCTGCCATCAAAGGTCTGCATGCTACTGGGTAGCTGCAGATCCAAAGGGCCAGCTGGAATCCAGGATGTGTTTGTTTAAACAAATGTAGCAACTTTCAAGCCTAGTTAGATAACAAAACTGGGGCTTGCAATGCTGGAAAAATCAGTGTGCTGCCTAAATGAAGACACAGTTCTAGACAGAATTGCAGAACAGGTCAAAATCAAGTACTTTCCTGCCATACTGTCCAATATTACCATAAGTGTTAAAGGTGTAAATCAAAAGAATCAGCAAACGCACCAAGTCCCCAGGCTTGCTGTTATGCCGGCAGTCCCAGAAAATGGAAGGAAATTGCAATCATGTATCACTCTTAAAGACATTGCTAAAGGAGAACCTGCCACGAGGTGTCATCTTCATATGTCAGGGGAGGGGATGGATGACACTGGAATTAATTTCAGGCTGCTCTTGGGTTKCTTAATGTTGGTTAGGTTCGTGCCTTATTAAAGCAGAGAGCAGAGTGCAGTACTTTCCAAGGAAAAGAAGCAAGACAAAATGAGGAGAGTCTGGAAAAATAAAAGCTGCTCTAGAGGCTTTCATTAATTCCATTTGGATAAATCCAGAAATGGATTTTCTGCTGGGGAAAATGTTTCTTAGTACCAGCTGAACATAYCTAGCAAGTCTGCTGCAAAACAACTGGAAATATGTTACTCTCCAAATACTGCAGAAGGGATGGGAATGGGGTTATGGTTAGCATTTTTCTCAAGTTCAGTAGTAGAAACTCCACTTTGATTCCTTTAGATTAGCTAAAATACAAGAATTCTTCATTTGATTGAACTTGCTGAATCTTGTCCAAAACCTAGGAAAATGCTATTCTTTGTTCTTATCAGTATTCWGAAACAAATACAAGTCCTTTCTTTCAGTGAGTAGCAGTTTTCTTCTCAGCCAAAGCAGAGATCTTGTCTGCAATATCAGTTACTTCTTAGTATTTTTTTTTATTATTTTTTTAGCTAGAGAATAAGGGGAAAAGATAAAAATTAAATGAAATTCAGGCTGTTACTTGATGCAGTAAGGAAGATGTAAGTCTCAACTGTTGTTCCAACAAACTTTATCCTTCCAAAAAAATAAAAAAGTCCCTTTATAATTTCAGTGAGGATCAAAAGCACTGAGATGAAATCTTGCAATATTCCTTTCCAAGGAGAAAAACTGTGTCTAAAATCTCCCACAGGGTCTGTGATGAAAATTTTCTCTCCTTGGCTTGCTATACCAAAAAGGTAAAAGTATGATCCAATAATCTCTGCTTAAAGAAACAAAGTTGTGGTTACTTCTCCCGAACTTTAGAAGATTCCTGCAGGTCTTTTCCCCYCAAGAGCATCAGGTTGCTGTGGATGGGGACACAAGCTGCAGCATTCTGGAGCCCCTGTRTCCCAGTGCTGTAAGTAAAGAGCAGGATAAACTGGTGAGCAGCCACTTGTGCTCATTCTGAGGCTGTTGCTAATCTTGTGACTACAGGGGGAACACACAAACTGTGGGAGCAGAGATGCCCCATAAACCAACTCTTCTTTTAGGGCACACATCCCGTTAGTTCAGGCTCTTATCAAGTGACTGTCTCCAAGTCACTCTGCATCTCTTGAATACCTCTTAGTGGTAGTAAACTGCTTGAAAAGAAAAAGAAAAMTAAAATACCTCCCGAGATGGCTTTCTGCCTGAGGGCAAGAAGCACTTTGATGTGAGGGTGCTGGTGGTTCGTTCTCCACAGCATCCTGCTTTTCCTTTGTGTTGTGTACAGACAACACATCCCTTGAACAGGAGGCCTGAGGATTTATTTATCTGACAGAGTTTTCCAGCTGTGGGATTGCGTGCTCAGAKGTGCATCACAGGGCATTTTTGCTCTAAGACTGGAACAAGGGGATGTTCCCACCAAAGTGCAGCTGATTCTTTTCTTTCCTAGCAAGGTATAAACTGCAAGTAGGTTTTTGTAGTTCTGAAGTGATTATAAGCTGGAAATGAGTAGCACCAAAMCCACTCATAATTTTGACAGTGTTTCAGGCTTTTCACACTGTTGCGTGAGGTTCTGGCAGTGAGACCCTGCATGGAATTGGAACTTAATCTGCGCTGCAACAGAACACGGGCAGCAGAGGATTCAGCTGGTTATAGGTTTTCAGCAGCATCTTGGGAATTCACAACAGCAGTGAATTATCAGGTGTTCTTTCTGCCATCCCGTGGCAAGCCTGACACACTGCAAAGGACCTGTGCTGGCTTTGCCTAAGCATGGATTGTATAGAGGCATATCCATCTTTTGAATGGAGYTGTTATTCCTGGTGTACATCCATATGACACGTGCACTCAAAGSTGTGGTATCAGCCATACAGATTTTTTTCCCCCCTTGTATGTAGAATTTTGCCCACACCACAACTAGCTGCAATTGTTAGTTGTTCATGAGAAAATGATGATGTTTGGTGTGCTTCCTGTGAGGAATATGTGAATTTCTTCCGAATACAGGTCTTCAGATAATTCTATATACTTGATGCATTTCTGAAATAAAAAGGAGTTATATTCACTATTAGTGTTAAATTAAAAATTAACCTCATACAGTTGTGGTCTACTTAATATGCTTAAAAGTATTTTCTCTTTAGCTATTACTTTAAAAAGAATCATTTTAATGGAATTTCTGGAAAGAAATTCTCTTTGGTTTTATATTCCCAGATAASCCAGCATTCTTTTTATTGAAGTGTTTTTTATCTTTCTAGTTTGGAATGGTTAATTTCTTTAAGTTTTCTTCATGACAGATAAAAATTTGAATTTTTAATGACAATACGCCTYAAGGTTAGACCTCAGAACTTAAATTTCTTAACACCTCTGTGGAATAAGCCCAAAACATACATAATGAAAACATGAGATGTAGATTATTTTATTCCTCAATTACTGTTTTCTTAAACACATTTCTAGGAGTTGAAATTGTATGAGTGTTAGAGCCTGGAGCAGAGAAAGTGTTTGTGTCAGGCACTACTGTTATAAATTGAAGGAGATTAGTGGAGATTATCTGAATGAAAAAAAAAAAAAACAAAAAAAAAAACAAACAAACAAAAAAAAAACCAAACCAAAAAAACCAACCCTAATCTCTACCCTTAAAAACTAATTTTAACTTATTTAAAAATCTGGAAATGATACCTCTGTTTATGGGTAATGATGCTTTATTCTGTGGCTATGCATGCACTGTGGCGCTCTCATAGAAATGTTCTGCTCCCTGCAGGGACAGGAGAGGCTGTGCCTGTTAAATATTAAAACAGATTTGTGATAAAAACTTGGAGAGATCATTCCATGCTCTTTGGCACAGGGACCCCATGACATGGATGGCACGTGGGTGCCGCTTCAGGAGTTTTGTAGGCTGCTCTGGTTTTATTTGACACAAGCAGGTCTTCCTTGTGGTGCACTCGACACAGCTGATTCAGTTTGTTCCAGATGTGATGGCCTGAAAGCCTTGGGTTTTCCAAGCCTTTTTATGCCACATAATTTCTGAATGTAAAATTAAYCTCTAAAGGTTTTTTTCAGCTCATAAGAATTGTTAAGCTTTCCAGTCTTGTCAGCCACCTTACTCGTTCATATAGAGGCACAATGAAACTATAGAGAGAGAGGAATTTTGAATCAAGGCAAATTCTGGGTATAGAAAAAGTAAAATACAAAACAAAACTATGGCTGAATTAGTTCCTTCAATCTGCATTCCTTATATTTAGTTATTTATATTTTGACCTATATATGTCTTAACAGGATATCTAACCCTTTAYTTTCTAACATTCACTACAAAATTAAGTAATTTAGGAACGTTAAAGTCTTTAAGACTTAGGTACCCATATAGTTTATACTGTGGTATATTCATCTTATTTGTTTGAACTAAGTCACAAATAACTTCTCAGTTTGATGGATAAAAATGTTRTTTCTATTTTCAGCAAGACCGTTCTGGAGGAGTGAATTGTTTCTCTGGTTTATTAATCTCATCTATAACCATGACCTGCTGATAGTTTAAATATGTATAGCTGTGCATTGGGCTTTATGTAACAGTGTGCATTGTACAGCAGAGGGAGTATTTTGTCAGGAATCGAGAAGGCGATTTGTCACTGTGTCACTGAGTACCTGGCACATCACCAGCTCTGGCAAGCTATAGGATATCTTTGTATCAGGAACAATCAGGCACTAGCATGTTAAACACGGTGCAAGTGCAGAGGTTGGATGGGATAAGCTTTAAGTTACTAAACTCTTTCATTTTGTCAACTGATAAAGAATAGRTATCAACATTGCTGAAAATTAGGTGGAAAACGGTTATACATGTTTAACAATGAAATGTTCTGTTGTTAACAGTATGTACCTTTCTGTAGGCTGGGATTTTAAGATGTTCTTTATTATTTAATTATTTTTGAACAAGTTTTCTCCACTTCCTGTTCCCTAAATTGGTGTTTCCTAGTGTCTGAGGTTGTATGGTCTTTCTGACTTCTGTGTGTAAATTTTCAATAGTCCAATCCGTACAGGACTTACTGGCATTTGCCTCTCTTCTGCTGTAGTTGAAATGCTGTGTTGGGGTGGCTAAACTGTGCCATGAGAGATGTGTGCAATGTGGTGCATGGTCTTCCATTCATGGGTTAAAAAAAAAAAAATTCACAATAAACAGATAGAATAAGAGGAGGGAGTGGGACTAAATTAATCCTGATATTCTTGTGATTTGTTTTATTACCATATTGGCCAAGATTTCAAATTTCTGACTAGTATATTTTATAAAAGGCAGGTATTAAATAAAACTCCAAATGAACTCTTTGCTTATGTTATTAGAGAAGAGGTGTTCATTTACAGCCCAATAACCACAAAGGTAAATTGACTTTGAATTGATGATGCCTTTTTGCCTTGTCCCTGTGCTCCTCTGATCAAAACTAATTGTTTAATTCTGCTGGAATTCTAGAGACCAAGCTGGGNTTTTTTTTTTTTTTCCTTTTCTTCATTTCCATTTGAAGATATTACTTGTACTTTCAAATCTAAGTAGTGGCCTCACATTTCTGTTATTTCACATTTCCTATTAGAGTTTCTTTTGAGCACTAAATTTGCTGTTAGCTGGCGTCACAACAAGAACCAAACAAAACCGATGTCTTTAACAGAAGGCTCTTGGCAATTCAGTCTTATCACAGAAGTGTGGAAGTGTGTGTCAGCAACGCAGGGCTCAAATCCTGGAGGAGTTTATTAAGTCTTCATTCCTGTTCCTGAGCCTGCTTCTTAGAGATGTGTGAGAACAACATCCGCTCAGTTCTGTGGTGATGTGACAGACCTCACCTCGCCTTTTTATTTCAAAGATTTTTTTTATAAGAAGACAGCTGAATTAAGGTACAAAGAAAACTTCTCCGCTGAATAAATACAAAAACTTCCAACTTATGCACAAAAATTTTGCTGACTGCTCTATGTATTTTTCATGTAAAAGCATGTGATTTCCTTTTATACTCTGTGTCAGATGGTTTCTTCTTCCCTATTTGGGGCAGATCACTCTGTTCTCTGTTAAATCCACCTGATGCAAAAATCCCATCTGTAACTGCAGCTGGACTTGGGACCTGGCGTGTTCCCAGGGCAGCTGGCTCTGGTCCCAGCTCTCTTGTCATTTTTAGTTTGGTCTCTATGAGGTCTCCTGTTGACTCAGATTTGCTCTCAGCTTTAGCATCTGAAGCAGAAAAGGGGAACCCTCCTATGCCTTGAAGCTTGTGGTGAAACATCCCGAGCTCCCCAGGTTAACTCTGTTCACTKCTCCACCAGGGCACAGCAGCTTCATTTGCACTCTTGCAGTTTTGAGGCCTGCCTTGCCAGCAGAATAAAAAAACCTTTTGTTTTGCACTGGTGTTTACTCAGAGCTGATCTTCTAAGAAAAACAGAAGTTTGGGGCTTCTCTCTAACCTTTACTTACTAATTTTTATTTGTTAGGATCTGCTGAGTGGCACATGCCTAGTGAGAGGATTGTAACCACTCCAGATTCCAGTCAGGGGATATTTGTTCCTGACTTTTCTCTGGACTATAACTGTTGGTCCAGTGGTGGGATTTCCCACTTTAGTGAAGATTTCAATGCACAAACCTGTTAATCTTTCATTCTAATGTCCTTGATAGATGAATTGAGACAGTGCAGTGCATCATGCTGCTATCTCAGAAGGATACATCTATTTCTCMTGATTTTGTTTATAATTTTGAACGCAGTGTGGGGTGTAGATCCCTGAGCTGCTGCTGAATAATCGAGCTCCAGAACCCAGAAGCAGCAGMGCAGTATCACTATGGTGCTGTACTGGGAATAATTAGCCTTGCTTGAGAGGCAGGTCTAATTAGCCCATGCACAATGTTGCTCTAACGAGGTTATATTCTCTCTGAGACCTCAGCTAATATCCCTGCATGGTGCTGTATAAATGGACTGCTTTGGCTGAGTTTGGCTCTGACATGATGTTGCATTGCACTGAATAAATATGCATTCGAAGGGGAAAATAAGGGTCCAGAAAGAATTTTTCCCTTTCTTTTTTCTTGTTTTGTTTTGTTTGCTTGTTTGTTATATGCAGGAATATTTATGTGTCTCTGTGGGGTACTATTCTGTCATCCCAGCTCACTAGGAGCATCCTGGTGAAATCAGTTGGAGCCATTGCTTACAATTCACTCAGGAAAGAGCTGTGTCATTCAAGACCTCAGAGTTTTAGACTTATGAAAATGCTACTTGTGATAGAAACATATATAAAAATGACTGGCTTACACTCATGCAAGGTAGCAGATCCCTATAAACATGCCACAGTGGCAGCAACAAACTTCTTTTTAATTCTTCAAAATGTTAGACAGATGTGGTTTAGCCAATTAGGAAACTTCCATTATTTTTTTTTTGTGCCAAGTTGAAAAGTATTGCTGATGACTTACTGTGAGTGAAGCCTGTCTTTCGTCACTGTTCACAGTTTTTGTCCTGTAGAGTCTTCCTATTCTTCATAACTTTCTGGCACAGACTTGTCGGAAAATATCTGCTTCAGTGTCTATTGATTATTGGATTAATTTGTGCTTCTTTTTCAACAGGCTGATTGTTGAGGATGATTTAATTTCAACCTTGATTTTGTATTTTTTCACATTTCGAGAATGTTTTTTCTAAAATATTTAAAACTAGTCCTAGAGCATGCAAAATGAAGCACCCTGAGAGATGTGGTGACCCAAGTAAACCCCATATATTTGCTTTCTGAATATCTAAAGTTTTATTCAGACAAAGGGGAACATTTGGTGTTGGAATGCTGCTCTGCCCTRAGGCCAAACTCCTCTTGCACAGGGAGCAGCCAAGGCAGGGCAYCAATTTAGGTGCTGGGCATTGTCCAGGCTGTGGATTCTCAGCTTCCCAGCAAGCTGTCCAGCGATTCCCCCTTGGATAATTGACTCTGACAGTAATGCCAGCAAAATTATTTCAGAAGGGTGGGGAGGAAGGTAATACTTTTCTGTATCTTTGCCGGGCTCTGAACCTATTTCATGGACAGCATTGTAACACTCATCATTTCCACTGAAGTACTGATTTCACTGGGCCAGTCCAGTCCTCTCATCAGTGTGGAAATGACACTGATCCCAGCCCTAGGAGAACCAAGGGACACTTGTGAAAATTACCTCMTTTTGCACATGCATTGAGCAGCTGCATCCCTGCAGAAGTTGGTCTTGGGTTGAACTTGAGTATTTTGTGAGGAGGGCAAGTAGGGATACTGAGAAAAGATTGTGACAATGCCTTAATGTGGCAGTGTCTGAGACATGGGGCTGAATTTTTGTTACATAGACCTTCAAGTTCTGCAGGGAAATTATTTATCAAGATGTTGAAGAGAGCACTGGCCCTAAAATGGAGCCCTGTGGAACCCTAATACTTAGAAGGATTTTATAAACTAGATTTTTGGGGAGTAAAATGGAATCTCACAGTGACTAAGACACAAGTAATGAAGGGACTTGAACTGTGAGAAAGTTTTTTAAAGATTCTAAATGAAAATTTTAGCAGTACAGTAGTACTCAGTATATAGYACTACTTATGGTAACATCTCTTTAGTGGTTTTTGAAAATATTTACCTATTGGTAAACTATTAGTAAGAAAAATTAATTCCRTGTTCTCCACTGTAATTCTTGCTTTATTGTTGACAGATTTTTTTTTTCATAAAATGCCATTATGAAATATCGTAGTTGTTACTGAAATATCTTACCACATAATGAGTGTACTTGCAGTCTTTGGGTTTCTATTACTACATTTATTGCATATTTTRTCCTTGCTTTTCCAGTACATATTTGTATAAATTCTTACTGGTTTCATTGGAACACTGAAAGGAAGAAACATAGACTCSGAAGCACAAAAGTACTGCCCCTGTTCAATATTTCTCTTTATTCTTATTCAAGTGTGGTTTTTTCCCCCCTACATCCAAAGTTGCTTTATATGTCTTTTATCTCAAATACTTAAATCCTTCTGAGATTTTCTTTCATTCTTTTCTGGGTCTATTTGATTATGTTTTATGTTTGTTTTCAAGGATAATTTTTATACGAAAAATAGCCATGGTGTCTTAGTCTGAAACATGATTTATTTATTTTATTGTTGATAGCTTCATTTGTGAATTCTGTCACACACTGAGTGCACCTAGCTAGAATATTAATTTCCAACAAATATAAGAGCTAATAGTGAGATGTACTGTACATCTTGATCATGAGGTTAAGTGAATGCAGCTACTGTGGAATGGAATATAGCTGCACAAGTATAATTTTGTTTCTTCCTGTTGATTACTGTATTTGGATCCAGAAGTAATGTTTTTTACAGGGAAAAAAGTTAAAGAGAAAGAAAGAGTGAAATAGCAYAGTAATTTTCTTATATGAGAGCTAAGCTTGTTAAATATTTCAGTATTCACTTTTAAAGCAAATTAGATCAAACAAATCACTGCACTTTTGATCTGTTTCAAAGACTTCAGACTTTTTTGTCATAGCGTTTTGGCTGTTTTGAGTGTTGTTTATGCCTTGACTTTTAACAGAAACAAAGCAACCTTGCAAATATTTCTATTTCTGAGCAGAATACAGAACGGAAGATTATGGCTTTACTGACACCATTGCTATGGAACAAACACATTTACCTTTTAAATAAAAGCAACCTAATTGATCCAAGGTATCGCTGCAGCAGCATTGCAAGGTTAATGTGGACCTGCATTCACTGAGTGCTCCAGAATGTTCATTGTCCRGGTCTGAAAACCTCAATATTGAGTTTGAAGGCTTTTTAAAATTTAACATTTAATGCAGTTGGGGTGATGCAGGTCAGCGTTCTCAGGGGCAGGTAAATGGATTAGATTGTAGCACACAACATGTAGTGAGTCTGCACAGAACTGTGTCCTCACTGTATCTTCCAGCACCTGATCAGAAATGTTATGTGTACAAGAAGTTTTGGTAAAAGSCCAGACGATGAAAGGCTTGGTACTGGGTTTCCATGAGAACTCAGTGAGGACAGCAACTGGGAATGCTGTGGGTGTGCATCACTGAATTGGGAAATTTATCCAGCAAAGAGCCAGGCAAAGCACTGTCTTCACTAAAACTTTTATACAGGAAATTTTGGTAGAAAAGTAGTAAACACAAATGAATAACCATATGGAGAAAGCCCATTTTTCATGTCAATCAGTGTAAATTGCAATTTTTTTAGTAATGAAATTTGAAATGTTAATCTAAGTTCAGTTTTTAAGATCTTCAATAGTTTTGCTATTTGGTCTTGAGCCTCAGCTAAAGAAATGGAAGAAAACTAGCATAGGTTCTTGCAGGAACACTTTAGTTTTGTGTATTGTTTTGGTCAAGAGGAATAATTTAATAAATAATAGATGTATTATATAGATATAAAAATAGATAATTTAATAAAATATATAGCCAGAAGGGCAGTCTAATGGTGGGATGAAGGAATGTCTCATAAGTCAACTCAAGTTTGTGACCTGCCAAGTTACTTAATATCTTAAAAAATTAAAAAAGTTCCACAGTCTGGTGTTCTCCATTTTTCAGCTGAGGAATTAATTGAACTGACRAGGTATGAGGAAAGCATTATAAATCATTTTCTAATGAACTTACATGTGTGAAACTTAGACCAGAAGCTAGGGCACTTTTAATACAAGTTAGGTTTGACTTCACCCTGGCAGTGAATTCACTGGTATTCTGCTCCAGCCAGTTCTGTTGAAGTCAATARTTTTCCTATAGCTCCTTCCATATGTGTGGATCACAAGGATACCTTTGCCATGCCAAACTTTGCTCCTTGTACAACACATAAAAATGCAAGGCAGTCRAAAAAATCTTTAGCAGAAGGGTTGGCTGGTAAAATTCCAACAAGAATMGATTTCCTTCTTTCTCCTGACATTATTTAATATATATTCACAGTAAATATGCACACTTAGGGGTTTTATTTCATTCTTTTTTTTCTCTCTCAGGAGATTCTTTTACCTGTAAAGCTTAGACATGTTTGGAAATAAAGCATTCCAGGCAGACACAATCAGTGGTCTGTTGGTTTGGTTTTTTCCTTCTCTGTGAATAGCAGGTGTCACAAATTGCTGGCCATACTTGAGTCAGTTGTTGTCAGTTTGACTAACACTGTGTAGTTGTGTAAAAATGTTTGCAGCTACTGAATGAAACCAGCTTATTTTCTTACCATGAAGGTTTTGAAGAAAATTGAGAAAGAGAACTGTAACACTGGCGAGCTGTTGGCTTTGTGTGGAATTAATTACTGCTTTTTGAATRTAAAATATGGTACTTTTATGCCAAAGTCCTTTTAATGCCAACAGTCAAAAAATTCCATTTATGATTCAAAAACTCTGTTGTTCCACTGCTGGTGCTTTCATATTTCCCTGAAGATATGTCCCTGCTTGAATTTAAGTTGTGTAATGGCAAATTTCAATTCTGCAAGAAGGAAAGTAGACTTTGTGCTTGTGTCCTCAAACTAGAGTATTTTTATGACATTATGTGAAATAAATAAAATACTACCTGAGCGTAGWATTTTATTTGGGATAGAGGAGAATGGAAAGGAAATAATGGTCATGTATTAAATAATCAGCAGCAGTATTTRAGTCTATGCTAAATTCTTGGTGAATACTTACTGGTGGAATTCCATGGCTGTGCAGATGTATTTGGTTTCAAAAAATTAGGATTTTTCCTGACTATTGTGTCTKTAGAGGAATGAGTTACAGCATCTTGATTTCCATCCTTTTTAGAGTTTTAGGAGCATATCCTGCTCAGTTCTGCTCATATTTCCTCTATCTTCTTTCTGTGGAAATGCTCTGCAAGTAAAAGGCTGAATGGGGTTGCTTTTCCCTGTTTGTCTGTTCTGAGTGGCTGAAGAAACAGGAGATGAGTTATCCCAGCTGCTCCATGAAACCATTTACAGCTTAGAGGCTCCCAATCTGAATACACTGTCCAAAAAGCAATTTAAAGAATAGTCAGAGGCCATCAGGAGGATTAATTCAGGGGATGATTARTTATTTTTAGGTATATATGGAGAATAAAATTTCAGTAGTGTGACACCAGTTTACTGTCAGTAAAATCAAAGCATGATTTAACTTCATGGGCAAGAAAAGCCAAGATCAAAATATAAAACTTATGCTCAGATCTTTTCTCTTACCACTTTAATTTTCTTTCCTACCTCAGAAAAGTTTTTAGATCACTGCAACCTATTTTTTCCACCTTTTTTGTGATTCCTGRGCTGGCCTTTTTCCAGCTACTTATGCTGGTGTGATGAGGAGTGCTGCTTCTGGTTGAAAATACTTAATTTCTTTTGTGCTTATTAATCTTACAGGATCTATGTGTACCATTCCTTACTCTTTAAATTTTTGTTCTGTTAGTCTTCCTTTTTCTTGCCCTCTCTGCTCATTGGGGAAAAAGAGCAATTACAAAACCCTGTGCACTTTTTTGTTTTCTAGTTACGAAATTATTTAATTATTGGAAATTTATAGTTGCCCAGCACTGCCTGGTGGAAAGAKCAGCAGTTCATTCATGGACAATGTAGTAAATAATTCCTGAGTGAGATGAAGGATATACAGGAAAAAAAAAGAGTTTCAATAGTGTTTTGATTTGTTTCTGTTGTTACAATACTGACACTTTTTTCCTAGCTACCCTGCCTTTCATTAAGAGGGGTTTAAATTTAGGAGAATTATTATTCATCAGAGAGATTTCCCAATTACCAGAGCTTTATTCTGATAATTAAGGTCAAACTCGTTATCAAAACAAAACAAAATAGAAAAAAGAAAAGAATGCAACTGAACACTCCATTGATGAAAGCACAAAATTTAGAATCACCAAGATTATTCTATATCAAACCCATATACAGTGCCATGAAAGTCAATCACATGTGACATGATATCATTTGGGATGAGCAGAACTATTTCTTTATTAAACTCAGTGAAAAGTCAGTCCCTATCAAAGAGATTTCTGTGTGCTGTGCCTACTGTGAGTGTCGAGACCAAAACCCAGAAGCGTTTCAGGACTGAGTATTGTGGGACTCACTGGGATCCCACATTCACATCCCGTGTGGACTCTGCTCTTTTCCCAGGGACTGTGGTCTGAGGGCTGGAACTGTGACTTTTGTTTGTCAAGGTCTAAAGCTCTCAGGAGAGGAAATTGCAATAAACAATGTAAAGTCAAATAGATGCCCTGGGTGCTTTGAAGTAATGAATATCCAGAAGAAATGTAGTTAAACAGTTCCCAAATCTACTTTATGCACTGGTGACCTGCTTTTTTCCTCAGAGATGTTTACTTACCAGGCATATGCCATGGTCTGAATCCATTTGCCTGCCAACATGAATAAAGCTGCAAAGTCTATTTAAATTAAATAGGTAACAACCATGATATTTCTTTGTTTCAAAAYCACAGAGAATTTTAGAAATTGATTTTTTATATTGCTGTCTTCCAAACCAGTTTAGCGGATCTATAATCTTAAATGTATTTTTTTYGTCTTTTTGAAGTATTTGTGTATTGTTGATGAAACCAAGGCATTTGCCCTTTTGAAAGATGATCAGGTGTGTAAATCTAGTTACTCAACACAAATGTTAGCAGATGTGTATGTTGATATTGGTTGGGATCAAGAAAATATCTTTGAGAGAGACAATTTTTCTGTTAATATTAGAGTTCTGGTTTTCACATGAAGACATTTAACATATTCCTATAGGTCATATTTGTCCTCCATGTCTATTCATATAAATATAAATCGCTTCTTACCCTTTAGGATGATGTCACAAGTGATATTTATTATCTAACATTCTGAATTGACTTGTTTTGGGCATAAGAAGGAGAGAGAATTGCAGTTTTCTGTCCTGTGGCTCCATACTTGTAAGAGGCTGAGAATCAGTGGACCAGGTCCCCAAAAGTACTAACTCATGGTACCAAATCTGTGCTTATGCAAGTCCACATCTAAGCATATTTGAGTATGATCATCTGAGAATGCCAGGTCTGTGCTATTCTGTGTTTTATAGGCATATTTATTTGTATTTTCATCAGCCTGTGTATGCTGCATAGCATATCCAAATCCTGTGCTAAGTCCATAATCATTATTTTACTGTTCCATGTTTCAGTATCAATCACCACAGTACTATTCAGTTTTTCAGTATGAATAATTAGTTTACTCAGTGGGGAAAAGTGATATTTCACTAATTGGGAAATGGGGATTGGGGGGAATAAGGCTGAAAGTGTCAGTGCTGAGCATGTACAAACAATTTTTTTTTTTTTTTTGATCCCTGAAGGTTATGGGTACATTACATGACAGTGGKTTTCCACAGAAACATCTGTTGGAGTTGAGAATTCAGGGAATTGTGTAATAGGATGGAAGAGACCTTAAAGATCCTCTTCCGAGCCCCATCCACCATGGCCTCRAATGCTGCCAGGGGTGGGGCATCCACAGCTTCTCTGGGTAACCTGTTCCAGTGTCTCACCACTCTCACAGTAAAGAATTCCTTCCTAGCATTTAATCTAAAGCTGTTCTCTGTCAGTTTGATGCCATTCCCCCTTGTTCTATCACTACATGCCTTTGCAAAATGTCCCTCTCCAGCTTTCCTCTATGCCCCTTTTGCCTACTGGAAAGTGTTACGAGGTGTCCCCAGAGCCTTCTCTTCTCCAGACACCACAGCCCCAACTCCCTTAAGCTGTCTCCACAGGAGAGGTGCTCCAGCCCTCTGATCATCTGTGTGGCCTCCTCTGGGCTYGCTCCGACAGTTCCATGGCTTTGTTATGTCAGAGGCCCCAGATCTGGACCCACAGCACTGGGGTCTCATGAAACCAGAGCAGARGGGCAGAATCCCTTTCCTKACCCACTGCCCTCACTGCKGTTGGYTTTCTGGGCTGAGTTTGCACATTGCCAGATCACGTTGAGCTTCTCGTTCAACCACACCCCCRCATYCTTCTCCTCAGGGTTTCTCTCATATTAATTCTTAATTATTTGTTTTTGAGTCTGCTGCAGTCTGGCTGAATTCAACCATTAAACTCTGTCTTATTTATCACATCTCCTGTCCTATGTTGAGCAAAAATAGTTTTATTATATATAATCACCTATTCAGCATGACTCCTTCCCTTAGTAACGTGACCTGCATAACTGCAAAGAGGAATGCAAGAGTAAACAGTGTGTGTGAATGGAGCACCCAAAACTGCCTCAGAGGATGTTTGCCCAAAACCTGATAGTGCTAAAGCAGAAATTAAAAAGAACAAAGTTTGCTTAATGGGAATATTAACTTGTTTAAATAGTATCTAGGGAGTTACCTAGAGACTTTTGGGAGCTTCAAAACAAATAAAAAGAGGTAGCTTGAAAAGATGTGTAAAAGAGGCATGAAAACCTGCTACAGCAGGGACAGAGAAGTGGGAACAGAGCAGCTTCAAAATGGTGTTTGCTGGTGCTGCAGGCTGTCCCAGCACTGTGCTCTCCTGAATGCTGCATCCTCCCTGCTGTGGGTGTCTGGTGCTGCTGGGACGTTTCTTGGGCATTCCCACCTGGCTCTGGGAGGTTCTGTTTACTGCCTGCAAATGATGCAGCTGAGGAAAGCAGGTTTGTGCTGAGCTGACACTGCCTGTGGGTAGGTTGGGTGCAGGGAGCTGCGTTAATGTAGCCATGGGCATTAGAAATTTTGGGGGGCTAGCAGTAGAAGACTGTTTAAAAAATTGTGAGCATTTGCTATCATTTGGTGCATGTCTGGTATTGTGGTTTATCTCTTCTTTTGTTGATATCGATCCTGAATGTATTGCCAGTTAATTACATGCYATTAATAAATCAATAAACAGCTTTGACTCTGATTTCATGTAAGCCGTGTGACTTGGCCAGTTTTTTCTTGTGACAGCACTGTATGTACAAGTGAGGTAAAGGAAGATAATATATCTAGAAAATATATAATGAATGCTTGCTTTATTTAGCACATCCATTTAGATCATGGGTTTTTTAGCAAAATGGCTCAGGCTACCATGTTCTGACAGCAACATGGGCTTTGTTCTCAACTCATCTTGTTATGGTATGTGTGGCTTGCTCCTTCAGTGTGGCTGTTTCCTTAAAACCAATATAAATTTGTTTATAAATTTTGATCTTCAATCAACAGTATAATCTTTTGCAATATCTTAGAATTTGTTCTCTTCAACCAAATTTCCATGAAAACTTCAAGTGCCTCTTTGAATTGGAAAGCACATCTGGGAATGTGCTATTCTGCTCRMTCTGTGATTACAGCCATAATCCCTTTGTGCCACATCTCAGTCTGAGCCATAGCTCTGGCAATCASTGTCTATGCTTTGTCTGAAAGGGGCCAATTAAAAGAAATAAAATTATCCTAGAGTTATATATAGTAACTGATGATAGACTTTGCACTTTTATCAGATTAATTATTGTGCTACACACCCATTGTATCTATCTCYGTATCTAGTTTGCATATCATATGTTAATAAAATTAAGAATTGTTTTCTCAGTCAAGGTTGTATATAAAGGCCACAGAATGAGGAAGATATTCAAAAAGCATTCATTCTCTGAGTATRTATGCTATATTCAGATACCCAGGCTTACAATTACGGAATTAATGGCTATTTTAAACTTCTACTACTGTTAGTGGTATTGTGCTCTGTGTTTCAACCACATAACACTAATTCATGCTGTGAACTTTGTTTCTGCGGTGAGGTGGTATTCAGAGATCCCTCTGAGACGGCATTGCATAGAGAACTGCTTCATTAAATTTGTCAGTTCTGGCTCTAAATGAGTGCCTTGAAAATGAATTCTACTCTACAGTAAGGAAATGCTTTTAGAGATGTAGTTCATAAGGACTGTTCTGCAGGTGAGGGAAGTTAAAGGCATTGACACGTGTGTGTTGCTGTCTGTAGCTAATGACTTGTAAAGGATGAGAATATGGAAATTCTAAATTCATTGCTAGTGATAAATTATACCCATTAAATAATTTCAATAAAGTGTTTCAACTTTGTAAAACCTCTCTCAGAAAATACCAGAATAATATTTGGTTGATAAAAGGCTCATGTTGCTCCTCTGCAGGCTGGGACTTCAAATTAAGCCAATAAACTAGAGGAGCAAGATTTAGAAGAAGAAGCAGAGTTCAATGCTTGTCAGAAGTATATGTGGAGAAAAAAAAAAAAAAAGGTATTTAGGCCTTGGGATGGTTGTTGAGACAGTTTTGTAGAACAAAACCTTTAAGAGTTGAAATATTACTCAGGGGCAAGCTGGAATTGTACCAGCATAGATGCTGTCATTTTTCTTAATATTTGCATTTTAGCTCATGGTAGCTATCTGCAGGTGATTTTGGAAATTGAGAACAATACATGCAGGTGAAAGTCTCGTCAGCAGGGTGCTCTTGTTGCAGCAAACCTTCAGACTTGATTTAGTAGCAGTCTGCSCCATAAATCATCTTCACTCTGGACATTGTGACATTGGCATGCAGTAAGTAAAAGTCTGCTGTGTTAAATTTCCTGATCTCAGTAATAAATTCTTGTGCATCAGCAGATTAATCTGTAATCAGGAGTACTTAGAAGTTCTTTCTGGTTTTGGGTATTTTGTGACCACAGTGGTGACTACTCTTTTCTGATACCTCACATCACAAATTCAGCACAACCTTTTATCCTAATTGGCAAAATGATTCAGAAGAGCTTCACATTTTATGGAAGCAGAACTGCCCTTCAGTGACACCAGGAATAGATTCAGGCTCGAGGCAGGCTGATGGAYAACTGTACAAAAAGAGTTTTCTTCAGCTTGGTGGAAAGCAGGAAGTTTGAAATCAGGCCTGCCCAGTAATTTCTGAAACATTTTGCAAAGTTGCAGCCTGTGCATACTGCTGTGAGAACTTGGAAGACAGGTTCTGTGGACTGCACAGAGAAGTCTGCATGTTGATAGATGCTGCATTCATTTTGGCAGGAGCCATTCAAACCTTGTTATTTATATAAACTATGAGCATTTTTCTACAAAGCAAATAAATGGTCTTATGGCTCAATGCAGATGGCATCAGTACCTGGCTTTGGGCTTATAAAATGCATATATGTATTTCCATAGATAACATTTCTCAGAGTTTAACAAACTATTAGGAAGAGCATTATGGAAGATTTGTATGCTGTGTACATATTTCCGAGACCTGAATTCTGCCCTTGGGGAATTGACGCTGCTTCTGCTCAAAGGAGAAGCTATCAAGGGRAAAAAATATTGAAAATCCAAACATGAGCGAATAAGAGATGTTTTATATCCCCTTCCCCCTTCTCCGTTTGCAGAAGATTGGAAAATAACTGATATTGCAACTGTAGTGGCATAAGCCACTGAGAAGAAAAAAGGATCTGAGAAAAAGCAAATAATATTAGGGCTTTGCTTTGTATTATATCTTCATTCCAACCTACTCGAATTACAGTTGTATAGTGGCTCTGACAATGGCAGGGTTGGAGTTTTTTTCTAGATTAATGTTATTTTTCTTTCAGTTGTCATTATAGGCCATGAAATGCATAGCCTCACAAATTTTCTATAAGGTGCTTTCAGAGCAACTGAAAATATATTTTTATAGTGCATGTAATTGCTGTTATTTTGGATTTCCTTACTCTATAACTTGAGTATATTTTAGTTCCCATATATGACTACTTATATTTAGAGGTTTGTTCTCATCATCTTCCTAAAAAATAGAAAAATAACGTGCAAGCAAAGAATAATTTAATCTGCATTTAATTAGGTAAGAACTTCGAATTTTCATGAGAATACTTCTCTCCATTTCAAACATAGTATCAAATGGCCTCAGTCCTGCACCTTTGTCATTTGGACACAACAGATAATTTCTCATTCTAAATCTTTGTGTGCTGAGAACTCATGCATTTGACTAATGAAATGCACAGGTTGTTTGGATGGTAATTACTCGGTGGTTTGCAGTATGCGGGCAAAGTCTGTGTTTTCCTGAGGTGCAGCAAGAGGTGCACAATAAATGGATTTTGTGGCAGGACCTTGGCATTTCCTGCCCCATGCAGCAATATCCCTTATTGTCAGCCCTTAGTTACTGTTTGCTGCTCTCCCAGCTGGAATTTTTCAGGGCCCCTTTGAAAGCGTTGATTCAGCCCTTGTGAGTGGGAATTTCTGTCATGCTTTGCTGGTTTTAAAGGGCCTTTGAAGAAAGGCAGGCATTTACCAGCCCAATCTGATTCAAAGATTTAGGGTGTAAGAAGAGAAGTCAGGTGTCTGACATGGAAAGGAAATACCTGGGAGAAGGAAGTGTGTTTGGGGTAATTTTAAGCACACGTCTTACTGATTTAGTTACTGAATAAGAAATGTTCTTTTTTTTTTTTTCCTGGAAGCTTTGTCTGCTCCCACATAAAATAACCCTCCAGTACTGTGCTCCTGCTGCACCTTGTAGATTGAAACCCAGTGCGAATAAATAAATGGCAAGTCAGGCAGTATCTGCTTTAATCCAGGGCACTAGAAATAGAGACRTGACTTTTAATGCAGGCACAGGCACAGCCCTGGCTGTAAATGCTATATGAACTCCTGCTGCTTTTTTTTTTCTCCTCCTGCCCCTCTTTCCCATGAATAAAGTCATGATGGAAATTGCRCCACAGCTACATCTTCACTTGGGTGATTTGTCCTCTTTTGGCTGCTACTGAGTAATTCTGGGATGCAGACAGAAAGATCATCACAAATGGATGTTGCTAGCCTATGTGTAACACCACAAACTCAGAAAAATGTGTGTTGTAAAAGGTTACTAAAGAATTCGCTATCACTCCGGGTCTTATAGTTATCAGAAATTAATGGTAAATATTTAGTTACTATACTTTCCAGTCACAGACTCAGAATCTTTAAAATCTTCAAAAGCACCTCAAATCTATATTTAAAAATAAACAACATGAAGGTCTGACATCTGTCATCTGTGTGTGTCACTATCTCCTTTGCATGGTGGATATCTGCAGTGTCCAGTTTAGCAGACACACCAAGAAGCTGATTTTTAAAAGCTTTTGATTTTTACATCGAGCCAGTAGTTGCTGGTGCTGAACTGATATTTCCAAAACTGTTGTCATTTGAGTGTAAGCCTGCATTATGGTAAAGGCACATAGCATTTCTAACTATTCTATTATGCAATACATAATGTATATACAATATAATGTTTGTATAGACAATATCATATCATGCTAATATCTACCTAAATCTCAGTTGTGAACTTTACAGTGGCAGATGTGTTGGAAAGGTTAAGCTGCATGTAAGGCTTACASAGAAATATTTTTATTCTGAATATATCCCAGTGTTATAGGGAGAGCACACAGGGATCCTGTGAGCGTGTGGAGCATGGCAGCTTCTTTGCTCAAGTATAAAAGATTCCTGGAATAGAAGTAACCAGACAGTGCTTCTGAATGTCAAGCAACTACACAAGAAACATCCAGAAGGCCAGGCATTAGAAAATCCCTTTTATCTGAGAAAGCAACCTTCACTTCTGATAAGTCTTAGCTCACTGATGTTACTACTAGTGGAAGCACAGACAGAGCGGGACCACTGTTGAAAAACGGATTTAAAGGACTCTAACTGGAAAAAAATAAAATGCTTATCCTCCAGAGGGCTCAGGGAGGTTTTTTTACTTTTTCTTGTTGCCCCTTGCCTTTTTTTTTTTTTTTTTTTTTTTTTTTTTTTTTTTTTTTTTTTTTTTTTTTTTTTTTTTTGTATTTATGGAAATTGGGAATAGATGGTAGCTGAGGGGAGTGTGTGTGTTGCTGTGCAAGGCCCACATCCTTTGCTTGACTGTTCTTGTGATTTGACCTCGAGTCATGGCTGATTTTCCAAGATCTTTCCAAGGGCAATGGTGKCAAAATTCTCCACAGTGCTGCCATTCCACTTTTGCTATCCCTGTGTCAGCAATACTGTGCACATAATGAATTTAGAGTCAAATTGGAAACTTCTTATTAAACTAGACTACACTGGTGACATTGCATTGTGAGTAGTTAGCTGAAGAATAAAGTTTTTATGAGCTTCTGCGTTAACATTTTCCTTTCTTGGTATGAGGTCCCAATCCTCACCCTGATTGTCAGTTTTCAGGTCCCGGTTCTTTTCTGCATTTTGGGATCTAAATCCGAGGAGCACGCAGAGAAGCACATAAAGTATATTCACATATMTCATGAAAATAGATTTTTAAGTTAATTAGCAGATGGCTTTTCAATTCCTCTGGAGTGCCTGGTTTAGCAACTTTGCAGTCATGTGAGTGATCCCATTGACTTCAGTRGGAGTCTGTATGAAAGGCTGTATGCTCCGGGGCCTTTTGCCAGCAGCTGGCAGGACTAAGAAGGGTATTTCCCTTTCTGCAGATATGAGAATAAAAAGATATCTTTATCCAAGAGGCAACGTGCTAGAAACCTGCCTAAGCTCAGTGGCAGCCTATTGTTCTGCTGTTAAGAATGGGGCTGCTGACATTAGAGAAGCACAAAAAAGCAGCATAACACTTGTGGGCTCTACCAGCAGTAGACCTGTGAATTAGGGCAGGGTGTTGACTTTRACATCTCTTTTTTTTCGCCTTAGAAGCCTCAGGCCCCCTTTGGAAGTGCTGTCTAGATGCTATTAAATAGTAAAAGCTTGTGTTAATAGCATTGATTAGTTTTTGAGTCTCAGAAAAGTAAGGAGGGGGCCAGCAGAATGGCTGCTTTTTGGACTTCCAGAGGGCTGACTTTTTCCTGGTTGGGAGAAGAGCTGACAGTGTCCCTTGGAAGACTGTACTGAAGTGCAAAGAGACCCAGGAAGAAAATCCTAAAGTTTCAGGAGAGGGCCATCCYGGTGTGCCATAAGATGAGCTGGTGGTAGGGAAGACCAGCTTGGCTTTACAGAGTCATTGCTGGAACTCAGGAAAAAAAAAAAAGGAGAGTTTATGACCTTTGGGAGAAGGGGCAAGCAGCTCACGTGGTTTTGTGAAAGGCAGGTCCTGCTTGGCAAACCTGATTTGGTTCTGTGACAGTGTGACCCATTTAGTGGATGAGGAAAAGGGTATGGATGTGCCTACGCAGACTTTAATAAAGCCTTTGRCACCATTTCCCACAGCATTGTCCTGCAGAAACTGACTGCTCTGGAGTTCAMTYTTTGCTGGGTAAAAAACTGGCTGGATGGCCAGACTCAGGGGGTGGTGGGGAATGGAGTCACATCCRGCTGGTGGCCGGTCACAAGTGCGTTCCACAGGCTCAGTGCTGGGGCCAGTTCTGCCTAACATTGTTATTAGTGATCTGGATAAGGGCATTGAGTGCACACTCAGTTTGCAAATGACACTAAATTGGGTGGGAGTGTTGATCTGGAGGGCAGGAAGGCTCTGCAGGGTGATCTGGACAGGTTGGATTGATGGGCTGAGGTCAATRGTGTGAGGTTCAACAAGGCCAAGTGTGGGGTCCTGCATTTGGGTCACAACAGCCCCAGGCAGTGCCACAGGCTGGGGACAGAGTGGCTGGAAAGAGGCCCTGYGGGAARGAACCTGGGGGTGACAGCAASTGAACATGAGCCAGGTRTGCCCAGGKGGCCAGGAAGGCCCAAGGSATCAGAAATGGTGTGGACTGCAGGACCAGGGCAGGGATTGTCCCTTTGTACTGGRAATTGGTGAGGCCTCACCTTGGGCTTGGCAGTGCTGAGTTACTGGATGGGCTTAATGAACTTAGAGGTCTTTTCCAGCCTAAACAATTCAATAATTCTACCTTACTTTTTGATCCTTAGAGATTAGCAAACTCTCTCTGGCATGCATAAGAGCKCTGTAGTATGGGAAAAACTGGAAATAAAAAAGCAGACAGAAGGAAACGACTTCTTTAGAGTCGCAGTCCATGTATCCCAGCGCCTGCCAAAGTGGCCGTCTTGTTCTTCTTGYGCTCCAGTGGAGAAGTGTCTGCCCAAACTTACAGAATCGCTCCTCTCTTTCAACATCACAGGCACAATGCTGTCTATGTCAGAGCCCGAGGCAAACTTAAATAGCTGTAGATATATAAAGGAACAAAGTGAAGGAGTCTTTTGAAGCCCAGAAACCACTTTGAATAATTTAGGGATCTTCCTTATCATCCTACTGTTTACCTTGGCAGTTTAGATGTACAGTCAGTGGCTTAGTTTGTCAGAAAGAAGTCAGAGGTTGGGTGACTGAAACAGCTCAAATTTGGGTTTGTCTGTAGTTAATTATGCCCAGTGTTTTTCTCCCCTCATTAGAAATAACCAGGGTTTTCTGTAGATTTTTAGTATTTATGTATTTTGAGGATCACTTAACATAAAAGTCTTTTTTYCCCTGTTTTTGTTTAAATGGCGCTGAGCTCTCAGCAAGTAAGTTTATGACAACAGATTTACATTTTGCAGTTTCATGCAAATGTCTTTATTTCTTGCAAAATACCTTTTCTTCCAGGGTGGGGTTTNTTTTTTTTTTTCCTTAGTTGATAAATGTGTCTTTTACTGAACAAAGTAAGAAGGCTTTTGGAGAAGAGGTGCACAGAGGTTTGAAATATTCATGGAAGTCTAAAAATGACTACTGACTTTTGTTTACTATAGATTGCATTGGCTTTCACAGAGATGAGAATTGGCTTTTAAAGAGAAATCCAAATCCCTCCGAACGCTTCATTTTGGGAAGGAGGGGGAGAACCGACACTCTCTGATGATTTGTTTTCATGAGATGTCTGCATTAGCTCTCAAATTACAGAGCTGATTTGATGGAAAATTGCAAGAGGCTGCTCATTTGTGACTGACCCTGCCATCTAACAAGAAGATAGACCTTAGGCATAATTGGGTTGATGCTGATTTGATCGCACACAAAAAAAAGCTTAAAGTAAGTCTTAGATCTGCAGAAGCAAAGCARTGCTCCATCCTTAAATTGCCCCTTTTGTTGGTTGTCACAGGATTTCGCTACACTGGATGACTGCTTATTGGAAATCATATGCCTCCTTCAGTGGATTGAGGATAAAGGGATTTTTATTGATGCTTTGTGCTTCTGTATTTTGTATGTATGTTTGGAGAAAAAAGCATTTGCCCAACATACACAAAGAAATGCCACACACCTTACACTGCTGGAGTGRAAGCAATAAAGCTGGTGAGATTAGACTCCCTGAAAACTTCTCACCCACACGTTTCAAATATCCTTATATTAGGAACAGGTGAAATATTAGATTTGGCTAATGAAGGTAACACAGGTTTATGGGGAATTGATATTATGAATTTCTTTCATTTTCACTGGAAATCCAAGAAATGAGACTCTGGGCAGGGAGTTTGTCTGGGAAGGAAGCACAGTGTTTATTTCATGATGKATCTGCACACACCACAGAAGGTAGATCCGGATACTCCATGCTACTGCACACACACGAAGGCAGCCAGCATAATTTGGGGTGTCTGGAAGACTTGTGGCAGCAGGGTTGGTTGTACAGAGCAGCGAATGAGGACTGGGAAATCTGTGAGATGTGTTAATTCGGCACCTCTCCAAGGCAGTCTCCAGTGCTCCTGTGGAGCACGGCCAGCCAATTAAGCTGCCTCCACTCAGCCACCCCRTCTTGCTCGGATGCCCATGTGGATGCAGAGGATTGTAATTTGCAACTGCCTATACAGGTGAAAATTTTATCCAAACATCCTGCTGCTTCAGGATACAGATTTCTTGCATCCAGAGTGGTTGGGAAGCTCACTGCTTGTKCTTATAATGGGCTCGCAAACATTTTGCATAGGGCCGAGAGTATTTTGCTCAGAGATTTGATTAGACATGTCTACAAACAAAACTCTCATCTCAACATAAACTGATATTTTAAACAGGTATTATTCTTTAGCCTTACAGATTGCAATGGAAGAGATTTTTAAGACTCATTCTCAATATCCTGAATRATGCTGCAAATAAGTTTCAACTCTATTTTAGCACAGTTACAGCAAGCATTGCTGTGTTTGTGRCAGACTCCTCCCTTTGATAAGGGAGCAAATTTGCATGACTGAGTTAAGCCCTCTGAAAATAAGGGCTTACAATGAATAAAACACCAATGTACTGTACCCCTTTAATTACCATAGTTCTAAGACAGCATAGTTATAACATGTAATTAAATTTCATTGTATAAATGGAACATGGGCTGCGGTAGGCACATCTTTCATCTTTTGATGTATAATGACATTCAAAATATTCTCTAGTACTCAGTTGATAAACAACTTGAAGAGTCAGGGTCTACAGAGTAGCTTGTTTGATTTTAAATTTGTAAGATTGGCACGTGGTCTCTTTTGACGATACTGCATTCTGATGTGATCCATTTATCTAATGTCATTAACAGTACATGCTGAATGTACAATTAAGCTTGAAACTGTCAATGTCAGTGGCTGTTAAAAAAGGGTTGATAAAAATGAGAAGAGGAACCGCTGTTTTGTAATAAGCATCTGTGTTGCTTTTAAGTCAAGAAAAAAAAATCAATGAATTTCAATATATTGCTGTCTTCATTGCCAATGTAATTCAATAAATATGTTAATTCGCTTTTCTGAACACTGAAGAGAGTGAGAGCTTTTTGTGTCATTTATTTTTGTCAGTTCTGTTTTTCTTTTTTTTTTTTGTTGTACTTAGACTTCCAGCTTAAGTCTAATAATAAAAATGCTATTATATTGAGGTAGAAAGGAAGTATACTATATCTTAGACTTTTAACAAACTGCAGGATTTTGTCATTATTTATTTGTTATCTTTGAACTTGCAAACCAGCAAAAAATGGATGCATTCTTTTATCTTTACCAATTCTCTTCCTGCTAGAATAAAATGGGAGCACTTTGAGGTTCAACAAATACAATTGTCAGTCCACATGCTAATTTCAGTGCACAAATTTCTTCCTAACCACATTGCTGGTCTTTATCATGAAACATGATAGATCTACTTCATATACTTTAATCCTATTTAGGAATTTGCATGTTTTGTAGTTGTATGAATCAAATCTGAAGTGTTTCTTTAAGTACTCTTTCACATAATACCATTATCTGGTAGTGAACTATATAAACTGATACGAGAAATACCTGTCTTTATATCTCTTTACAAGAGTGCCCTTGTTTTGTAATAGTTACATCTGTTTTCTAAAGAAATTATTAACATATTGATATGTGCAGCCATATAGGGGAGGCTCAGAAATCATGTTWACTATTGTYGTAACCTTTGCTACTGAAAAGCTARTAGATTGGTGCAAGTATTGGGAAGGAGATACCAACTTGTGAGTGAGCAGAGCTGTGTGCTCCTCTTGCCATCAGCTCAGTTGTTGTATTTTGGAAAATAAGGAGAGGCTTTGCTGAGTGCGTAAGTAAGAGCCTGTGTTTGAAGCACAGAATCTCCTCAGGGCATCTGTGTATTCRGCTTTTCTTTTAGCAAGTGAAATCTGTTGAAAGACACCATTGGTAGGCATCAGGCATCTTCTGATTCTTCTCTCTTAGTGCTTTGCTGTTTAATCCTCTAAATACTAGTCAAGAAATGTTTTATCAGAATAAAGATATATATATATATATATATATATATATATATATATATATATATACACTTTAATTTACTTATTTGCTTTTGTCTAGTTAATGCCTGAGGTTGCTTGGACCACATGTGACTGAAATATCCATCTGGAAGTAGTTATTCCAAACAATAACTTCAGTGGACAGGAGATACACAAATCTGCAGTTCCTACTGCCCTCATCAGTAAATATTCCAGGTGATAAGACAGCAACAGATTTGCCAGCTCAACTACTTTCATGCCCATGAAAGGAGACAATACTATGGCTCTAGTAATGCTTTGCCTTTTTATTTTTAATAAGGTTAATGTTAACTGAGATGAATAAACACTAGCAAAACCAGAAATTATTCCAACTAAACGAAAACACATTTGTGGAACTTTGTGCTGTGTAATCTCCATCCCACTTTCCAGAATGGAGATTCTGGCAGCACAGATGTAAACACAGCAGCGYGGGTGGAGGGCTGTTAGGTGTGCTTATGTTTGAGGCAGGCAAACACAAGCTGGGAGATCTGATCTGAGCTAAAGGGGAAGACAGCAATATAAATCTACTCAAGATGAATCATACCAATGACCTGAGAAACTTTGCTTTGCTTTGTCCTCTTTTATTTTTGAAGGAGAGCTGTCTTTCTAGATAGGAAATGGAGGCAATGGCATCAACTGGAYGTCAGAAAAGCATTGGTTGTTTTATATAAGAAACTTCTGTTTGAATTTCATAGAACAGAGACTGTTGAAGGAATGAAATTGAAATGAATACAATGTCTTAAYAAAACATGTCAATGGGAAGTATTAATGGGAGAAGTACTTGGACTGAGCTTTGTAAAAGAATTTCCGAAGAACTGATTTTCTAAAAGATCTCTTTATATTCTTGCTATTGACTTTAGGACAAATATTAAGATAGTACTGACAGAAAAGAGAGCTTCTTTCTTGATGAAAAAAGAAAAGAATARTATTACAATGCAAAGAATGTGCAGCTCTAGGAAGTTGAATGCTAAACKTATATGAATAGTACAGAATGAAAGTTGGTACAGCCAGAGACTGAAAACTTGGCTATTAGAACATTCCCAGTTGGAAACAGTGGAGGAGAAGGGCTTGTATGTAATTTTCATCCTTACCACAGTGTTACTATGAAAGACTATGAACAATTTGAGAATGCATCTATCCATGGAGGAAGAGAGAAACAAGTAGCAATGTGCATAAGCTTAACAAAACATTTTCTTTTAAATGTGTTGCAGACAATTTAGTTGAAGCTGGAGGATAGAAATAAAAGGCTGATAGCTAGATTAGAGAATGAAGTCTCTAATCAAAGAGGAAACTAGAGGAGGACAKTCTAGTTAGCCTTGAACATTAAATGGATGATGCAGGTGACACTGTCAGGATGTGGTTGATAAAAGACCAGGGAGATWGAAGGTCTGTTTAAGGCCAGTATTAGCATGAGAACAGAGAGGTGCTCACGATTCCTGAGTAGGTTCAGGAGTCAGAGGGTTCTTCCAGGACTTTGGGCTCTGGAGCCACGTTCCAGGTAGGAACTTTGAACAACGAGAAGGTGAAGCTTGGTATGTTTATGTCAGAGAAAATGTGTTATGTGCCACACAGAGGAAATTCCTTTCATTTTTCTTATCTTGGCTTTCAACTCAGTTGCCATGCTGCCTGTTACACAAAATTGCACTTCTGTTAATGGTRTTAAGTGTTTGTGAGATAATTCTGTATTTGCAGGAAAATATTCTGGAGAGAATCAATATCCACAGCTGATTATGTTGTCTCCTTAAAMATATATGGGCATGGGGGCTGCAGAAATGACTGGGACCCACTGTCTGGCCTTTCATCTGAGCAGCAGAGATCCATCTCCACCCCAAGCCAACCAGAGGTGCACTGATTCCTTCAGGTGTGCGTTGAAATGCTGTCACCCATGAACTATCCATATAGTTATCGTGGAAGAGTATTATCTGGGACAAAACCAGGGCAAAGACCTCTCCAAATTGATGCTGATGCCAAATGCCAGTGCCCAGGGAGGTTCTGTAGCACAGTTCATTTTAACAGCAGAAGAAGCTGCAGAGCTCTCTCTTACCCCAAGACTGTGGCTTGATGAGGACATGAAATATAAATTGCATTATTGTGTTATCTCTGGTGTAAAGCAGTAGATCAAATATYAATCTGCTGTACAATGAAACAAGAAATTTATTTTTTTCAAAAAGTTCGGCAAGCTGCTTTGGAATAATATTGTTCTAGAAGTCACGGCTTTCTGAAAGGTTTTTACTGTTTGTGCTTGATTCCACTTTAATGGAACCAATCAAAATAATAGTGAATAGCAAGGTCTTTTAAGAGGTTGCCAATTTGATAAATATGGGGGTTTCTAAATTTGAGATTTGGTAAAATACTAACAGATTTAAATTCTTAGTGTTTAAACATGTAATTTGAGAATTTTTTCTTATATTGAATACAGGCTCTGAATGTATTAGATTTATTTTTAAAAATAAGTAATACAGGTTTTAATTCCTTTTTCTCTTTGATGAGRAAAATTTAGCAGCTTTGTATTCATTTTCAAATAAGCACCTTTGCCCTTCTCCCTCATACTCACTGTGTTTGACAGATGCTGTTTGTAACCATTCGTGAGCTGACTTAAATCTGTCCTTCAGATTCCTTCTTGGAGTTCTCCTYCATGGAACATACAAAGCATTCTCTGGGACCTGGGCTGTATTTAGTATTGGTTGCCATCCTGCCTGGTATTGCCATAGAYTTCATGTGTCTATGTCTGAGTGGCAGAAATACTCCTTAGGGGAGAGTATTTTAGGTTATTTTATATGAGTATGTAATATGTAAATATATATATATGCACATGTAAAGCAAGGATATATGTCAATATAGAGAGTTGTTGGTTTTTTGTTGTTGTAAGTTTGTATTTTAAACATGTTCCTTGAACAATTTTTAAGGATGCTAGGCACCACGGTGATATCTATAATTAAAAGTACTGATATAAAAGGCATGCTTCAAGACTTAYGGTTCTTAGAACACATGTTTCTCTCCTTTGGTTCTTGGTGCTATTTGATATGTGCCTGCTGCCTTCACAAACAGTGCTGTATGCAAATCTTTGACATTGAATATAGGAGTATGCTCCTGTAAGTTCTGCTTTGTTTTGAATTATTTCAAAATTAACTAAAATTTATTATTTTTATTAATTAATTATTAATTATTAATTWAAATTATTATTTTTAATTTGCATTCTTTTAAATGCCACCATATTGTGCTATTTGTCCATTCCCTGAAATGAAGTGCCCAATATTTAATGTCTCATGTTAAAACTATTCAGCTCATTTTTTTAGCTGTTTTTTTTCTATCACAGTTTATAATTTTTTTACCATTGTTTGAATGGGATATGATTATTTGAAGGAATAGCCTCATGTTCTGTATTTCATGTTCACTTATAGTATCAAATCTCAGACCAATGTATGCTTTTAAGAATAAACACTTGATACTTTAGTGCATCCAACTGAGTCAGCTCTAGCACACATTTCTCTCTGAAGTGATTTAAAAATTAAGTGTTAGAAATTGACTGTGGTAGAAAGCACAGAAAACCAGTTCAATTTTTCTAAGAATAAAACTTGAAAATATATTTCAAAACCCTTAAATAATGATATTTAAGAATATCCTGCTTAATGCTAGGAAATTAACAGTCATTTTATTCATTTGAAATAGAAATGCCTTCAACCTTTAAGGGAAGGCAAGAGCAAATTACAGCCAAATTTTCATTTCACAAGTCATCTTCATCCAGGATAAGCCAGGGCCCCAAGGTCAATTCTTCAATTTGGTATCCTATTTCCATAATGTTATTCTGCAGTGTACTTTCATTATTACTGGAGCACTGCTCGCTTTCCTATTAGTTTTATAAATGGCTATGTTAATGCCTTTTTGCAGACAAAACCACCTTTTGTTAATATCCCAGTGGATTTCCTAAGGATTAAAATATAGTTTTAAGCAGCCATTGGTTCTATTTATATTTTTTCATTGATGATTAGCCCTTGTCACCTACCCAATAGTGGCATTGTTCAAACAGAGATCGAAGCAGTTTTTAAGAAGATATGTTGAGTGATTGGCTTGACTGACAGAAAAGAAATAATTAGAAGCTGAGAATTCTAAGAATCTTTGTAAAATTTAGTAATATCTAAGGCAATGCAAGAGTAGAGAAAGAAGAAAAAAAGGGGTGTGGGGAAAAATCTGTTCTGGCCAGGGAGGAGCCTTTTGTTAATACATGGAGTTCGGCAGATAAAACTGTTTTCTTTGTCTTTCCTGTGCTGTTAGTGGTGAGAAGATACCAGGACAGCTCAGCTGGGGACAGCTCTTACCCCTAACATCTTGTCAGTGTTGTTTTAGATAATTGAATATTTACTTCTGCAGTTGTAATAAACACATACATTATGTAATATCCAGGACAAAAATGGATGGAATATGTCCRCAGAGTTCAATGGTGCATATCCTTGATAGGAGGATCTGTGTTTACTGTGCAGACCTTAGAGAGAGTGGAAAATAGCATTTCTTGGGAGCCACAGTGCTGAAATTTGTTTTTTTTTTTCTGGTGTTTCCTTTGTCAGGGKCATAAATGATTTATGTATATAAAATATAATCTTATTCAAGAAAGAAGATGATGAAAGAAGCTATTGACTGATTACCTTGATTTTGCTTAGTCTACATGTCTTGTGAACACTGTACAGGCATTTCAGTAGATACACAACAAAATCCTGTTYGTAGTTGCAGAGTATTCTGCTTTGGAGCTTAAAATAGAATATTTCAGTTGGAAGGGACCTAAAAGGATCATCCAGTCCAACTCTCTGAACACTTCAGAGCTGATCACATGTAAAACCACCATTGTCAAGGCCATTTTCCAAACGCCCCTTAAACACTGACAGGCTTGGAGTATAAAACACCTCTCTAGRGAGCCTGTCCCAGTGCTTGGCCACCCTCTCAGCAAAGAACAGCTTCCTGACGTCCACTCTAACCCCCCCAGCACAGCTTTGAGCCCTTCCCATTCATCCCATCACTGGATCCCAGGGAGAAGATTTCAGCACATTCCTTTCCAATTCCCTTCCTCAGGATGCTGTARAGAGCARCAAGRTCATCCATCAAGTCCCTTTATTCCAAACCAGACAAACCCAAAGTCCTTACCTGCTCCATGAAATACCTTCCAGCCCTTTCACCAGCTTTGCTGTCTTTGGATGCATGCAAGGACCTTCACAACCTTCTTAAATTCTGGGGCCCAGAACTGCACATAGCACTCCAGGTGAGGCTGCAGCAGCACTGAGCCCATAAGGATAATAATCTGTTTTGAGCAGCTGTTTGTGCTGTGTTAGGTCCAGGTTAATACATTTTTTTGGGTTTTTGTAACAGAAGATGTGTCCTAGCAGGAACTCAATCTTCCTGAGAGCAGCTATGCAAACAACTATGTTTAATTTCTGAAATTGGACTGATAAATGTTTCATACCTGACCTGCTGCAGCTGGAACAAAACCAGTGGACTCAGTACCCTCAGAGCAGTCCTTTGGCTTTGTTCAGCAGAGCTCCAACTTGTCTTTAATCCGACTTTTTACAAAAGAGAAACCATTCTGAATGACTTTTCCATGCATCCTGGCATATTTTGAGGTCTTGGAGACATACAGTCTAGTGCTTGGTCAAGGAACTCAAGCCCCTCTGACATGTTGTCTCTGAGGAAGTTATTTAAGTTGAAATTTTCAAACTTGAATACTTAAATATGASTATATGTGACAACTTAATAGCAGTCTTTTGAGCATGGCTTGCTGTTGTGTCAGTGTCAACTTGTTGTAAGTACCTGCTTAAAAGAAAAGAGCATTTTCACTTTAATACAGTATAATTCATGTTTTCAAGGTATTTTATACTCTGATTTGGTGAAAAGTTCAGAGGTCCTTGAAGTGATGGGCACTTGAACTAGCATCCCAACCGTGCAGATGGAACCAATTTAGATCCTGAACATTTATGTGTAGTCGCAGAAAGGTTTATTAACACAYGGGAAGGAGAGAAATATTGTGGTTAAATTGCTTCTAGACCTCCTCTGCATGCATTTATCTGAGTCAGTGCACCTGCTTTTTGGGTCCTGCCCCTGTTCTGTTCCTCTTTAGGTGCTGATGTGAGCACCTGCTTTGGCCATATGCTCCAGCTTCACCTGACCTCACTTCAGGACTCTGCTGAGTGTGAGTTAAGAACTGACAGGCTCTCCACAGACAATGTGGAGAGGCTCTTTTGCAGAGTGTAATTAATCCTTCCAAAAATTGGAAATAGCTTCCAAATGTATTCTTCTCTCTTTCTCTCTTGGAGAGTCTCCTCCTGGAGATTTTCCCTGCATTGTTCTTCATTTCTTCTAAAAATCTCCATAGGTCTTGTGGCTTCCAGTGTATATGTGCTGCCTATTAGTTAAGATACTTTATATTAAAAACTGTCAAAGAAATGAAAGCAATTTCGTATGGTTCCCAAATTAATGACAGTCTGCTTGCACATTGGTTGCTTTCCGTTGGCATCTGGGTCCTAGTACAGACTGCCATTCTTAATCATATTTTAATTTTCAAATAAATTGCTTTCATTATCCTTTCATTTACAATACCATGTGTGCATTACTGCTCATTAATGTTTGTCATCTACTTTGCTGAGACTAGGTTTTTAAATAGCCATGGTTGCAATGCAGTAATTAAAGATGATCCTTGTTGGTTTTGTAGAAATTATTCTAAAGCCTTCTTACACAAAAAAAAAAGAAAAAGAAAAAGAAGAAACACAAACCCAGAGTGCTGTTAAAATCAATTCCTTAAATGTATGGAAGCAGCTTAGCATAAGGCATTGCCTGTGGGTAAAAAGAGGGCACTTCTAATGCTTCTGCTTGAATGGTGTCTAATGATGGATCTGTGTGAAAACTGTATATATCTGTAATTACTGTTTGGTTTGAGTTTAGTATTTTACACTCGAGATGAAGTAAGATTTTTTCCAAATTATTGTGCAAAAATTTTATTCCACTCTCTGTTTAGTACTATTAGTTTCTATTCAGTCAATTCCTTCCCCCTTTTTTCTACTTCAGATTTCAAAACCATGAAGGCACAGAAAAAACATGACAGGGATTTTAAAAACAGTATTCTTGTGGGAGACGGAAGTCAAAACAGTATCAGTAACCTTTGTCCTGGTTTTGGTCTACCATCTTCCATGGGTAGAATATGGAAATACTTCCTGTATCTGCATTTGCAGTTGGTATTTAGTTGCCTGTGACACAACCTGTGTGACTRATTCTATGCACACATGAAATTGTGCATCTCTGTGTCTCTGCTTATCTGATATTTTTTTATTCCTTTGCTCCTTAAGTGTCTGCGTTCGGCTTTTAAGGCCTGGCCCTTAGGGATCCTGATGTGAATGTTCAAATGGAATGTCACTACTGATATGGCACAGGAGTAAGGGAGCAATTATACATTATTCAAAGAAATTTTAATGGGTTTTGGAAGTATGATACTCTTTATGAACTGCCAGAAAATKAGTTGCTTTTCTGGGACTAATATTTTAAGAAGCAACTTCACCATGTTTCACGTTCCCCAGGGTGGGACCCCTTCTTGATGGGACTTGAAACTTGGGTCTTGGGTCTGCAATCACCTGCAGAGCTTTTGTGTGGCATTGTGTGGTCGTGGCTGAAGGAGCCTCTCTTCATCAGGCTTCATTTGCTCCTGAGCTGAAGASATGAAACAMATCCTGCCACTTTCAATCTGTGCCRTCCTTGGCTTCCAGTGAAGCTTGTCAGCCCTGCTTGACCAAGATCTTGACAGTCACTCCCTGGCTCAGTGCAAAAAGCAAAAGTCTGAAGAACCAAAATTATTGATGTGCTCCTTTTTTTCTACAGTTTGTATGTCTTCATGGAAGTGTTGTTGAAGGAAAATATTTGGAGACATATTTTAGTGATTTCACATAAAAAAATAATAATAAATAAAACCAAATTATTTAAATAGTAGTAATTGCAAATATATTCAATCAATGATAAAGCAGTAGATTCAAATTTATGAATTTTCTTTTTGAGTGATAGACGAAAACCCAATACTTCTCTGCTTGAATCTTCTTTTACTTTATTATTGCAGTAAAGCAAATTGAAATAGGTGTAACACCTCCTCTTAGTGTTCATTAGCTGTAAAGCCAAACTGAAATAAAACTGATAGAAGCACCTCAGTTAAGGCTGAATCAGTGGAATTTTTTTGAGTTTGTTCTTTTTTTTGTGGTTAATCCAGTTATCTTGGCCTCATGCATTTATTCATATCAAGGTGTGTCTCTCTTCAATTTATTGAGATTTTAATTTAGCTAAATCACCTTACATGATTTGCATGTGCCTCTTTCTCTTTGGTCTCTTTGGAGTAAATCTGTCACAAATGCACCTCTAAATTACCTGTCCAATTTCATACTCAAGGCTTGGTAAACTGTTCAGATTTAAAAACTCTTTTTTTCTAAAAATCAGTCAATTTAGCATGATAAGATATATTCCCTTTATTCTTTATTAACAAGAATACTTTCTCCTATTTGAAATGTTGCTATTCTCATTATGTAAATAGTTAATTTTAAGCATGAAAATATTCCCAGTAGACCCTGAGAGGCTTTCCATGGAAATATGTTAGGCATATCTTTAATAGTTACTGAATGTGTTAGAGCTTGTATACAAAGAGACTGGGTACTRTGGCATCCTTCAGAAGGACTTGCAGCCTCAAATGCTTAGGAGCATTTGTCTCAAGTCCATACCCAAACTTTGTGTGAAAAGCAGAGAGTTCCATGACTGTAAAACTTGWCCCAGGATATTCCTTTCAATTTCTGGACATCTTTAAATATGAGGGCTCATAGCCCGCTGGTGTTGTAGACTTGAGGATGGTTAGTCATTAATAGGAAGGAAAAAAGGCAAACACATTTATGTTTTGATTTGGGATCTATTTCATTAGGTGAATGTGTCTAAGCATATTCTTATACTTATTTACCACTTTTTCCTGTGATGGATAATGATATAATTCTGTATATGCTGGTTATACCATGCAAATACAATGACAGTTATAATTCATTCATTCATATACATTCATGATTCTGGATAGCCCCAGATTTAAATTTTAGTAACCAGATATACAGCAAAGGTTATTATACTAAAAATTTACAATCAGGAGAGATGCAATAAAGCTGYTTTTTCCTGTTTGAGTGCATGAAGAGTGTCAATATTCAGCCTGAAAATCAAAATCTGTGCAGTGATGGAGAGAAGAGCAGTGATACTGTCAAAGAAATGTTGTTGTTTTTCATGGATTTTCTTATTCTGGTCCTGGTTGTCAAGGTTTGAGTAATATTCCTGCTCCTGTGAGAAGACATCCCTCAAAGCTGCTGCAATAGCTTTAGAATAAGCAGCAAACACTTACTTTTCAGTAATGTAATAGGGGATCTACACAACCCYTGTCTTTCTGTATAAGAGGTATCAGTAATGTCAGTGAATTGCTGAGGACCTGCCAACAACGTTAAAAAAGTAATCTTATTTATGTAGATATATTTTTCTGTTTGTTTTGTGATATTAAAATAAGCAGAGCAGAAAATGATAGATGATGGGTTTTTTTTTCCCTTTTGAGTAACAGCCCCTGTCCAGATAAGGTGAGGGCTAAAAGATTTCTCTTCTTCATACCACATAATATGCCATTTTCATTTTGTGCTGCTTATAACCCTGAGTGTCACAGCTTTCTATTCTAGTCTGAATAGTCAATGAAACATTATGAAGCCGATAAGAAAAGCTGGTCCCTGTTCCTTGGCAACGGCTGTTAAGCAGAGCTGAGTGCTGTTGATTGAGGAGATTAGCTGCCAGAGATAAACCTCCTCTTTTTGCTGCCCTGCTGCTTATCTTTCCACCCATAACAAGTTGCACCAAATATGACAGCAGTCAGTGGTTTGGGCAGAATATGAACTTTGCGGCAAATGAAATTTGTGCAAAACACTTCGGGTGCTGACGTTAAAATCTTGAATTTATTAAAATTTTGCAGGTTGTTTCACGAACTGTAGTTCCTTGAATTAGGGATGAACATTTTTATTTGAAAGGGTGGTGCTCCAGATGTGAGAGAAATAAGACATCAACACTGAAGAGAGTAGCAAATATTTGTAACATTTGTTTCTTGCTCCCCTTCTCAGTGACTTTGAAGGAAWACATGATCTATAAAGTAAAATTACTGCAGCTACGAGGTATGCAGAAGTTGGATTAAAATATAGACTATTTTGTTTGATGTGTTCAGGAGAAAATGCTATTGTAGATTAAACAAAAACATCTAAATCTGCTCTTATCTGTACATGGCTTGGAAATCTTACTGGTTTCCATATATCCAAATTATATTTCATGGCAGAAGCATTTTTACTGACTGGAAAATGAGTGCTGAAATATGACTAGAGAGAGAAGATGTTGAYTTTTTGCCTCCTCAAGATCTGCATTTCTGTTTCATTCCCCATTTTAAAGGTATTGGTTCATCCCTTTGCTTTTATTGGTGAGYCTGCAGTTCTGTTTGTGTTTTTGACCTTGGGGAAGTCTCTTGTGATGCCCACACCACCACCCTGGATCTTTTGCCCTTTGCAAACCTCTCTGTTGGCCAGAACAGGAGCACAGGCTGGGCATTGGGTAAGTGGGGAATGGCAAAGCACTCACAAAAGAGTGAAACTCTGCAGTGACATGCATAAGAAAATCATCTGTGAGCAGAGATCTGAGGGTATAATTATCTGTCTAATACRTGTCATAAATTCACCAATATTAATTTAAATGTGTGTGGTTATTGCCAATATACTAGATTTTGGGTAGAAGCTTTTTCCTTCACATAGGACTGCAACCCCTTTCCGTTAGATCTATCAAAACATTAAAAAAAAAAAAAAAAGTGATGGCTTTTGCTGGAAGAGCGTTCTGCTGGAGTGGAGGAAGCAACAGTAAACAGAGTTAATATTTTCTGTGTGGTTTTGTTATTCCAATCAAGAATCTGGCACTTCATAAGCAMTATAGTATCAGGAAGAAATTTCCAAAGATACAGTTTGATGCTCATTAGTAAAATATTATGTCAGTRGGTTATTTTGCTGATTCTAAAGTCCTGGCTTTCAAGTTTTTTATTTTGCATCTTTGATGAATGGTTATTTCCTCCTTTTGTAGCATGAATATTTTGTTCAAAATGATTCTCATTTATTCTGTCTTCTTTTAAGTTATATGTGCTGAGAATACAACTTCTGTACTTGAASACTCCAATTGCAGGAGTGTGAGCAGCTTAAACCCAGCCCCCAAACTCCAGTTAAAGAATGGCTTTTAATTGTATACAGCATTTTAAAAAGCTCATTACAACTTTTAAGTATGCATGAATGTTAAGTATTTTATGTGAGATTTATGTATTTTGTGAGTAAAATAGGAAGCAATTTGGGGTTGCACATATCATATATGTTGAGRGGCCTCTGTACCTGTTACAAGAGCAAAAGAAGTCTTGGTTTTCAGATCCATTCTTATAAAAAAATTTAGAAATTGAGAGTTTTAAAAGTTGTTTTGAATTGTAGCACAYAAAACTGAGGAGAATAAGTACTTCTAAAACTGCTTCCAGCCCTGTTCCTGATCTCTGTTCCTGTATCGTTCCATCTGTCTGCAGGCTTACTTAGACAAAAGATCATCTGCTGTGCTGAAGACTTCTGTGCTGGAAAAGGCATTTCACCGTATGGCTTTTTCCATCCCATAAATAATCTCCTTTGCTTCTCTCAATGTCCTTTCCAAAATTTATCATTCACCTGCAGACTTGGGCTCCAGAACTCTGTATTCCCATACTGACCTTAACAATGCTGCCTACTGTGTTATGTCACCTCCTTGTTCCCACTTWCTGTTTTACGTACATATATCCCCAAATCTTGTTTGTGCTTTTGCCCTCAAATTGTCTCAGGATGAATGCTGGGGTCTGAACCAAGCAAGGAGAACTGTAACATCTCCTTCCTGTCACCTGTTGCYGTTAGCAGAGCTGTGGGTACTGCTCCAGGTCTGTCACACTGGGAGGACAAAGCTGTGTCAGGATCTCTAATAGTTGTAACAAAGATAACTTTTCTGGATGCAGCTTCTGATAGCTAGCCTGAGGTATATGATGTCATATTTAGCTATTTCAAAGTGCACTTTGCTTGAAAACTGTCGAATGTTTCATGTTCTTCAAACTGTTCAGCAGAAACTGCTGGCATGCTGATGTCAGAGTTTGAGTGAGGTTCTTGCCTGTTCCAGTGCCAACAAAAAGAAGCTTAGTGTGCCATGGCTTCTGTAGACAGAGTTCAGACTTGAGCAAGGTGTAGACATTTCTGAGATTCCAAACATTTTTAATCAGGCCACAGGATGCAGCACTCTGAAGTTATCCYTGTTTGTAAGGATTTCTCCTCTCCTCCCTATAGATTGCATTTAAAATTTCTGGTGTTTTCAGGTTTACATACCATAATTTTCCAGAATTTTTGTAATACTTCGTAGCTGGGGAACAAGATGCAGATCTTTATTATTATAATTCCATGCATGTYTGAAGTCAGTTCCATTTAGGAGTAAACTCAGCAACTCAGATTACAAAAGCAATCTGCTGTCTCAATAAATATTGTCCTGCAAAGATCTAGAAAGCTTCTAGTTTGGAAAGGGCCAGAAATAAACCCAGTTTGCTCTRTAAGACACTGCAGCTGGTGAATATGAATGGAATGGTCATTAGTCATGTTTTCATGAGAACTGTCTCCTGCAAACACATAATAACTAACTCTTAAAATATAAGCTCTTGGCACTTAGGACAAGTTAAAACTTTCACTACTTTGTTTTTAATACAGAATTGAAATTAATGCAGAAATCCATTTTGCTGAACATGTTTCCTTGCAGAGTTATTTTTGCCTTGGGAATACAGATGCAAGAGCAGCTACAGTCTGATCACACAGTGAAGACATTGCCAGCACCAAAGTGGTTCTTGGCACCAACCGAAAATGTAATGGGGATCCTTGAAGTGACTGAAGTACATCTCAGTGATACTTGGGAAATTAGTGTACATAAATAAGCATTAGTATATTTGCATCTCATTGATTCCATAAATAAATTCTTAGTCCCTCCAGTAACCTCTGCTYATAGATGCATATTGAGTAAAAAAATGAAAAACGTTCATGTTTCATCATTCSTTGTTGCTCTGGCTTAATTTTAAATAGTGCAAGCAGTAGGAGCTCCATTACTCTTCCAGAAGGGAGCTGAACAACTCCGGAATAGTTTCTCCCTGCTTGAAACTTGTTCTGATTCAGAATGTTCATTTTTTCTTTTCACTCCATTTGTCCCAATAATGTCATAAATTATTAATCAACCATGTTGCATAAACATTTAGTGTTTCCTGTAAAGAATCAGGTAGTTCAATGCTTAAGGCTCCATGTGACTGCCTCCTTTCTTTCATTTTTCTCTGAACTTCTCTAGTTTATTCATATCTTTCCAGTAATGAARCAGTCAGAATTTGATGCAGTATTCTGACTTTTTCCCTGGGAAAAAAAAAAAAAAAAAGCTTTTTCTAAATAGAGGGTGGCACATGGCTCAGATTTCTCAGTATTGAGATAACAATGTATGGTATAAGCCTGCATGTTAACCTTGCAGTCCAGTGGCTAAACATGTTAGAGATAGCTTTATTGTAAGCCTAGTAATATTTGATTTGTACTTGAATTTAACGTATTTATCCTCTTGGAGGAGGATTTATATGTTTAAATCTTACCTCCTTTTTCTCTTTACTCCCAGTATAGGCCAGWTAGGGAGTTGCAGCTCAGAGGATTTTGGTTCCAAGCTCTTTTTTTTTCTGAGAAGCATCACAGCTAATACTGAAGGCATTGTTTTGCTTAGAAAAGCCCTCTGAACATTACAGTTAGAAGTTCTTGGGCTTTTTTTTTTTTCTCAGAGATTTTCTGGATTTGCCTCTGATCAAAATTGGAGGCAGATGGTTCCTGTGGCTACAAGCTTTAGTGGTTATCTGGATGTGGAAGATGTTGATTCAGTCACTGTTTTCTGATCCTTTATTATCCTCATCACGGTGCCAAAAACATATCATGCCATGTAGTTACCTAAGCCGTGGAAAGTTCAAATTTGATTCTCTAAGAAGTACCAAGGTATTGAAGCATTGTTCAACTTGAACATTAGCTCTAGCAGCAAAATGTTAAGACTTGCTTTCTTTTCATCTCTACTTTTTCCTTTCCTTAAAGTCCCTCCTGCCCTCTCCTCCCAAGGCATGGCCATTATTTCCTTGTTTGCAAGGCCTAAGTATGACCTGCTAAGGCTGAGCTTGATTTCTGTGCTCTGAATCACATAAAGTAGGCATTGAAATCTGGACCTCTCATTCTCTCAGCTGAATAACTTAGGGGCTTTTTGGAAGCAGGCAGCACTTCTTTCATGGCAAGCCTTCTTTCTTGCTTTGTTAGCCTGTAACTCACTTTTTCACAGTCCTTTCCTTCCCTTCTTTTGCTGTACTGAGGATTTTTTTAGTTACTTTSTCTACAATTTACATATTTCTGTTGTAACTTTAAAAAAAAAATCTCTAAGTGAAAGTGTGCATAATGCTTTAGGACCGCACCGTCCACCACTTAAATTAGCAGGTTAGCACAGAAATAGTTACTGAAATTGTATTTCCCTTCTGTTGAAAATTACTTTTTTTTTTTTTTTTTTTTTTTGGTTTTTTTTTTTTTTTTTTTTTTTTTTTTTTTTTTTTTTTTTTTTTTTTTTTTTGGTTGAAAGAAGGACTGAGTCCTCCAGAACTTGCTTTCAGAATTACTCCTTGAGACAAGGGGACTGTAATGCCCAGAGGAACTACTCATGCCTCAGAATGATTTGGAGCTTTGCAAATCCCAGCCCTATCACAGTGTTTGCACAACAGCTAACTAATGCTGCTGGTAATGTTAGCTTTTATCTTTTAATATGAGCACTTTCATAATCACTAACATCCTACCCAATTCTTTCAATCAGCAGAAAACTTAGGGGATTTTAGGTTTGAGGGTTGTTTGAAAGTASACCAGCTATCCACCTTTTCCTTAAATATCTGTGTCCAGAGAGGTGAGAAGAGGCATGAAATCCTGTTAGAGTTCTTTTGTAGGACTGTTGGGTAGTCTGGATTTTAGCAGAATTTAACAAGTTACCTTTGSCCTCCAGSCTGCAGTTTACTTAGCAGCTGAGGAACAGTGGATAACTGTAGTGTTAGTTATCCACTGCACGGCAATTTTTTTTGTTGGATATAAAAAAAAAAAAAAAAAACAACCAAAAAAAAAAAAACTCAACAAAAACCACTTCAATTTCTTTTTCTGCTTTTTATGCTGTTTCTGTTATATTTACAAACTAAATCTACAAAAATATGCTCTGTGTTTTACTTAAGTTGAGAATTTACTTCTACTGCATAATGTTTTGTGCCTCATGCAGCAGCAAAAGCAGAATACCCCCACACACTCATGCTAAACCATCTATATGCACTTTCCTTGTCTTTATTGTACTTCTAGAAGCAAATATTGCAGCCTTTGATTTTAAAATCCTATTTCTTAATTTTAAATAACTGTCTTACAAGCTTCCCCATGCCYGTGAGCCATGAGGACAGGGAAGGACAGTGTGGGTTGAGGGTGGCTCTGCACAGCTCTATTGGGATGAAGCCAAATGGATCTGGRAGCAGTAAATTCGGAAGGTGAGCACTGTGTGCTCCAGGACTGATCCCTGTCCACTAGATGCCACTATTACTGCTCTGAAACGGAAATAACCAAGGACCACTGAGGAAGATAACCAAGRGCTACAGAGATAAGCAAAATAAAATGACAGAAAGGTTTTAAAAGTTGAGCAGGGGGAGGTGCCCCTCAGAAGACGGCTCTCTGTGAGCACTGCAGGGCTGCAGTGCAGCTCCCCCTGATTGCAAACAGCCCCTTTTCTGCTCAGCCACTGCAGGGACACTGGGGAGGGTTTGCTGTTTGAAAGCTTTGGACTCACGTTTTCAAAATATTGTATGAGAAATGATGCTGGAGAAGCCAGTGTTGCTCTATCTGTATAATCTCTACCTTACTTRTAAAGTGAATATAAAAGTAGAGGTATAAATTATGAACAAATCTTTTTAAATAGATGGAACATTAAAAGTCTGTTGTTTGCTGAAGAGCTTACTTGCAAATGTTGAATGTGGACTTGTGGACTATATCTTTTGAAATAAGCCTCCTAGCATACAACTTAACGTCGTCTTTAGCATTTAATCTTTTTTTNTTTTTTTTTTTTTTTTTTTCTAATTTTTGAAGAGGGATTTTGAAAACAAACTCCATGCTGTGGAAAACAGCAGGGAGAGAAGAGCAAAACGCTGTAACAAGCTCCTTCATCCTTCTTAAAACATTTAACATCTGTGACCTTGAAGTTCACTATCATGAGACTTTTGAGATGCAAATATGATGCTTCCCATTGGAAAAGGGTTTAATCTCTCCAGTAGGCAACTCAGGCTCTACCTGTGGTTTGTAACACTGATGTTTTTACTGGTCCTGGACCTTCCAGAACCATAAACCATTAGCTGGGGGAAGGAGTGTGAACTGATTTCCATATTCAGTGAGAAGAAAGGATGCTTTTCTTATAGAAGGTTGAGTTCCTGAAGAATGATGCCCACTGAAAACTCTGCAGAAACATTCGAGGAGTTTCTCTGGTTAACTGCAAGAGCACAAATGGTGCAGTCAAAGGTGGCAGAAGTTGCCATTTGACACAGGACTGTGAACTTGTTTCCATCACAGCATGGGAACACAGCACAATGACTGCAACATGGGGCAAACCTGCAATTTAATACAAAGCTCTGCTTTGTAATTTTTTGATAATTGTCAGGTAATTAGGGCAAGGAAACTGCAATATTAGTTGGCCCATGCTTGTGAGTGCTGATACTGTCTGGAGAGTTGTTTCCCTTCTGGCTGCTGCAGGAAGTTTGAAGAGCAGAAGAACCAGGTGCTTCAAAGCATCTGCTTGAAGGCTGCTTGCAAAGGTCACTTGTCAGCGCCGTGTGAAATTTTCACTGCATGTAGGTCTAAATAATTAATTACTGCACAGCACAATCTTTTAATTTACATATATCAAGCTTTCAGCTGCCTGCAGACAAACTCCAGTATCTCTATCAGTCTTCACACCTTTGCTCAGTAGYAAAAGACACTCAACAAGAACTCATTCTTTTTTTTTTTTTTCTGGTATTCAAAACTGTGCCATGTCTCGGATACATCTTCAGATTTCAATCACCAGATTAGCCATACTTAATGGTTTCACGATGGGATATGTTTCTCTTGCCAAGGACAGCTTGTTATACACACAGATTTATTTGGGTTTTTTTTAGGAACTGCCCAAAAAGAACTTAATGAATCAGCTGCCCATGTATAGTGTTGCCTTCAAGGTAAAAAGCTGTTACTTAGCACAAGTTTACAAAGATTTTTTAGTACCTCCTCAGCACTTGATGCATATCTCCTTTACTGAGTGARCATGCTGGCGCCAACTTTTCAAAACTGTTTCCAACTAGGTTTCTGCACTCTCTTTTTACGTTATTCAGTACCTGGATGTCAATCATGAATGTAACATGGTACTTTCTCCGTAGGTAATAGAGGTCATAAATATGCACTAATTCATGACAAATGGGCAATAATAATGAATAATGATGSGTGTTTTCCATTTTCTTCTAAATCTCTCTCAACAATCAACCTTCCAGACTTGTRTTTTGACTTGCTCATGGTTTAATCTATCAGCTGTAGTTTTTTCACTGAAAGTTGATAAATATTCTGTGTAAACTCATACACCATGCTCCAGGGTGTTGTCTTTAATACAAGACATGTGACACTATTTGAGATCTTACTGGGCACCTGAGTAACAGTAAATATGTGTCTTTTAATCCTAGCATCTAACTTTTTAATATATAAATATTTGTAAAGATTCAAGATTTCAAATAAGAGCTTGTAAAAGTTTATGTTTGCATTSTATTAAACCTTTTAGCAAAATCACCAAATKGAYAAAGCAGCATTTCACTGTTTCCTTRGGTATATGGGTGTATTATTCTTYTGTTCTAATTYCTTCTTTGAAAACAAATGTAGCAGCTCTCTAAAAGCCAACACGAGCTTTCTGTTAATGCAGATTTTTCCAGGTCTAAGTATCACTTTTAAGATATTATGATGGAAATTTCTACTTTTCACTGACAGCAAATGATAACACTTTAATAGCAACCATATGTCTGTATTGATCAGCCCCAACCTCYCCTCATTCTGGGCATGTGTGAAGTGCAGATGTCGTTTGCATGTTCTGCTCCCTCTCCTAACACAACTTTAATGGAAGTTCAGTATGAACACACTCTGAGCAGATACAGCATACAGAGTTTAGTGTTATTAAAACATCASTCACGCTTTGAACTTCCTCTGCCCYGATGCTCTAAAATCCTGGGAGCTTTTCCACTTTCTTTTTTGCTTTATGCCCAGCTTTGGGAATTTCTATCACTGTTTGATGCCAGTTGCRTGTACAACAGGGTCCAAAAAGATGCCCCATGTACTGACTGGCTGAAAATGCCAYAGGGACTGGGATAATCCACAACAGACTAAACTGGACATTTTAAATATTAGCTGTAATTTACATAAAAATGAGCTTTGTGCTGGATCGAAGCCATTTCCAGTGCCACATCTGGCATTTAGGTTTCTTGAAAGAAAAAGAAGGGCACCTTTGACAGTTTTTTTCTTGGTAAAAAGGCTCTCCCTTGCCTTTCTTCCCCTTCAATCTGTAAGGAAGTTTATTTAAAAGACACCCTGAAAATTGAATGCCTGACCTCAATTTAAATTTTTAGGACTTATATCTTACCACAGAAACCTTACTAATAAAAACAAAGAACAAAAAAAAAGCAAAACCAGAACACACCCAAACCCAACCAAACCAGCCCCAACAACAACCACAAAAGCCCCAAACCAACAGAAAAATCTGGGAAAGTTCCTACATTTTAGAAAAAGTGGCTGAACTATGAAATGTATTATTTGCACGASTCCAGTCCAACTGTAATCCCCGGCAAAAAGATCCTCTGTATTTTAGAGCTGGTATTTGCCAACCACTCCTTGGGGCATTCTGCTCTTGCTCCTCGCTCTCCTGTGCTGCATTTAGCAGAGCTGAGCGCTATTTGTGGTTGCAGCCTCTCCAAAGCTTATTATGCCCATATTTCAAGTACAAAAGCCAAAGTAACTTGCAGTTTCTCCCTAAGCAGTCCCAGTGTTGTTGGGTAGATTGTATAATGCAGCTTGGGCTCATATGCTAATTGTTAATTTTAGAATTTAAATGGGTTTTGTTCTATTCAAAGGATGTAGGCTGAAGGGTTCTGAAAACTCYTGAGTTTAGGAAAATGGTGTGGTCTCTTTTAGAGTTTGGGAGCAAAATAGCTTTTGGTCCATGGAGGTATCCTTAAATGATAATACAAAAAAATCTTAATTTTTACTGAATATATATGCTTCTCTGGACTCTAAAATAAGGTTAGAATTATTTTAAGCAACTTCATCTCTTTAAAAAAACATGGAATATTAGTTGTTTATATAAACACAGATTTTGTCCTTATTGTTTGTAGCCAGTAATAGTGTTATTGCTGTTTCAGGTTATATTTCGTTTTGAATAATCTTGTTCCTAAACACTGAAGTRTTGTTCTGTTCCTTTCTGAATCAGAACCTTATTTCGGTTATCCATCCATTTACAAGCTGATTGATATTTCTATACTTTGCTTATTTTCAGCTGCAACAGGTTTTTAAACAGAGAGGAATATTTTAATCTGCTGTTAGGCTGCTTTTCACATTACATGTCAGAAAACCGAACCATATCTGTCTATGTGGTTTCCAAATTAAACCTAGTTTCCAATAGCAAAATTAGATTCAGATGTAGGGTTTTAATTTGGATTAACTTAATTTGGCAGTTGTAAGTGACAGGAGGATTGGGAAGGCGAAGAAAGAAAAAGTTGGCTAATTTCAATGAGGTATTTGTGTTTAACAGTGAGGGCTAATAATGCCCTTTTTCTGCATCCTGGTTTGGTTTATTTTCTTTTATGCCATTATTTGTGTTTAGTGAACAGCTGGGCMAGTAGTTCCCATTTGTAGTCTTTTAGCTCTGTGAAGTAGCACAGAAAGTAATGGACATTTGCAAATTAATGCTTACCCTTATTTTCTGCTCATCTGATGTAGTTCTCCTTTTGGAGCATAGATGTAATATCAGAGCAGAAGTAATTACTGTGTTAAAACTAGGATTGCAGTAGAATATTTTGCTAATTAAACTTGTTGCATTTAAATTGCTTCCTTTGGATCMCTATATAGAAGAGAACTATTTTGAACAATAAATGAAACCACTTTCTTTCTCGGAGACCCAGAATTGCAGATGGTCAGATTGTATGTGAAGCACCTAGACTCTGAATTAGGCTTTTGTATGAAAGGGAGAAAGGTAATTTGAATGTTTGAACTCCCTGTTCCTCCCACACATACACAGGAAGCTCGCCTCAAAATGAACAATTCTCTAAATAAAGACTAATAAGAAGCTAAATTAATTAGAAGGTGTGATTTGAAAAGACATTGATGAGAAGAGTCTGTCATTTCAGACAAATGGAATGGAGCTAAATAAATTAGGCCACATTAATATCTCATTGTTCTGTGAGGAGCTTTCTTTTATTGCATTCATTAGAGGGTACTTCTTGAAATGAGCCTTTGCTAGCCATTATGGATTCAGCTCTCATTTACCAATGCCTAACACACAGCTCCTGCATTAAAAATGTTTCAGCAAATCCACATAGTTTCTGCAAATTAATATTTATGGTTCTGGATGCTGCACTTTTCATCTGCAACATAGTAGGCATTGAACCTTAAGGTTTCTCTCACTGAATTGTCAGTAAAGAAGTCTTACTTCTAAAGATTTGGGAAGCAGAAGTCTGAAAATATTTTATAAAATAAACTGTATGCCTAACTGGTACAATAGAATATTCCTCCAACTAATATTCTTTCCAGTATTTATTTATTTTGATAGAAAATATCCCGTCTCATGACTTCAGTGGTCCTTTGATAGCTTTTTAAAGTGTCTTTTAAAAGGTTCCTTCAGTGTATAATTAGGAGACATTGGAAATGCGCATCTCATCACGCCGTCCTTCCCCTCAGAAAACGAAATGTATTTTTTTCCTTTTCTCTTTTCTCTTTCCTGCAGATGGAATATTTGGGAGATGTCAGCGAGTGCCAGTAATAGACATCTATAAATATGACATTTCAGCCCCTGTTCTGCAGCACCTGAGGATCATCCTGGARCAGCTCTCACACAGAGGTACAGTCAAAACTCTAGACAGGGGTTAGATGCATTGGGGGTTACAATTACTTGTGCTCCCTCCGAGATGATGGCTCCAGTAGTTTTTGAACACTTTTGTGTTTCAGCCCTGCTGGTGCAGACTTTATAWAAGTGAAAAGCCTTTGGACTCACTGAATCTGCCAGGAAGACCTGGGAAAGCAATTCCAGGAGAGGTTCTTCCTCCCTATACAGCACATCTGTGACTGACATTGCACCAGAAAATTTTAGCATCTATGAATGCTGGTGTCACMTAAATAAATCAGCAGGGAAGAAAAAAGTTTGCCATGTATACATTTGCACCACAACATATTTTAGGGTGCCTGGGCAGAAATCATAAAACTTCCAGTTAGCTGGAAACAGTTCTTAACTTCCTAATGGGTTCAGATAAATAAAACTGCTCTGATTTCATTACCAGCTGCAGCTGGTCCATTTCTTTTAATTTTTGTTCACCTTTCCAATGTTAATCTCTCTGCTCTTTCCAAAGCCAGAAAGGATTTTCTAGCTTTTGAATGGCATAGCTTGAACTAACAAATCATAACTTGAATAAAGTAAAAGCCAGTAAGGTGAACAAACCTTTTMGATAATAACACATGAAATAAACATCTCTTGTAGACAGCCACAGAATCAAGATATTTTTTAATCCAAATTGTTTCAAGAATATTGTTGGAATGTTTAATTTTYCACATGCATCATCTGTGTGGATGTTTGTACCTAAATATTTTCCAGTCACAATCTCAATGGTAAAGTAGTAACATTGTGTTAGCATGATGCTAGTTTAACCATGAGAAAAAATTGGTTTCTTAGAACTTTGGGACTAAACTAAGAGATTGGACTTGCAGTCTGGACACCACTGATTTAGAGAATTAAAAAATTTTCCAGGGATTTATTTGCTGTCCAGCAGCCCRTCCAAATGAGACCAACTCAGCAAAACTTGATTGTAGTAGCTCCTGGCTGATTAACAGTTCCATGTGAATAGCACTTGTGGCTCCTCCACTTGTCATTTGCTAAAGGCTGAGTAATGCAAGCAAAGTTAGGAAAATATTCTGTTGTCAGGGCAACATTGTATGAGTGAAAAACTTGTATCTGGGCTTTGAATATCGGGAGGAAGGGGACACATTAATTGCATGAAGTCACCTAAATTGATAGCTGAAGTGATCATGCACACATGGACAGGCAGCTGTCATTTCCACCATCTGAGTATGGGTCAGGGGTCCTATGTAAAACTTCCTCCATGAGGACATYAGAGGTGAGGGGCCTGCAGGAGACTGATGTCCTTCTGAAGGAGAGGATGGGACACCCCAGGCCGCCTCAAAGGAGGCTTTCCTGCCTCCATCACCCTGCTTACCATAAGATTTTGGTTAGTTCAGTGGAAATGATGCCACCTCCCTCTACTAAGTTCTCCTCTGTTTAATGAACCAACCCTTCCTAGGACCTTTATAATCCACAACCCACCTCCCTGGGTGTAGCTGATGCAGGAAACTGCAGTATGCTTCTTTTAAGGAACTTGGACATTGACATTTAGTCTTGGCTCATATTTTTTATAGAAATAAAATGATGAGGAACACAGTTTGAAACCATGATGGAGAATAAAGGGCTTTTGCTTTTATCCGTTTTACTCGTGACATTTAGAGGTGCCCACACAAATGTGTATGTTCTTTGAACTGCGACAAAACTCTTGCAAGTTGTTTTTGTGGCCTGTAGGTATCCCAGTGAAGAGAGTCTTAAATATATCTGTGAAACATAGCAGATTGCTGGAATGTTCTTGCTCAAAATCATTGATGTGATAAAATCACTTTTTTTTTTTTTTTATTTTTACTCTTAGTATCTTGCAAATTTTGTTTAGTGGGACAGAAATATGGAAGGGGTAAAATCAATACTATCAGATTGATGGATTACTGACATAAGGTTGCTCAGACAAGGTTCTGCTGCTTGCTGRTCCTGTCAGATGTAACACATCCAGCCCTCAGGTCATGTTTTCTGGCTCTAGTGGTCACTTGSATGGCTAATGCTGTTCTCCTGCACATGGTGTGCAAAATGGAGTGACCTTTCTGTAGTAAAGAGAGACAAAACATCGTTAAGACAAATCTTTCAGGCAATCACCAGAAAGGGCTTRTTATTTTCAGAGGCCTTATTTCCTTCAGTTATGAGATACTCCATTATYTTTATCTCCAAAAGACTACTGTCTAGTTCAGGTTGTTGGTGTCTACCTTCCCTGGACAGCATCTATTCTCTCCTTTTTGTAAACAGCAGGACAATTTCCTCTTGAARGACTGTGTAGTAGGTCTCATGATAAGTAAAAATTTTAGTAATGTCTSTGTTAAAACCCTTTCTATTTTTATTAGATGTATATACAGTTAAGGACCAGATATTCTGAGGGTTATTAGCTTGAGTGATCTTCTAGGTTGTTATTTATTTTTCTAATGTGACTCGGTTTTTCTGTTTTGTTTCCTTCCTGATGTCTTCTTGCAGAATTACTAATATCTTCCCCCCCCCGCCCCCAACTATGGCAATAGTTGGTTGACATCTACTTCCATAGAATTAAAAGAAAAAATGAAAAAATCAATAGAAAGCCTTGTAAAATGTACATTCTCGTTCTTCCCTATTTGCTGATTTCTTATAAGCAAGTGGTGCCTATATTTGAATCATGGCCCAGTGGAAGGGTGTGTGGTGAGATGTGTTAAACAAAGGACAATGCGATGAGAATGGCAAAAAAAAAAATTGTGACTCTGCCAACTCAAAATGTTTACTACAATGGGGAAGAACAGGACAGAGGCTTGGATGAGTGACACACSCGATGATAATCTGTTTAATAAAGGACTTTGACTAAAATTGAATTCAGGTTTCATAATGATACAGTTTTTATGTCTTTACACATTGAGTCTATCTTTGTCTACACTATCTGCTGGTAGATTGATGATAGAAATGAATRCCTTGGAATATTAGATAGTTCCCTACAAAAAAATGATCTGTTAGCATTCAAATACCCTTGCTCATGTCATTTTCCCTCACAGTGTCCTTGAGTCAGTCAAACCYTCATGAAGATTTTCTGAAGGTTCAGTGTTTATAAATGTGACTATCTGCATGGGATAGACCCTTCTCACAGTTGCTGAAACATGACAAATCACTTTCTAAAGCTGACGGTGCTATGTATTATAATTTATAATAATTTATGAGGAATTGAAACATTTCTCRTTGTCTGATAAACAGGACAGTCAAAAGGATGCTGTATAGATGGTACTGAATCATTTGAAGTGAAGGAAGTATTAGCATGGAGGTGTGAATGAGTAGTGCTTGAAAGAAAGGGAAATACTTTTCCATCTGGCTGGTCCTCTGCATCCTATTCAATTTGGAACATGATACTACTTGGAGTATACAAGAATGATAAATCATGTATGCATTTCCTGGTTTGAGCTAAAATGCAGAAAAATGCTTTTTTTAGTTTTTTTATTTTTTGTACTTAAGTGCATAAAATCCATTATAACATTTTTTTGTTTTCTCTTGTCCTGACAGTAGTCACATTTACATTGTAAAGGCAAAGTATTCACTAGAATAAGGCTCTTAACAAGATTATGGAAACAGTTCCACATTGATTTTTGACCTATAAACCAGAGCCATGAAAAATGAGACAGGAGAGCTAAACATGGGACATTATAACTCAAGCATGAAGCATAAATAGCTTGAAATACCACCATAAGCAATAATAAAGGAGAGCAGTGGTATTTTTCATTTTGCATACTCCAAGAGGCATTTACATGTGTTTCATGGAATGATTTCTAACCAGTGGTTAGAAATAGTACAGTGATAACTCTGAATGTGCTGCTGCCCCAGCAATGAGCATTCCCTGATGAGGAATGAGGAAGAGGAGGAGGAGCTCAGAGGTGGAGGCTGAAGGACACCCTTCCTTAAAAACATCAGAACAAGGGGATTTGCTCAGGGTCACAACAAATGCCCATCAGACTTAGGAGTCTGCCTCTGGGAGAGGGGACTTTGTGTTTAGGGAAAAAAATGTAATAAGAGTCCAAGCACGGAAAAGCATTTTGCAGCATTAGTACCTTCTCAGCRTTTTGTCCGTGTTGTCAGGTGGTTCTCCTGAGGTGGAAGTTGTGTTTTTCTGTTTCCTAAGTGCTCTGTGGATTCTGCTTCTAACACAGCTTGACAGAATACTGGATATTAGAAACAAAGCATGCTAGACTAATAATCAGTATTTCATCTTCTGTTTCCTGTTTTAGTCAAAATATAACTGAATTACATCTATTTTCACTTTACTGCAGGAAATGTGCAGTGTGGCTGTCTGAAAAAYAGATCAGTTGTATGTACTTTTTTTATTATTTTTATATGAGTTGGAGTTATTYCTGAATAAATCCTCATTATGCTTGCTGCTACTTAATTTTTGCAATAACACCTTGTTCAAAATGATACTTTCAAAGAAAGCAGTTTATTTCAGTCTATAAAGAAGAAAGTCCTGGTTAAGATACTCGACACTAATACTAAGAGAATCAAAAAGAATAGGATATGCTTTAAAATTCATGTAGCTTAAGTCAGCAAGAAATTCTGGAGAGATTCATGGGCTGTGGAAAYAGGCAACATATTTACAGACTACTTGAAAAAATACCCCACTTTTTCCCTCTTATTTGCTTTCTTTGCAACCCAGGAAGCTCTTGACAGGGAGAAAAAATTATCTGTCTTAAATTAATTTAAACCAGTTAAGTGTAAGGTGATTAATATAACTTTGCTAGAAATAATTTTATACTCTTACAGCAAACTTGTTTGAAAAAACGGAAATGATTTACAATCAGTTAACTTGGAAATTGAAATGAATGTGACTTGTCACATATAGCTTGTGAATTACGAAAGGGTTGTTAAATATTTCTTTCAGTCAGGACTRTTTTTCAAGAAAAAGTATAATTTTTTACTGCAAGAAAGGTAAGAGTTGAAAGTAAGCCTTTCTAAGCTCAGTTTAGAAACAAGTTTAAAAGGAATAATGCACTTCTTGCACATATTTGTGAGGTGATTATCACATCATTATGGAGGAGTATGGAAAACTGAAACCTGGAGAGGTAGGAGAATGCAGGTTTTTTCTTTAAATTGAAATATTGATATAAATGAAGGCAAACTCTTCTTTTGGCAGAGAGCAGTGTGTTTACATCTAATTTCCTGGGCATCAGCCTGCTCCAGRCATCTGTCTGTGGAGCAAATTCTTCTCCTAGATGGCTGCTGAAGCCAGGAATTGAAGCAAAAGTCCCATGATGAGCTACAGCAGAGGAATTCAGCTGGGACTGGGTTTATTTACCTTCTCCTGGTATCACTGCCACACTGCCTTAACTTTTTGGCTCAATGGACAAAAACGTGTTGAAAAGGTTGCAAAAAATTCCTGCCTTTGTTAAGTGCTGAAGCACCACTGACATTTTTCACTCTTCAAAGACACAAATGGAAGTTCAGAAAAGAATGTGTTTCAGAAAAAGCAAAAGGGTTTGTTTATAAAGCAGCAGATTCTGTTTTGAACACCCTAGTGTTACACAGCACAGAGCCAAAAGCACAGATTTTTTTTATTTTTTATTTTTTTATTTTTTTTTATTTTTTTTTATTTAAAAAAAAATTTCTTTGTATGGCTAGTCTGCTTACCACACATAATCTGATGTGGTTTTGACTTGTCAGATACCGTATCATATATTAGTGAAAAATGTTCTTTTTCAGGAAATCGGTGTTTATGAAAAATGCATTGGAATTACAAAAAAAATTATAAGAGTGAAACAGAATCCATGTATCCTGGGAAAGATATTTAAAAGTATAGGAGAAAGTTTTTAAAAATATATGTATATAGTGTTTTATCTGCATCTACAACACCATTGTGTAAAGCTTTTTGATTTTGCACCATTTAAACCTTTTTTTTTTGAAGACACATATGTCATCCCAATAGCACCACATGCCTTTTGTTTAAAAAAATGACCAATAAGAGCTTTTACTTGTATTTTTGATMAACACATTAACTAATAATTTTTGATAGAAAGGAGAAAAGGTCTGCCTGTCTCGTTTGTGTTGTGTTTCTGTCAACTGGCAGTGACAATTGCCAGCTGGGATCAGGATGTATCAGACTCTTTGTGGCCCAGAAAACTCTACAGCTCTGCTTCCAGAGGAAACTTAGGAATTGCTGATAATATCATGCAAATATCTGAGGCTGCCAATCAATTTCTGCCTTGCTTCCTTTGTTTTGAAGATCTGTGTGGCACCTCATGGATGTTAACCTTGGCAGTAATGTTTTGCCTTTTCCATGTATTTTGCAATTCKTTCTCTTTCTGTTCTTTGAAGATTGGGGTGTGTCTCTGTTTCTTCCTTCTATGGAAGAAGCTGCAGATGCCTCTTCTTTTCCCTGTTGGACTCCCCTGAGCAAACTCAACAGGTGCCCTCTGGGTGGCTCTGAGCATTGGATTGTGCAGCAGCTCAACTGCTGAAAATCTTTGTATTTGGGATATTGATGAATGTGTTTCACTGTTAATGACGTCACAGGCAACTCTGAACTTCATTCTTGTCCTCTTAGGTAATTTTAAAAATTCACCCCTTCCACAGGACTCTTGGTCCAGGTAAACATTGGGCTTGAAGTGATTAAGGTGCATAATATGTTTTTGAAACATGCTTCAAAATGCATCAATCAAACTGCRGTTCATTATCAGTTGCTCCCACACTTGGAATGTCAGCAAGTCTCAATTCAACCATGAGATTGCTTCTTTAGCTGCTGTATACTCTAACAACACCACTTTTGGAAACTGTGAATAACAATATAGCATATCCAAACTAATTATATAATTTTGTACCATTGATCTGTAATTATAGCACATTTACATATRCAACATAAGACTGTTTTTTATCATTGCACTACCAGTGCTTTCTTCATGGCTTGTTTATTACTTGGGAATATTTTGCTCTTCTATTTCTGTATGCATTGCATTTCCYTATCTGCAGTTCTAATCTGTATCAACATGGCCTCATGCTCTTTTAAGATATCAGCTCTTAATGGCACCCACTGTTTGACATGTTTTTTTAGTTTTTCATAGGTACTCTAAATTCTGAAACTTCTAGGCTTTTTTCTCAAAATCATGATTTTAACTTATTAATACAAAACCTCAGTGTGTAGATTGTGTCCCTCGCACAATCACGATAAGACTGAAGCTTTACTTTTAGTAACAAGTGTGAATTCCCACAAAAGTTATTTTTTCCCTTCTCTGTAAAAAAATGTGTTTGTGTGTGTGTATATATGTATATACACACACACACACACATAAATAACACATATTTATAAATAGAACATATAGATATATATAAAATATCTGTATAAAATATCTGTATAAAATATCTGTATAAAATATCTGTATAAAATATAGATATAAAATGTATATATAAAATATGTCGGTGGCTTTTTATTTTCCACTTAAGGCGTTTTCATTCTTTACCTCATGGCTATGGCAGAGTGCTTCTCACAAATGTAGCAGTTTCCTGAAAATGCTAAAAATACTTTTAAAATTGTACTCTTTCCTTTTTCTCATGCTGATTCTTAGCATATAGTCACTACATTTTAGGCTTCCCATGCTGTGTTGTTTTGCCTGTACATGTGTGTATGGTCATGGACAGACTTAGCAGTTCATGACAATAAAATTGTAGGATACTTCCAACACTTTCCACGGCTCGTTTTTTTTTTTTTTTTTTTTTTTTTTTTTTTTTTTTTTTTTTCACAGCCACTTCTAATCTTAAAATGGCAAAACCAGACTTTCCTTCCATTTTTAGTCTTTATTCCTATTGTTGTCTGGTTTCTAATTAAACATTGCACAGACCTGCACTATATTTTTAGCTAAATTATCTCCACTCTTTTAGGAAGGCATTGAATGTTCTTGCTGCTTGACTTAGCATGTGTCATGTGTACAGCTATTAAATTGCTTTTTTTCTTTGCCCCAGTTTGAGGTTTGTGAGGTTTTTTTTGAATGCTGTATTCTCACATTTCTTTAACATGGTGAGATAATTGATTTTCTATTCCTTATTTTACCTGTGAGCTGCTCAGCAATGCAAAACCTCTAACCTGGAGAGAAAATGTAAGGCTGCTGAGTTTGCAATATTTTAGAAACTTAGCTTTTCTGTTCCTTTTATTTCTATGTGGCTCTTTTGAACAGCTAAAATTCCTGCCTGAGCATCCTCTGATTTTTKTATACATTCTTAGAAAGTTGTGTTGAGTCTTTAGCTGCCCTTTTATCCCTTGTTCAGTAATGAGTAATGAAAAGACTTTAGCGTTCCAGCTCCGCTTTTTCTAATTGCTGATGAGTTTAAAGTCTTTCCAGATAAATTCTAATTGAACTATGTTTACTTCTGATAATGTTACAGTTACTGACATTCAGTATAGTGTTCAACATTGAGGGTTTTATTTTTTTAATAGTTATTAGGTTGTAGCAGGCATCCAGCTCATTCAAGATGTTGGAAGGATTTAATACCAGCTAATAGTGCAAAACACTGTAAAACACCCTCCTAAAGCAAAATGCTCCATGGTCGAATACTGTTTTGTTCACTCACATACCTTTTCTCTTTACAATTCTCCATGATACAGGCCTGTTCTCTGCAAATTTCCAGGCTTTCCATTTGATCAACAGTGTAAAAAGCAGGTTTGCAAGGTTTGGATGATTTCTCTTTAAATAATAATATTTAGAATCTTTGATACTCATCATCCATCAATTTCTAATCTGATGGTCTGAATATATTTATCCTCATTTCAGAAAAAGCTCTACATGTCCCAACTATAATGACTATCTTCACGACCTGCAAGTATTTGGTKAGGTCTGTTCTATATGACTTTTAGGCCTGGCTGCTCCCAGTACAAAAAGAAACAATAAAAAATTCRTTAAATTAAAAATCGTTCCCCTTAACAGGCCATAAAGTACTTATGGATAGTCAATACTTTTACAGAAGTTAGAAATTAATTTCAAACAATTTCTAAATAGAAGAAGGGTCAAACTCTCCACCTGATGAAAATATAATACATAAGTCAATCAATCTTACACAGGAAAGAAAACATATTATATATTTTGGGTTATGATGGCTCTGAGATTACCAACAATCTTCACTGAAAAATTGCAAGGCTAGGCATTAGTATGTGTTTCCACATGTGTGTGAGAGAAAAATCTCAAAAGATTCTTCCCTTTTGTTCCATCAAAGTGAACTTTGTTCAGACATTGCCTGCAGGTTTGAGCTGAGGGCAGTCAATGCTCAGAAACCAAGACACTAAACTTAAGTTTGAAATGAAAATGTTCATCAACACGGAAAACTTCTTACTACCCATCTTATTAACCTGTRAGGTAATTCCATCAGTCAATAAATAAAAGTGGAATGTGGCCCTCAGTGGTAGTTACTTAAACTGAAAGAATTTTCTTTAAGCTGAGAATAACCTTAGAAAGACTGGATACCAAATTCAATTCAGAAATGAGAAAAATACTCTTGAACCCATCTTGTTGTAACTCAGCTTTTTCTCCCTTGTGGGCAGTGCGAAACCTGTCTGCTTTTAAATTTTAATTAAAACTTAGATTAGTTATGATCATCTAATCTWTCCTTTGCACTGCAGTGTCTGATCACTGTTATAAGTATCCAAAGTTTCATCTGCTTCTGGTCCTCTCAGATTTGACAGTCTAATTAAGTGCTCAACTTTAGCACTTAGTATATAAGAAATCTCACTTCATGTTTTGATAAGATTTTAGATAAAATTGGTTACTTACCTGTTCTGCTGAAATATTTCTGAATAATTTTATTGTTTCCTCTTTACTGCTGCATTCATCTCCTTTAGGAACCAGCAGATTTCCTTCTTTCATTATGCTAAAAAATTTATTTGAAGCTTCATCCTGCCATTTACAGTAAAGCATTCCTGGCATCATAGTGGGGTRTCTTAAAGACATTCCTTCAGTATCGAAATTATTATCTAAAAATGTGTGAATGCAAAAGCATTGGTTCATTGTTTGCAAAATCCACTCTGGTTTTTTCCCTAGGGTATGGTGACTGAAACAGAAGTGCAGGTATCTCTTTGTCATTTCTTGCACGTGACTTCTCTGTGTTGGCCCAGTCTTTGCTTTTCTTCTGTAATCCTTCACCTCATCCCAGGTTCCTTGTGACTAATTGTTTTCCTTTGAACTTTGGGCAGACATGACATTCATGTCTTATTTTTAGGCCAGCAGCTAATTGTTGCAGGAAGCTGTAGCACAAAGCCTACTGTTTCCAGTTAAGAAAGTGGATTATTTTCCTGATGCCAGCTTGTTCAGTGTGTAGGCAGGTGATCCATATCCTGGTAACTCCAGCAGATGTTAAATGGGTAGAGATGTTATTTCAATTGCTCTTGGCAACTCTGTTGAAAGCAGGCCTATATTTGCTCTATGGAGGCCAGCTTGACTCAGTATAAATATTAAAGGGGCTGTAAATTTGCAAAACTCTTAATCTTCCACCTCTTCATTTCCCATCCCACTCCCCCACCATATCCCAGTCCATTTTCTCTGCCAGTCCTATCCCATAGTTAATGACAGTGACCTCTAAGATGGTTCTTGAAACACTTTGCCACCCTGGCATGACTCTGCAGCTGCTGAATCCACACTGAGAGCTCCCATGGTGTGGATGGCCCCAGCTCACACAAACCTCTGCAGCCTCTCTCTCCTGGAGCTCTTTATAAACAGGAGAGAAACAGGYACTTCTAGGGTGCCTAAAAGGGTGCAAATTCAGACAAATGTAGGATGAAATGAATCATATCCTTAATTTCACTGACYATATTGCTTTAGCTCTCCGTTGACTGGGGTGCCCCTGATTGATTACCWGTCTTTTATTTAGTGTCTCATTGAATGCAGTGTTTAAGTTCAGCCATGTTCCAGGCCCTGTGGAGAGGTATTTAGAGGAGTTCACTTCTACTCTAAGGATAAGTAGTACAGCTTTAATAGTCTTATTCAGACTGAACACAACCTGATAAACAATTTAAAATTCCCAGTGCCAGGGTCACTGAAAAGAAATATCAACTTTACTGCAGTTTGCCCTGGCCCTTACTCTTGCAACATTTTAATTATTTTCTGAAATCTTTTGAGCGTTCTTCAGTTATCCATGTAGCAATATAAACTAATCAGTGCTCAAATTCTGACCTTTGTTGAATAGCAGGARCTCAGGCAATTTCTAATCCTGCTGTGTTATTTTGGCATAAACTTCTTTGTTCAACCTGTGCTGGAATAGATCCTGGTTTTATCTTGAACCTGAGTTGGACAGGTCATGGTTCAGCTCCTTGCTGGACAGTTGATGGTATGAACTCACTTTCTCCGGAAGACAGTTCTGCTTTTAGCCTTGAGAAAATTCTTGAGACCTTAWCATTTCACTTATTTTTGTACTTCACCACTTTTCTTTGAACTAGGGACAAGATACACTTGTTTGCATGTCTTTTATTTTTGAGGGACTGTGTTGTGTAATTTTATTTTTTGTGGGGGGAAAAAAGCTACTGTATCTTTATAAATTTCACAAATGTAGCAGATCTGTTGAAATAGTCAAACTGCAATATTTTCCCTCTTTTCAAAAAGGTGGGCCTGGAAGGTCTTTTGTTAATACTGTTTCATTAATTTAAAAATACAGCACCTATCTCTGTTTCTATGTTAGTCATTCTTTGCTAAGGCTACGAAAAGCATCAATTTTTATAATAAAACCTGCCATTTTAGAGACTTTCACCTCCCTGCTGTTTCACCAAGCAATATGCAGCTGAGGGTGGGTGATGCTGAGAAGGAAATGACATTGATTTTCTACTTTTGTCATAGTATTTTAAGATACACAGGAGTATTTTAAGATGTTCCTCTTTATTTTAATTTTTCCTTTTCACGGATTCAAGAAAAATAGAAGAAAAACACTCAGAAGTTTTAACTCTAGGATGCTGGAATCAAAGTATGCCTGAAAAAAAAAAGTCCTCATTTTCTAGAGGATCTGTGCTAAGATGTTGGAAAGATTGAGCTGAATTTTGCTATAGTACGACCAACTAGAGCTTGAGAGATCAAAGGGCCAGAATTAAGAGTCTCTTGGTTTCCTTCCTGGAAGRCTGAGCAAGAAGCCAACAAGCTCTTCATTTAATATGGAACTTCTTGAAGAAGTGTGACAATTTTTTTTTTTTTGGAAAGCAGAATATTATGAAGTGAATATGTTTTTTTGCTATGATGCTTCCAATGACTAGTGCCACAGCTACTGTTTGCATTAAGAACAAGGTAGAAGTGCTTTTCCTTATTTATTTCTCATGGATATTGTTTTATCAATTTTTACAGATTTTTTTTTTTTTAAAAGCTAATTTCTCTTTCAAAATTGTCACCTGCATAAAAAATTTTAGAAATTTACCTATGAAAAGGTCTGGCTAGCTGACTCTGTGTCCTATGACAGTGTACTTAGGTAAATTGTTAGATTGCTTTTACAGGTAATTMTAGATCAGAAACCAGGTGAAACCTTTCATATGAGTCAGAGCATTTATAACYTTTCCCAGGAGTTTCCAAAAGCATCCATCACTCTGCAGAGATGCTACAACTTTAGTGGTGCAATGAAGAGCGAGCAGCAGGTGGAGCATGCGTATTGATTTTGTCACTGCAGGACTTTGAATCCCACAAAGCAGAATTGAAACAAAACRCAGGCGGCCCTGAGAGTAATGTCACCATTTCTGAGATGGGGAAAAAATATCCTGAGGCTATTATCCCTCTTATAAATGGCAGTGTGGACTTAGCATTTCCTTCCTGGTGGTGCTTGCTGTGTTACCCTGTACTCTGAATAATGAACCTTACATTTTACATGTGCTCTTTCCATTTTTGGAGGATTCATCAGGTGTCTGTGCCTCTTTTTGAAAGAAAAATTACTGATCTGGGGTTAAACTATGAATATATAGAGAATAATCAACCATCAGTCTCCTTACCTGCTTTGCTAGGGGGCTGATTAATGGATTTAGGTTCAGCATTTCTAGATTTAGTTCTCATATTAAGCRTGGTCTGTTGTTGCACAAGTGATATTTACATCCTGTACAACTGGTGAAATACCTACTGCAGCTCCTATAAATATGAGATTTAAGGAACTTTAGATCAAATTACGGTACATCCTTCATTTCCAGGCTGCAGAATTGCTCAGCTTTGTTTTATTGAGTTAGTTASGCAATAAAAAGTCAGTCATTGCAGAGTGTGTGTATGTTTATAGGTTGCTGTGTGTTGGSAGGAAGTTGCACTTTACCAGAGGGTTTGCATGGTCTTATACAACACCAGTTGAGGTTACATGCCTGCCTGTGGCAGAATTAGTTTGCAAGTCATAGCTTTAGGACTGTGAAATTCTCCACCTCAGTAATAATTTTCATTAACCTCTGTATCCATTTGCATTGTTTATAAGTTAAAGGAGAAGGGTCTTTGGAACTTTGTCCATTTCCTTCCATTGGCCCCCATTGCATTCAGTGTTTCCAATATCGAATGTTGTGAACTTACCTTGCAGTAGGGTTCTTCAAAGGGACTCTTTGGATTCCTTGAGTGACTCGTTTCTGTTTGGCTTCCCTCTGGGGTTCAGAACAGAATTCAACTTGTTTTTATGTATTGGCAAAGCCAGGGAAAGACTTTATCAGATGACACCTGGAAGATGCAAARAGCACATTCCCATCGTGTAACTGGMTTTTTATTTTTGGTTGCAGATGAGCCCWGTCTGAAAAAAGCTTTTATTGACATTGCCCCATATCAACATAACACCATTTTAAATGTTGACATTTGTTTTTCCCCCCTTCCCTGTTAAGCCATTTGGTCTGCTAACATATTTCTGCAGAYCAAAATAAAAGATCCAGAAGCAACTGTCTGGTTTAGCCAGCCAACAAGTCTGGATAGGTGTAAAAACCCATTGCTCTGGGCTGGTAAATGATGAAGTGCAGTGTTAGCTCACTCAGGGGATTCATCCAGCTGAACATCCTTCTCTGACAGTGATTGGTGGCAGATAGGGATAGAGTGAAGAAGTGGAAGATAGAGCAAGTATAGAATAAGCTTTTCCCTTGTATCACTTTGGAAACTCAGATTTTTTAGGGACTTCACAATTCATGTATTTTACTAAGGAAAAATTACTAGTAATACATGGAAGCAACTAAAAACTGCTGTTAAAGCAGAGAAGCCCTGATGTGATGAAATAGGAGGAAAGATGAGCAATAATTACATCTTGTCAGTGCAGAGTTCCCTTAAAAGTGCTTTATAGAGCAGTGATAATCTGTGAAATTCAGTCTCTGAATATTAGAAACATTTTTTTTGGAATATTGTCTTTCCTCAAGCAAAAAGTCCTTATTATTCATTGTGATTCTTGAGTCCTCTCAGGAAAATGATACAGCACATTTCTGGGATGGCTGTCCTGKTTTCCATTAAAGTAACTTCTAAAATAGTTAATAGTTTCCCCTTTTGGCCAGGGTTTCCACAGCTCATTGTGAACAACCCCTTGGCATCCCTCAAAGGAGCCTGAATTATTCTAAGGTAGAGTCACAGTTGGAAAAAGTCCTGCATTTCCAAGGACAAACATTGCAGTGGTGCCAGAGCCCAGGGAGAGCTACTCCTCCGCCTGCTGCATCAGAGGACACTTTCTCCTTAATTGTAATTACTGCAGTATGACGTAAATGAAACCTGGATCTAGTATTTTTATCTTAATGGGGTTTTTTTTTATGTCTATCAGGAGTAAAGACTGGTTTTCTTTACAAATTAAACTAACGGGTTTCTTGCAGTCATGTTTGTAAGTGATGTTATGCCCAATAAGATCATGTTTCATAGGAAACTTGCTTTATGTTTTCACACTAACAGACCATTGGGCCACTGTCCCAGCATCACTTTTTGGGATATCACATGGATATATCCTCTGTATCTTCTGTATCCTTCCTTTGGCTGTGTCACCACTGATTCTCATTATGAATTTTTCATACATCGTAAGTTGGTGCTTTTACAGAAAAGGAAAACACCAGCACCTTCTGGATTGGACAGGGAAACAGATGAACTGATTTCACTGAAATGATGATGATTATGTGGAAAAGTACAGGAAAGTTAAAAGCAAAACTGAATCTTYTGTGGATCCGTTCCAAATCCTGTTTTGGCAGCCCAAGATTAAYTGTGATCCAGCTGCGGAAAGTACCCAATTATTTGCCCCTTAATCTTTTGCAAACTAAGTTCCTGGAAGCTGCATTCCATCTGCCTTGAAATTTGTGTCTTGGCTTATTTTTCGCTAARAAATGCTACATCCTCTAAGGATGGACAGCTTTGGGATTCAGAGTGACTATGCCATATGATACATCATTTAAATGTTAGAAAAGCTGTTCCTTTATGAACAGTATACTTAGTAGATAATCTAATAACTCCATTTACCCTTTAATTTCTCACATTTCTGTTAATTAGTATCAGATTCTGGCTGCATTGAAATGCTGCTGTTGGCCCCATTTTCCATTGCTGTCACTGGGATTGAGCTTCATTTTTAATGTTCTGTTGTGAATTTTCATTACTCTAGGGGAAAAAAATGGTATTTTTACTACACCAGAAAAAAAAAAAAAAAGATTGTTTTTCTTTTTCTGTAATTTGTTCTTTCTTTATGAAACTACTGACAAGGCTGATGTTTGGGATGAATTTTTTGGAAGCATCATAGCAGCAGAAAATCAGTGTTGTGAACCTGCCAGAAAAAAAATGTGCCAGTGTACTACAGATGCTGTCCCACGATRGTTTATTAGGATCTGGGCTCACTGTTTCTTCCTTACTTATGTTCTCTTTGTGGTTATTGCTAAGGRGTGTTATTTTGGACAATATGCTTTTTTTTAAGATACTTTTTCTGGTTGTGCACTCTCTATAAAGCTGGGTACCTGTAGTAAACATAAATTGGTAACAGGTGCTCTTCTAAAAGGATGTTCATAATTTTTTTGCCCAATGAGTTTTTGAAAAAGAGCCCCTAAGTGAGCAGGACTTGCTGCTGGTGTGCTCTGCCTCCCCTCAGTTGGCAGAAGAGGGGTCCACAGCAGAGCAGGCACATGTGGATGGGAGACACTTTGTGCTGAGCAGGAGTGTTAAGGGTCTCTCTCCCTTCTTCTCAGAGATGTCAGAAATGTTCCAGGATCTCATAAAAACATGTTGCCAGGCAAATAATGCAGAACTGAATTAGTTTGACTATTTTGCTTCTGTGTTCCTGTTGAAGAAGAAGGTTCATCTAAATGAGGCAGCATAAACATGAAGCAGAGTGTTTGGGCCTAATGTTACAATTTATGAAAAAACTTAACTGTCAAAGACTTAAAAGGTTCAGCATCTGCTGTATCATATACTGCCAGCCTCTGCGGGGGAATCAGGGCAGCATATTCCAGAAAAGCAGCAATAAGATAAAAGCACAAGTGAAGTTAGAATCTTTCCTTTGTGTTTAGAAAGTTTGCACTGAAGGCTGACAGATCATTGGGCATATTTATCCCCACTTGTCCCCAGTTTTAATGTCCCCAATTTAAAATGTTTTTTGTTTGGTTGGTGTGTTTTTTTTTTGTTTTTTTTTTTTTTCCTCCTATTTTAGGAAGATCT